>NC_065596.1:35188978-35488978 GCF_024542745.1 Macaca thibetana thibetana | reverse complement strand
GCAGGATCGCTGGAGCCTAAGAGTTCAAGACCAGCCTGGGCAACATGGTGAAACCTCATCTCATATACAAAAAATACAAAAAATTAGCTGGGTGTGGTACCACATGCCTACTCTCAGATACTCAGGAGGCTGAGGTAGAGGCTGCAGTGAGCCATGATTGCACCACTGCTCTCAAGCCTGAGACCCTGCCTCAAAAGAAAACAAAAATAAAGAGCAAATATAAACGTTAGGGGAACAACCACCACAAAAATAAAAGAAGCAAGTTATATTACCTGAAAATTCTCAGCTGTGAATATCTGTGGGTATAAAAATGTGATACTGGCCAGGCGTGGTGGCTCATGCCTATAATCCCAGCGCTTTGGGAAGCTGAGGCGGGCGGATCACCAGGTCAGAAGATCGAGATCAGCCTGGCCAACATGGCGAAACCCCGTCTCTACTAAAAATACAAAAATTAGCCAGTCGTGGTGGCACACGCCTGTAGTCCCAGCTACTCAGGAGGCTGAGGCAGGAGAATCACTTGAACCCAGGAGGTGGAGGCTGCAGTGAGCTGAGATTGTGCTGCTGCACTCCAGTCTGGGTGACAGAGTAAGACTCTGTCTCAAAAAAAAAAAAAAAAAAAAAAAAAAGTGATACTGAATATTGATGTGCAGACGTAGACATAAACATTGGAAAAGAAAAAACAGTAAGAACACTGTAGAAGAACTAAGTCCCTGCCTATTATGATAGGAATCCAGTAAGTGTAAGCTCATTCACATGGTTACACATTTTTAGAAATCTAATATTAACAAGTTCCTAAAGAAAACAGCTAAAAGTGGGTGTCTCTTAGGCGGAGCAATGGAAGAGACGGTTGGTTAAGCCACTGCATTTTGTACACACCCTTTTAGTGCTATTGGAATTTTTTAAGGAGGTGTGTGTATATTTTTGTAACACAATAAATAATAACAGTATACATCTTTTCTTTTAGACATATGCTGTTAAACAGAATTAAGAACAGGAAGTCTCAAAATTGTTTCCTTCAGGAGAGAAGACTTACTGACGGGAGAGAGTTCTGAAACACCTGCTTTGCATACTGCTGCCTGAAGGGGTGGCCTACCCCTCCACACCTGTGGGCGTTTCTCGTTTCTCGTTAGGTGGAACGAGAGACTTGAGAAAAGAAATGAGACACAGAGACAAAGTATTAAGAAAAAGTGAGCCCAGGGGACCGGCGCTCAGCATACAGAGGACCCACGCCCGCACTGGTCTCTGAGTTCCCTCAGTATTTATTGATAATTATCTTACCATCGTAAAGAAAAGCAAGTGGCAGGATAATAGGATCATTGTAGGGAGAAAGTCAGCAGTAAGACATATGAATAAAGATCTCTGTGACATGAATAAATTTAAGGAAAAGTGCAGTGCCTTGATATGCATATGTAAACATCTCCATAAACCTTTTTAGTGCATAAAGAGCAGCACTGCGCTAGCAAGTCCCACCTTCAGCCCTAAGGTGGTTTTCTCCTTTCTCAGTAAACAGAACATACAATCGGGTTTTATACCGAGATGTTCCATTGCCCAGGGACGGGCAGGAGACAGATGCTTTTCTCTATCTCAACCGCCAACAACCGCCAAGAGGCCTTCTTCCCTCTTACACTAGTCCTCCTCAGCACAGACCCTTCACGGGTGTCAGGCTGGGGGACGATCAGGTCTTTCACTTCCCACCAGGCCATATTTCCGACTAGCACATGGGGAGAAACCTTGGACAATACCTAGCTTTCCTAGGCAGAGGTCCCTGCGACCTTTGGCAGTGTGTGTGTCCCTGGGTACTTGAGATTAAGAGAATGGTGATGACTTTTAACCAGCAAGCTGCCTTCAGGCACTTGTTTAACAAAGCACACCCTGCACAGCCCAAAATCCTCTGAACCTTGAGTCACCACAGCACATGTCTCTTGCAAGGACAAGGTTGGGGGTAGGGTCACAGATTAACAGCATCTCAAATACAGAACAAAATGGAGTCTCTTATGTCTACTTCTTTCTATATAAACAGTCTGATCTTTCTTTCTTTTCCCCACAGCTACTTAGTTAAAAAATCACATTTTAACTTCAAAATATCCAAACTAATAACACAGTTTTAAAATAACAAATTATTACAAATACTACAAAATAATAAAAATACAAGTAGTGCAGAGTGGAAATGCAAAGCTATGTGTGCTAGAAGGCTAACATTCAATTAGTCATAACAAACAACAACAAAATTAAAGAACAAGATAGTTGTGACTTACCTTGGTCAATCACTTTCCATAGTAATTCAAGCCACTCAATCCAGGACCTCGTCTCGGAAAATGAAGGAAAAAAACAACAGAAAATAGTGCAGAGGTCTCTGGTGTTCAAAGAATAGGCGCTGGAGGGAGATGTGGGTGCCTGAGCTGTGCCCAGTCACTCAAAGGGCACACCTGACGCTACCTGTTCACTTGGGGCTTCGGAGGAGAGGGGAAAGACAAGTTCCTCCCGGCCACTTTCTGTCTCCTGACTTCACTTCTTGCTTACCTTCGACTGCACTTCCTGGGTTGACATCACTTCCTGTCTTCTGACTTTGCCTCCTGTATGACCTCACTTCCTGTCTTCTACCTTCACTTCCTGTCTTCTGACTTTACTTCCTATATGACATCATTTCTAGTCTTCTACCTCCACTTGGTGTCTTCCGACTTTCCTTCCTATCTTGACTTCACCTCTTGTTTTTTTTTGTTTTTTGTTCTTTTTTTCTTGACAGGGTCTCGCTGTGTCACCCAGGGTGGAGTGCAGTTGTGTCAGCTTGAAACCACTTTTGCAAAATTATGACTGAGACAGTGAAAGAGACTTAACTGACTCCATTTTGCTTGTAACCTCCAAGCTGTCCTTTTTCATTCCTGGGTGTAGGCTGAACTTTGGGAGAAACTTAGTTTATGGTTTAAACAAAGACGATAGCCCTTTCCCAAAGCAGACCTCTTTGTTGCCTGGGGACTAGATTGGCTCTGTAGCACTAACATTAGCCACGAGATTAGAAATTATGATTTAGGACATGCAGCTGGAGGCTACAAGATTGTGACCCTCCCTAAACTGCTTCTAAGGTAAGTGCTTGAGATAATTTGCAGAACCTGCACTGGATGGATCAGCTGGCACCACCCATCTCAATAAACTGGCCCATCTTATCTTTTGGCCTCCACTCAGGAACTGACTGAGTTCAAGAAGATAGCTTTGACTCCCATTATTTCATCCCTGACCAATCAGCACTCCTAGCCCACGGGCTTCCCACCCACCAAGTTATCCCTTAAAACAACTCTTCTCCCTGAATGCTGGGAGACACGGATTTGAGTAATAAAACTCTGGTCTTTTGTAGAGCCAGCTCTGCATGAATTATTTCTTAATGCAACTCCCCTGTCCTGATGAATCAGCTCTGTCTAGGCAGTGGGCAAGGTGAACACCTTGGGTGATTACAATCTTGGCTCACGGCAACCTCCACCTCCTGGGGTCAAGCGATTCTCCTGCCTCAGACTCCCAAGTAGCTGAGATTACAGACGTGCAATACCATGCTCAGCTACATTTTTTTTTTTTTTTTTTGAGACGGAGTCTCATTCTGTCCCCCAGGCTAAAGTGCAATGGCTCACTGCAACCTCCACCTCCCGGGTTTAAGCGATTCTCCTGCCTCAGCCTCCAGAGTAGCTGGGACTACAGGCATGCGCCACCACGCCCGACTGATTTTTGTATTTTTAGTAGAGACAGGGTTTCACCATGTTGGCCAGGCTGGTCTTGAACTCCTGACCTCATGTGATACACCCGCCTCCGCCTCCCGAAGTGCTGGGATTACAGGTGCGATTCACCCGTCTTCCGACTTTACTTGCACAGAGCACATTTACATGATCTACACTGCTGTGTCTGGGTGAGTAGAGGAACCTTGGAGAAGCCTGGGTCAGGGCTCAGGGAATGAGCAAGGGAGGAAAGGATGTGGTGACCATGGAAGTTGTTTTGGGGCACAGGATGTGATCTGCGATTGGGGATTGTGAAAAGACCCTCACTGAGGTCTTTCTTCCAGAGCTGCGGCTGAGCCAGAGGATCTCGAACAGCAGAGAGTTCTTCCTATTCTCGTGGAAGAGTTGAGGATTGAGAGAAGCTGGGCGTAGCTCATGGGAGTGACCTTAGCTTTGAAAAGCCTGAAAATGAGACTTGGATATAGAGTGGTGTGTGTGTGTGTGTTGAGGGAGGGGATCAGGCTCTCATGACCTCTGGCTTTTTTTTTTGCTCCAGGAACACTTCCCAAGCCCACCATCTGGGCTAACCCAGCCCTCGTGGTTCGCGGGTGCAAACATGGCCATGGAATTGTGGAATGATTTTTTTTTTGTATCCTTAGCAGAGAACCCAGTGAACTTTGTTCTTGATCATCAATGTGATGAGATCCAGAATTCAGTGATGGGCAGAGGCGAGTGGTCACAGGTGAGGTGCAAGAAAACGGACAGCAGTACTTTTCATCTCTGGACATAGATTCAGACACACATGAACGAACCCATGTGCCACAGGTTTCACTGTTTAGTACTTGTAGGTCATGAGGGTAGGCATCTGAGAGCTTGGCTAGATGAAGTACACACGTTGGAGAAAGATGGTTAATTATGAGTGCAAGTTTACATTTTATGGGCCCCTGGGGTATCAATACAGTTCCTAAATGGATGTGGATACATTACTCAATTTCTTCTGTAAAGATGGGGCTAGATTACAATGGTTCTCAACCTAAGAAAATTTTGCATTTCAGCAAATATTTTCTAATGCCCAGAGACATTTTTGATCGTCATAACTGTGAGGATGCTGGTATCTAGTGGGTAGAGGCTAGGGATGCTGCCAAACATACTGTAAATGTAGAGGACCATGTTTCCTAACAAGTAGTGATCTGACCCCAAATGTCAATAGTGTGGAGAATGAGAAACCTTTAGTGTCCTTTTAAAACTCTGTGCCTCTCTTTTACCAACTTCGCCCCTTCCTCCCAGTGAACCTGAGAATAAAGATGCTCTGGAGGCCGGGCACGGTAGCTTATTTCTGTAATTCCAGCACTTTGGGAGGCTGAGGCAGGTGGATCACTTGAGATCAGTTCAAGACCAGCCTGGCCAACATGGTGAAATCCTGTCTACTAAAAATGTAAAAATTTGCCGGGAGTGTGTGGGGCAGAATTGCTTGAACTTGGGAGGCGGAGGTTACAGTGAGCCGAGATCACGCCACTGCACTCCAGACCAGGGAATGGAGCGAGACTGTCCAAAAAAAAAACAAAAAAAGAGGGGGGGGGATGCTCAGGGAATGACCTATGCTGTGTTGGATAAGGAGACCTTGAAACAGGGAACCTCAGAAGCCCACACAGTATGCAGTGGAACTGGAAAGTGATGGAGTGGTTTAAAGGTAGTATCAGAGAACTTGGATCTAGTCAGTAAAAATAAACCAATGGCCCCTGATGAAGAAATGAAAGTGTAAGAGTGAGATTAATTTTTTTAGTTTTCAATTTAAATATTGCTGGGTGCGGTGGCTCACGCCTGTAATCCCAGCAGTCTGGGAGGCCGAGCCGGGTGGATCACAAGGTCAGGAGATCGAGACCATCCTGGCTAACACAGTGAAATCCCGTCTCTAATAAAAATACAAAAAATTAGCCGGGTGCGGAGGCGGGCACCTGTGGTCCCAGCTACTCGGGAGGCTGAGGCAGGAGAATGGCGTCGGCCCAGGAGGCGGAGCTTGCAGTGAGCTGAGATCGTGCCACTGCACTCCAGCCTGGGCAACAGAGCAAGACTCCGTCTCAAAAAAAAAAAAAAAAAAAAAAAAAAAATTAAAACTACTTTTGGCCAGGTGTGGTGTTTCAGACATACAATCCCACCACTTGGGGAGGCCAAGCTGGGCAGATCACCTGAACTCAGTAGTTCGAGACCAGTCTGGGCAACCTGGTGAAACCCTGTCTCTACAAAAAATACAAAAATTACCTGGGTACAGTGGTGCACACCTGTGGTCCCAGCTACATGGGAGGCTGAGATGGGAGAATTGCTTGAAATGAGGAGGCGGAGGCTGCAATGAGCTGAGATTGTGCCATTGCACTCCAGCCTGGGCGACAGAGCAAGATTCTGCCACAAAGAAAAAAAAAAAAAAATGTTGCTGGGTGCGGTGACTCACACCTGTAATCCCAGCACTTTGGGAGACCAAGGCAGGTGGATCACCTGAGCTTAGGAGTGCTGCGATTACAGATGTAAGCCACCGTGCCTGGCAATAGAAAAGATTCTATTTTAAGTTGGAATTTTTAAAAAGCAAATCAGAGCAATGACATGGTCGTATATGAGCTACACTGAAGCACCTAATATATTGGATGTTGGTAGGAGAAATCCTCTGGCAAGTAACACTCAACAGGCAGTGATCCATGCAGGTCAAGAAATAACAAGGCAGGCTGGGCACAGTGGCTCACACTTGTAATCCCAGCACTTTGGGAGGCTGAGGCAGGAATATTACTTGAGCCTGGGAGTTTGAGACCAGCCTGGGCAACATAGTGAGACCCTGTCTTCAAAAAAAAAAAAAAAAAAAAAAAAAACCCCAAGAACTGGCCTGGTTTGGTGGCGTGCATCTGTAGTCACAGCTACTGAGGAGGTTGAGGCTGGAGGATCACTTGAACCTGCGAGCTTGAGGCTGCAGTGAGCTATCGTGCTGTTGTACTCCAACCTGGGCAACAACAGAGCAACACTCACTCTTGAGGAGAAAAAAAAAAAAAAAGGCTGGGTACAGTGGCTCATGCCTATAATCCCAGCACTCTGGGAGTTTAGGTGGGCGGATCACTTGAGGTCAGGAGTTTGAGACCAGCCTGGCCAACATGGTGAAACCTCATCTGTACTAAGAATATAAAAAAAAAATTTAGGCCGGGCGCGGTGGCTCAAGCCTGTAATCCCAGCACTTTGGGAGGCCGAGACGGGCAGATCACGAGGTCAGGAGATCGAGACCATCCTGGCTAACACGGTGAAACCCCGTCTCTACTAAAAAAAATACAAAAAGCTAGCCGGGCGAGGTGGCAGGCGCCTGTAGTCCCAGCTACTCGGGAGGCTGAGGCAGGAGAATGGCGTAAACCCGGGAGGCGGAGCTTGCTGTGAGCTGAGATCCGGCCACTGCACTCCAGCCTGGGTGACAGAGCGAGACTCCGTCTCAAAAAAAAAAAAAAAAAAAAAAAAAAAAAATTTAGCTGGGTGTGGTGGGGAATGCCTGTAATCCCAGCTACTCGGGAGGCTGAGACAGAATCGCTTGAACCTGGGAGGTTGTAATGAGCTGAGATCGTGCCACTGCACTCCAGCATGGGCAACAGAGTGAAATTCAAATCTTAAAAAAAAAGAAAAAAAAAAAAGGAAATACCAAGAAGGCAAGGCAAAGATTGACAAGGCAATAGAAATCAATGCAATTAAACACTGTCAATTTCCCCCACCCCCCAGGTTCTCCCCAGTAAGATACCTTTTTTTGGCTGGGACTACAGGAGCCCGCCAACTCGCCCGGCTAGGTTTTTGTATTTTTTTAGTAGAGACGGGGTTTCACCGTGTTAGCCAGGATGGTCTCGATCTCCTGACCTCGTGATCCACCCACCTCGGCCTCCCAAAGCGCTGGGATTACAGGCGTGAGCCACTGCGCCCGGCCAAGTATCTTTTCTCTAACGTGTCTAAGTCCATTATTAAGTAACAGCTTCATTTGTGAATGCTCTCACCTTTATTTCTCTCAATGTACCCGTGATACAGATATTTCATATGTAACAAAGTTAAGGACGTGTGCACGTGTAAAACAGAGGCAGAACCATGGCTGAAACATCTAGCCTAGCAGTGAGCTCATTATCCCTGAGGAGTGGGGGCGGGGGAGAAGAGGAGTCACAGGCAGTTCACCAACACCTGGAAAATCAACGACTTCATGGAGAATGAACGACTCTGGGGGGATTCAGATCATGAAGTCATGAGAAGAAGGTCTTTTTTTCCAGGGATCATGTTTCTCAGTATCAATAATCAGTTGTGGGTTGTTTTCTTCTATTTCTTCCAGCAGCTTATGGAGTTCATCATTAAAGTCATCTATTTTCAACCTGGGGTACAATGGGGGAGGAAAAGGTTACTTTGTGTATCAAGAAGATTTTTCAAATTCCCAAGTACCTGAAATTCTGTTGAGGTCACCTTTCCTGATTATTCTACGTGGCAAAGGAGTGTTCCATATTGATTTTCTTTTTTTCTTTGAGACAGTCTGTCGCCCAGGATAGAGTGCAGTGGCACCATCTCAGCTCACTGCAACCTGTGCCTCTAGGGTTCAAGCCATCCTATCCTCTGCCTCCTGAGTAGCTGGGACTACAGGCGCCTGCCACCATGCTCAGCTAATTTTGTATTTTTAATAGAGTTGGGGTTTTACCACGTTGCCCAGACCACACCTGGCCTGATTGCTTATTTATTTTTAAATATAAAATGAGGCCAGATGTGGTGGGTCATGCCTATAATGCCAGCACTTTGAGAGAGTGAGGGGGGCAGATCACTTGAGGTCAGGAGTTTGAGACCAGCCTAGGCAAGATGGTGAAAGTCCATCTCTACTAAAAATATAAAAGTTAGCTGGGTGTGATGGTGCATGCCTATAGTCCCAGCTACTTAGGAGGCTGAGACAGAAGAATCACTTGAACCTGGGAGGTGGATGTTACAGTGAGCCGAGATCGGGCCACTGCACTCCAGCCTGAGCAACAGAGTGAGACTTTTGTCTCAAAAATAAATAATAAAATGTAAAATTAAAGACTTTCATTTCTCTTTTTAATCCTTTTTCTCATTCCTCTTATTCTCAACCATGTCGATCTGATAGAGAAAAACATAACATCAGGTTAACCTTGTAATGGTATCAAGCCACTGTGTATTTTTAGATTCTTGTTTATCATGCACAGAAAATGCAATTGCTGAGTGTGGCTGGGCTGTAGCTCTAACACCTGCCTACCTGCTCCATCACCCACTTTGGCAACTTCTACTCAGTGGACCCAAGAGTACCAGGTTAAACAGAGGAGATGCAGGCCAGGCGCGGTGGCTCACGCCTGTAATCCCAGCACTTTGGGAGGCTGAGGCAGGCGGGTCACCTGAAGTCGGGAGTTCGAGACCAGCCTGACCAACAGGGAGCAACCCCGTCTCTACTAAAAATACAAAATGAGCCAGACGTGGTACACATGCCTGTAATCCCAGCTACTTGGGAGGCTGAGGGAGGAGAACTGCTTGAACCCAGGAGGTGGAGGTTGCAGTGAGCTGAGATAGCACCACTGCACTCCAGGCTGGGCAACAAGAGCAAAACTCCGTCTCCAAAAAATAAACTCAAAGCTTAAAAAGCCCTTAACGTCCATATGTCTTTTGACTTGCAAAGTATCTTAAGCTCAGTTTCATGTTAAATAAATAAGTAATCTATGTTTCTCCTACATAAAGATTTTAAGCCAGCAGTAGACTATATTGCTTGTGAGAATTTCTGGAAGTTCCCACACTTCTAGGAAGGGGCTCTTGGTTCTTGCCATGGTATTGAAATACAACTCAGGCTGGGTGCGGTGGCTCATGCCTGTAATCCTAGCACTTTGGGATGCTGAGGTGGGTGAACCACCAAGGTCAGGAGTTTGAGACCACCCTGGCCAACACGGCAAAACCTGTCTCTACTAAAGATACAAAAATTAGCTATGTGTGGTGGTGTATGCCTGTAATCCCAGCTACATGGGAGGCTGAGGCATGAGAATAGCCTGAACCTGGGAGGTGGAGGTTGCAGTTAGCTGAGATACTACACCACTATACCCCAGCCTGGGCAACAGAGCGAGACTCCATCTCAGAAAACAAAACAAAACAAAACAAAACAAAACCCAAAACCCCAACAAAACCCAACAAACAAAACACAATCCAATGACAACTGGCTCTCGTGAGCAGGTAGACAAGCAGCCATGGCTGGGTGCAATGGTTCATGCTTACAAACCTGGCTACTCAGGAACTGAGGTAGGAGGATTGCTTGAGCCCAGGAACTGGAGTGAGCCATCACTGTGCTGCTGGACTCCAGCCTGGGGAACAGAGTGAGTTCTTGCCTCCAAGGAAAAAAAAGGGCTGGGTGCAGCGGTTCACGCCTGTAATCCCAGCACTTTGGGAGACCGAGGCGGGTGGATCACCTGAGGTCAGGAGTTCGAGACCAGCCTGGCCAACATGGTGAAAGCCCGTCTCTACTAAAAATACAGAATTAGCTGGGTGTGGTGGCGGGAACCTGTAATTCCAGCTACCGGATCAGTCTCCTACAGCAGGTCCACGTCATTATGTTTCCCCTAAACCTACCACCCCGGAGGAAGCCTGATGGGGAAGTAAATAGATCATACCGGAGTGTCTGGAGGGTGCCAGGACGTGTCAAGGTTTTAAACAGCATCTTCACTCCACTAGACCCCAAGGGATTCTGGCCCAGGTCCAGAGTGAGGAGGCTCTGGTTGCAGCTGAGGGCAGAGCAGAGGTCTTCACAACTGAAGGGAGGGATGGAACATCCCCACAACCTGAGGAAACAGAGAAATGATTCAGCTCGTGCTGATCGATGCCCTCCCATAAGCCAAGCACAGCCTCGGGGCTTGGGGACCTGCATGACCAACACAAGTCTCAGGCCGGGCGCGGTGGCTCACACCTGTAATCCCAGCGCTTTGGGAGGCCCAGGTGGGCGGATCATGAGGTCAGGAGATCGAGACCATCCTAGCTAACCTGGTGAAACCCCGTCTCTACTAAAAAATACAAAAAACTAGCCAGGCGCGGTGGCGGGCGCCTGTAGTCCCAGCTACTCGGGAGGCTGAGGCAGGAGAATGGCGTGAACCCGGGAGGCGGAGCTTGCAGTGAGCTGAGATCCGGCCACTGCACTCCAGCCTGGGCGACAAAGACTCCGTCTCAAAAAAAAAAAAAAAGAGAGACTTAGACATAGACTAGAACTATTCCTTTAACTATCTTAGTGAAAGCTCGGTTGACTCTATCCGAGTCCTCTCAATTACCGGTTTCACTGATTGCTTCACGTTAGCCACAGATTCAATAAGGTCTAAGTAGAGGAAGTTGAACTTATAAGCTAACTCACCACAGACATCTCAAGTTGCACAGTGGTTTGCTCAAAGCCTCGCACAGGACCTTCACTCCGGTAACTCCTATGTGATTCAGTCCAAGATCCAAACACGACAGGCTTGATTTTTCTTGGAGGAGCTTTGCGAGACTGCAGCAGCCATCGCTCGTGATGTCGCAGTTCCACAGCCTAGAAATCAACCACAGGAAGAGAGCAAGCCTGAACCTGTGAGTTCTCACTGGTGTGAGGCACCTTCGACTCTGAGCCATGGGTTTTAGACACGCTTAAGAGACAATGGTGACCTGGAAATGGAATCATGGGGTGGCGTGGTAGACAGAAGAATGGCCTCCCCAAGATGTCCAAGTCCCAACTTCTGGCACCTGTGAGCAAAAGGGACCTTGCATCTTAGATGTGACTGAGCTTCTTAAGATGCTTTATATCCTGGTTTATTTGGGTAGGTCCAGAAATCACAGGGATCCTCGTAAGAGGGAGCTGACAGTCAAAGCCAGCAGGAGGTGACGCGATAAGGGAGCCAGAGCAATGTTTGAAGATGCTCTGCTGAAGCTGGAGGAAGGGCCACAAGCCAAGGAATGCAGGTGGCCAACAGAAGCTGGAGAAGTAAAAAGGATCCTCAGCGTGCACGGTGGTTCACTTCAACCTCCGCTTCCCGGGTTCACGCGATTCTCATGCCCCAGTCTTCTGAATATCTGGGATTACCGGCACATGCACACGTGTTTTTTTTTTTTTGTGTGTGTGTGTGTGTGTGTGTGTGTACCACCACACCCGGCTAAATTCTGTATTTTTAGTAGAGACAGGGTTTCACCATGTTGGCCAGGCTGGTCTCCAACTCCCAGCCTCAGATGATCTGCCCATCCTGGCCTCCCTAATGTGCTGGGATTACAATTCTATTTCCTAAATTCAGTTGCTAGAGAGGTAGTGTCTTACAGGCAAAAGACGCCAGCTCAGACTCCAACGTATCTGGTAGTTAAGATCTGAGATACCAACCAACACAGCTTATCAGACAGATTTCACCTTAAGTTCTGTTTTCTTTCTTCTGTCTCAATAGAGTTCTAAACCTTAACTATAATTCGAACTATAATGCCCACATATCTTTGGGTCCCAAGCAAAGCATACCACTAGCCGAGGGACACAGGACCTGGAAGGGCCATGGAAATAGAGGGCAGATTGGAGCCCATGACGACAGAGGAGTGAAAACATCCCCCCAAATCTTAAAGGTTTGTGAATGTACAGAAACTTTTTTTTTCTGAGACAGTCTTGCTCTGACGCCCAGGTTGGAGTACAGGAGCACAGTCTTGGCTCACTGCAACCTCCGCCTCCTGGGTTCAAGCAATTCTCTGCCTCACCCTCCTAAGTAGCTGGGATTACAGACATCCGACACCGCGCCTGGCTAATTTTGTATTTTTAGTAAAGATGGGGTTTCACGTATTAGCCAGGCTGGTCTTGAACTCCTGACCTTATGATCCATCTGCTTCAGCCTCCCAAAGTGCTGGGATTACAGGCGTGAGCCACTGTGCCAGGCCACCTGTCCTGTGATTTTAGTATTGACAGGAAGATCATATTGAGCATGTAGCTTCCAATAGCTTCCGTCGGGAGTCTGAGCCTACGATGGCCCAGACGACTACCTGATTTGCAAATCATTAAATAAATGAATTCCATTTACAACCAATTGCATGCAATTTATGTTACACAATGATAGGTCTAAGAACACAGATTAAGAGAAAACACAGCGTGGGGCGAGATGGCTCATGCCTGTAATCCTAGCACTTTGGGAGGCCAAGGCAGGCAGACCTCTTGCGCTCGGGAGTTTGAGACCAGCCTGGGCAACATAGCGAGACCCCATCTCTAAAATACATGCATAAAGAGGAGGAAAAAAAAAACCCCTGAAAACCAGCTACATTCTCCAAATCCCTATAGAATATTACTACTACTACTACTACTACTACTACTACTTATACTTTTTTTCCTATCACCATCTCCCCAGATCTCACCAGTTGTAACCATTAGCATCATGCTTGGGGCATTTAGAGGAATTAAGTGTTCTCATAACCACCCTACTAGAACCCAGAGGTGGGGGGCTATGTACATACACACACACACACAGGCAGCCAGCTATGTACACACACACACACACACACAGGCAGCCAGCTATGTACACACACACACACACACACACACACACACACACGCAGCCAGTGCAGACTTACACCAAGGCCTGCAGTTTACACTCGGGGTAGCTCAGGCCCTCACACAGAAACTTCACCCCTGTATCCTTGAGGGAGTTCTTGGCCAAGCACAGGTGTGTCAGCTCCCGGCTGACCACCAAAACAGCAGCAAGGTCCTTGCAATTGGCTTCTGTCAGGTGACAGTTTTCCAACCTGCAAAAGAATCACAAATGGCAACATGGTTGACATTTCCAACTTCAACCTTCTCGGCTATCTCCAAATGCCAGCATCCGAAAGCCCCTTCTTGTGAACGCCCCACCCTCTGTCACACGCTGGTGATCCTATGAAGGAACAGGAAGGAGAGAACAAGATTCACAAGCCATCGGCCTGGATCTAAACATGGGAGCAGCTGTTCACATCAGCGAGAGGTTGCAAACAGCCAAGTCAGGCGTGACCACGCCCCGTCTATGGCCCCAGATCGAAACCACAGCTGCTCTGGAAGAAAAGGAGAGACTTACGACAACCTCTGCAGGAAGCACTTTGGGTGCCTCAAAGTTGTGTACAGCAACTTGGCACCCTCATCCAGGAGCTCATTGTCGGAGAGGTTTACGCACATCAGGGACCGGTTGGCTTCAAGGGCCAAGGAGAGATCAGCCCACTGCTGGGTGGTAGCAGAACAAGACACCAGCCTGTGGGAGAAACGGGAACAAGTTTTTTGTTTTTTTTTTTTTTTTTGAGACGGAGTCTCACTCTTGTTGCCCAGGCTGGAATGCAATGGCAGTCTCGGCTCACAGCAACCTCCGCCACCTGGGTTCAAGTGATTCTCCTGCCTCAGCCTCCCGAGTAGCTGGGATTGCAGGCATGCACCACCACGCCTGGCTGATTTTGTATTTTTAGTAGAGACGGGGTTTCTCCACGTTGGTCAGGCTGGTCTCGACCTCCTGACCTCAGGCGATCCACCTGCCTTGGTCTCCCAACGTGCTGGGATTACAGGCGTAAGCCAGCGTGCCCAGCGGAATACGTTATTCTTGAGAATCTAACCACGGAATCATCTTTGATTTATATCTCACTGGTTATGTTATACCCCAACTTGAATTATCTGGAGCAGTGATTGTCAAAGGATGGTCCCCAGACCAGCGGCATCAGCATTGTCCAGGAATCAGCTGGAAATACATGAGCCTCAGTCAACCTGACTCAAATGTTGGATGCAGAGTCCACTAACCTATGTTTCATTGTTTGGTTTTTTGAAAGGGAATTATGCTGTGTCACCCAGGCTGGAGTGTAGTGGCATAATCTCAGCTCACAGCAACCTCCGCCTCCTGGATTCAAGCAATTCTCCTGTCTCAGCCTCCCGAGTAGCTGGGATTACAGATGCGTGCCATCTTGCCTGGCTAATTTTTGTATTTTTAGTAGAGACGGGTTTTCACCATGTTGGCCAGCCTGGTCTCAAACTCCTAACTTTGGCCAGGGCAATGGCGCACACCTGTAATCCCAACACTTTGGGAGGCCGAGGCGGGCAGATCACGAGGTCAGGAGTTCGAGAAACCCCAGCTCTACTAAACATACGAAAATTAGCTGGGTGTGGTGGCGCATGCCTGTAGTCCCAGCTACTCAGGAGGCTGAGGCAAGAGAATTGAACCCAGGAGGTGGAGGTTGCAGTGAGCCAAGATCACTCCACTGCACTCCAGCCTGGGTGACAGAGCAAGACTCCATCTCAAAACAAAAACTCCTGACTTCAAGTGATACACCAGCCTAGGCCTCCCAAAGTACTGGGATTACAAGTATGAGGCACCATGCCCAGTCCACTAACCTACGTTTCAAGGTGCTCTGTGCTCATCCGGAAAATGTGTTAGAATAAATTCGTAAGAAATGAGTGGCTGGGCATGGTGGCTCATGCCTGTGATCCCAGTACTTTGGCAGGCCAAGGCAGGTAGATCATGAGGCGAGGAGTTTAAGACCAGGCAGGACAACATGATAAAACCCCGTTTCTCCTAAAAATACAAGAATTAGCTGGGCAGCGTGGCACGTGGCTGTAATCCCAGCATTTTGGAAGGCAGGTGGATCACTTGAGGTCAGGAGTTCGAGACCAGCCTGGCCAACATGGTGAAACCCCATCTCTACTAAAGACATAAAAAAATTAGCTGGGCGTGGGGGATTCCCGAGGTCAGGAGTTTGAGACCACCCTGGCCACCAGCATGGCGTAACCCTGTCTCTACTAGAAATACAAAAATACAGCTGGGTGCCTGTAATCCCAGCTACTCAGGAAGTTGAGGCAAGAGAATCACTTGAACCTGGGAGGCCGAGGTTGCAGTGAACCAAGATTGTGGCACTGCACTCCAGCCTGGGAGACAGAGCAAGACTATCTCGAGAAAAAAAATAGATTAGTGACCCACATCTTTAATTTACTCGATGTTCCCCCTCACCCTGTACCCCATTATTCTCATGTAACAAAGAAAAGAGGGTAATTGTAGTGGTTAGTGACGACAGCAGCCACTATTGAATACATGGGCTTGGATCTGGTTTCATTTCAACCTTCAAATACCTGTGAGACGTACAGTATCCCATTCAACTGACAAGAAGATCCCATTAAGCAGCCTAGGATCGTTATCAGTAGAGCCAGAGCAATTTTTTTTACCCTCGAGATGGAGTTTTGCTCTGTTGCCCAGGCTGGAGTACAATGGCGTGATCTTGGCTCACTGCAACCTCTGCCTCCTGGGTTCAAGCAATTCTCCTGCCTCAGCCCCCACGAGTAGCTGGGATTACAGGCGCCTGCCACCATGCCCGGCTAATATTTTTGTATTTTTAGTAGAGATGGGGTTTCACCATGTTGGCCAGACTGGTCTTGAACTCCTGACCTCAAGTGATCCACCCACCTTGGCCTCCTGAAGTGCTGGGATTACAGGCATGAGCCACCGCACCCGGCCAAGATTTTTTTTTTTTTTTGAGATAGTCTCGCACTGTTGACCAGGCTGGAGTGCAGTGGTGCGATCTCAGCTCACTGCAACCTCCGCCTCTCAGGTTTAAATGATTCTCCTGCCTCCGCCTCCTGAGTAACTGGGACCACAGGCGTGTGCCAACACGCCTCGCTAATTTTTGTATTATTAGTAGAGACGGGGTTTCACCATGTTAACCAGGCTGGTTTCTAACTCCTGACTTCAAGTGATTCACTGCCTCAGCCTCCCCAAGTGCTGGCATCACAGATGTGACCTACTGTGCCTGGCCCAGGGGAACAATGAGGCCAGTGACCACCTACTATGCCAGTGTGGCCAAGTGAGGCTCCACGGAACCCCATGACACATGATGGTTCCCATCACCTGGGCAGCCACGTGGAGAGCTTCCCAAGGGGAGAGCTCTCAAACCAGAGGACTAACAGAAAAGGGGCAACTCGATGTTCCTGAAGGGATCTTGCTTGAAAAATGTCAATAGCCGGTATTCTGAATCATCATACAGGAGAAGCATGAACCATGGTGAATGATCTCTGACAGAAGCTAAAGATTCTGGGCTGGGCACGGTGGCTCACGCCCCACTTTGGGAGGCCGAGGAGGATGGATCACCTGAGGTCATGAGTTCGAGACCAGCCTGGCCAATGTGATAAAACCCCATTTCTACTAAGAATACAAAAATTAACCAGGTATGGTGGCGCGTGCTTGTAATCCCAGCTACTCAGGAGGCTGAGGCAGGAGAATCACTTGAACCCAGGAGGTAGAGGTTGCAATGAGCTGAGATCATACCATTGCACTCCAGCCTGGGAGACAGAGCAAGACTCCATCTCAAAAAAAAAAAAAAAAAGGGAACATAAGGATTCTGGCTGGGCACAGTGGCTCATGCCTATAATCCCAGCACTTTGGGAGCCTGAGAGGGGGCAGGTCACCTGAGGTCATGAGTTCAATACCAGCCTGGCAAATGTGCCAAAACAGTCTCTACTAAAAGCACAGAAGTTAGCCGGGCGTGGTGGGTGCCTGTAATCCCAGCTACTTGCGAGGCTGAGGCAGAATTACTTGAACTCGAGGGGCAGAGGTTGCAGTGAGTCAAGATTGTGCCATCGTACTTCGGCCGGGGCAACAGGGCAAGACTTCATCTAAAAAAAAAAAAAGATAAAGATTCTGGGAATTTCCTCAGATTCAGGGTCCTCACGTATGGTTGTCCAGGTTGTTTACTGCTCAAGGCAGGTAGAAACTCAAGTTCAGCCCATGCTGTCTCCTGGGTCATCTGCCTTTAGTACTGTTTCTAGTCAGAATAACAAACTTTTTCTCATTTACACAAAATTGCCACATAAGCTTGTGGTAGCTGTTCGTATGACGAAGGATTTTAACGATGAAGAGATATACCCGAGATATCGCAGGTTACATTCTGGGTGTCTCAAGACCTCACACAATGCAGGAAGCATATCCTTCTGGTCAGTGCCTTGAAGGGTCAGATGCGTTACAGTCTTGTGACCTCGAAGAGCTAGGCAGAGGTTCCGATAAGCATCAGCTGGGAAAATGTTTTTGAACCTAGGGAAAACAAAAGTGAAATCTTGACTGTCTATACCTGTGGGGAAAAGAAAGAGATCAGCCTGTTTCTGTGTCTCTACAGAAAGAAGTAGACATGAGACTCCATTTTGTTCTGTATTTGAGATGCTGTTAATCTGTGACCCTACCCCCAACCTTGTCCTTGCAATAGACATGTGCTGTGGTGACTCAAGGTTTAATGGATTTTGGGCTGTGCAGGATGTGTCTTTGTTAAACAAGTGCCTGAAGCAGCTTGCTGGTTAAAAGTCATCACCATTCTCTTAATTTCAACTACCCAGGGACACGTACACGGCCAAAGGTCACAGGGACCTCTGCCTAGGAAAGCTAGGTATTGTCCAAGGTTTCTCCCCATGTGATAGGCTGAAACAATGCTGCTGAAAGGTTTATGGAAATGTTTGCATATGCATCTCAAGGCACAGCATTTTCCTTTAAACTTATTCATGTCACAGAGATCTTTGTTCATGTCTTACTGCTGATTTCCTCCCTACAATGATCCTATTGTCCAGCCACTCCCTTATCTTTAAGATGGTAAAGATAAATATCAATAAATATTTTTTTTTTTGTTTTTTGAGGCGGAGTCTCGCTCTGTCGCCCAGGCTGGAGTGCAGTGGTGCGATCTCAGCTCACTGCAAGCTCCGCCTCCCGGGTTCCCGCCATTCTCCTGCCTCAGCCTCCCGAGTAGCTGGGACTACAGGCGCCGCCACCACACCCGGCTAATTTTTTTTGTATTTTTAGTAGAGACGGGGTTTCACCGTGTTAGCCAGGATGGTCTCGGATCTCCTGACCTCGTGATCCACCCGTCTCGGCCTCCCAAAGTGCTGGGATTATCAATAAATATTAAGGGAACTCAGAGACAGGTGCCGGCATGGGTCCTCTGTAAGCTGAGCACCGGTCCCCTGGGCCCACTTTTTCTTTCTCTATACTTTGTCTCTGTGTCTTTTTTTTTTTTTTTTTTTTTTTTTGAGACAGTCTTGTTCTGTCGCCCAGGCTGGAGTGCAGTGGCCGGATCTCAGCTCACTGCAAGCTCCGCCTCCTGCCTCAGCCTCCCGAGTAGCTGGGACTACAGGTGCCCGCCACCTCGCCCGGCTAGTTTTTTGTATTTTTAGTAGAGATGGGGTTTCACCGTGTTAGCCAGGATGGTCTCGATCTCCTGACCTCGTGATCCGCCCGTCTTGGCCTCCCAAAGTGCTGGGATTACAGGCTTGAGCCACCGCGCCCCGCCTCTCATTTCTTTTCTCAAGTCTCTCCTTACCTAAGGAGAAACGCCCACAGGTGTGGAGGGGCAAGCCACCCCTTCATATACCTATGTTGTACTTAAATAGAAACTAGGGGCTCAATATATTTAGGCTATTTTTTCCATGTTTAATTTTTTTATTTTAAATCTTTATATAGATTTTTTTTTTGAGATGGAGTCTCACTCTGTCGCACAGGCTGGAGCGCAGTGGCACGATCTCAGCTCACTGCATGCAAACTCCACCTCCCGGACTCAAGTGACTCTTACCTCAGCCTCTGAAGTAGCTGGTATTACAGGCGCCCGCCACCACGCCCGGATAATTTTTGTATTTTTAGTAGAGGCGGGGTTTTGCCATCTTGGCTAGGCTGGTCTGGAACTCCTGACCTCAAGTGATCTGTCTGCCTCGGCCTCCCAAAGTGTTGGAATTACAGGTGTGAGCCACTGTGCCCGACCCCTAAAAATTACTTTCTACGATTATCCCACGAGACAAATTTAAGGACAGGACTCTTAATTCTCTGTGTCTTCAGCACTTAAGAGTCTACGGGCCGGGTGCGGTGGCTCACGCCTGTAATCCCAGCACTTTGGGAGGCCGAGACAGGCGGAACACGAGGTCAGGAGATCGAGATCATCCTGGCTAACACAGTGAAACCCCGTCTCTACTAAAAACACAAAAAATTAGCTGGGCATGGTGGTGGGCGCCTGTAGTCCCAGCTACTTGGGAGGCTGAACCAGGAGAATGGCATGAACCCGGGAGGTGGAACTTGCAAGTGAGCCGAGATTGTGCCACTGCACTCCAGCACTCCAGCCTGGGCGTCAAGCGAGACTCCATCTCAAAAAAGTCTATGACAGGAATTTGAATATTGTTCCAATATTAAAATTGTAACATTTTCACACCCTTAGGATTTTAGTTCATGAATTAGTGTCTACTTACACCAGTCTCTGGAGATGACAGTTGTCAGAGGCTATCTGTTCACACAGGATCTTTACTAGGGAGGCACTCAGAAAGCTATTATTGATTTCTAGACCCATCAGATCCTTATTTGAGCCAAATATGGAACAAAGGTCCGTCCAGAAAGGAAGCATGTCCTGATCATCCTGGGATCTACAGGGAAGAGAAAGGGGTTACATCAATGTAGGTTCATCATGGCTGAAGTATTTAGGGTTTCTCTGGGCATATACCCCTAACAAATAAGTAGAAATAAGTATAACTGAAAGCTGGACCATTTAATCTTTTGGCACCACCATCAGACAACTCAACAGCCAAGAAGCATCACAGAAGAAAGAACCTACTCTTACACAAAAATCCAACAGAGGGTAAAAATAAGTTAAAATGCTAAGCACATCACTGATAAAAGAATACAGGCCGGGCACGGTGGCTCATGCCTGTAATCCTAGTGCTTTGTAAGGCTGAGGCGGTGGGATCACCTGAGGTCAGGAGTTCGAAACCAGCCTGGCCAACATGGTGAAACCTTGTCTCTACTAAAAGTACAAAAATTAGCCGGGCGTGGTTGTGGGTGGAGGTAATCCCAGCTACTCGTGAGGCTGAGGCAGGAGAATCAGTGAACCTGGTGGGGTGGAGGTTGCAGTGAGCTGAGATTGGGCCACTTCACTCCAACCTGGGCAAAAGAGTGAAACGCTGTCACCAAAAAAAAAAAAAAAAAAAAAAAAAAATCGTGAATATACATGTCAATAAGAAATATTTAGGCAGGGTGTATGGTACCTCATGTCTGTGATCCCAGTTCAAGACCAGCCTGGGCAACATAGTGAGATTCTCTTTCAAAAAAAAAAAAAAAAAGTCACTTAAGTTAGCTGAGCACGATGGTGCACACCTAATACTTGTCATCCTAGGTACTCAGGAGCTTCACTTGAGCCCAGAAGTTTGAAGCTGCAGTCAGCTATGATTGCACCATTGTACTCCAGCCTGAGCAACAGAGCAAGACCCTGCCTTAAAAAATAGATATTTGGGCCGGGCACGGTGAATCATGCCTATATTCCCACTTTGGGAGGCTGAGGCAGGTGGATCACCTGAGGTCAGGAGGAGTTCAAGACCAGACTGGCCAACATGGTGAGACTCTGTCTCTACTAAAAATACAAAAACTAGCCGGGCATGGTGACAGGTCCCAGCTACTCAGGAGGCTGAGGCAGGAGAATCGCTTGAACCCGGGAGGCAGAGGTTGCAGTGAGCCAAGATCGTGCCACTGCGCTCCAGCCTGGGTGACAGAGCAAGACTCCTTCTTAAAAAAAAAAAAAAAAAAAAAAAAAAAAAAAAAAAAAAAAGAGTCCAAAAAGAGGGAATTCCTGAGCCTAAGCCACAGCACATAGGAGGCTCTGGCCTCTTCCTAAGGGCGCATGGGATGAGGTTAAACGACCGGTCGAGTGAAAGGTTCCTACCTCTCAGCCTCAGCGTTGGATTCAGACGCAGCGACATTCTCCGGGAGCGTCTCCTTTTTTATCACCTGCAGTGACATTTTCTGCAAGTTTTGACAGTGCTTGAAGCAGAATGAAGAGGGCGCAATGTCTACTGCATTTAAGTGCAGGGATATTTCTTTGAACTGAGCCATCACCTCCTTCACCAGCTCGTCCTCCTGAGACTCGTACAGACAGCAGAGGAGCTCCCTCAGGTCTGCCGCCGTGAAATGTCCATTCTTACGACTTACGTCGCATCGCAGCAATTCCTGTTTGATCTCTGGTGACATCCGCCAGCCAAAGGTGGCCTCCAACTCCTTGACTCTCTTCTCATTAGCCAGGCCGAACAAGAAGCGTCCTGCCTGGATCAGGTCGGGGTTCTTGAGTCTTTCTTCTCTGGAAAGCAGTTTCTGCACGTCCCCAATGTCCCAGGCATGGCCGTCCCTGTCCTCCTCCTCCTCCTTCTCCAGGGCGTAGAACAGCGCAGTGAGAAACTGCTGGAAGCTGAGGTGGATGAAGGAGTAGCAGCCTTTGGAGACTCTGTCCTGGCGGAGGATGTCTAGGTCCAGGAACAGGCGGAGGTCGGACTCCTGCACCCCAGCGCTTTCCAGGTCCTCTCCGTGGAGCACGGACATCTGCGCCCACAAACCCTGCGCGGCCAGGAGGCTCAGCGCCCGCAGCGCGCCCCGGAGCTGTGCGCCCTGCGGGAACTGGCTGCAGAGGAAGCGCAGGAACAGCCCCGTGCTGGTGAGGCAGGTGGGGGCCGGGTCCTCCCCCTTCTCCATCTGCAGCTTCAGAGTCGTGCACACGATCCAGCACACCGCGGGCGCCGAGCCCAGCTGGAACAGGGCCGCGTTGCTCCTCATCAGCTCAAAGGCACGCATGGCTTGGTCCTCGTCTCCAAAGTGTCTCAGGAAATAGGCCCTCCTGTCCTCCTCCAGGAACCCCTCCACCCTTATGTAGATGGGCTGCTCTGCCAGGAACCGGAGGTCCCTCAGGGCCCTGGGCCGCGTGGTGACCAGCAGGGTTGCCTTGGGTAACATCTTCCTCTTCAGCAAACTCCCTAGGAGGACCGGCACCGGCTTCTGCTGCTCCCAGTCCCCGCAGATGTCCTGGATCAGCGCCCCAGGTGGGGCTCCCAGCTCATCGAAACCGTCAATCACGAACAGGATTTTCTGTGCTTGGGCTAGGATGTGTGGAATGTCATCCTGCAGTTCAGGCCAGTCCCTGAAGACCATCTGTGCAAAACTGCACGGGCCCAGGCGGCTGAGCTCCCTGCAGCTGAGGTAGAAAGCGTATTTGAATTTCTGGATGAGGTTGTCCTCTGTCCAGTCCAGCATTAGTTTATTGGCCAGCGTGGTTTTCCCAAGGCCTGCAGGACTGTGCAGCACCACTGTGTGTGAGAAGGGCCCGGGAAGCACCCTGGGGTTGCTGAATGGGATCAGCATCCTGTATCTCTCAGCCATAACATGGACCTCTTTGCTGTCTCCAGGCCAGCTCTGCCACATCTCCCGGAACTTCGTCTTCAGTATAAGCCTGTACCTATCCTCGTTATCTTTGGTGAGGAGGGAAGGGAGAGGATGTAATCAGTTATCCATAGGGAAAACCAGAACAACAAAATGTCTTGTGTTGGCTGGGCGCGGTGGCTCACACTTGTAATCCCAGCCCTTTGGGAGGCCGAGGCAGGCCAATCACCTGAGGTTGGGAGTTCAAGACCAGCCTGACCAACATGAAGAAACCTTGTCTCTACTAAAAAATAAGTTAGCTGGGTGTGGTGGAGCACGCCTGTATTCCCAGCTACTCGGGAGGCTGAGGCAGAATTGCTTGAACCTGGGAGACGGAGGTTGCAGTGAACAGAGATCATGCCATGGCACTCCAGCCTGGGCAACAAGAGTGAAACTGTGTCTCAATACATACATATATACACACATACATACATACACGCTTTGTGTTACATAGGAAAGTTAAGAGGACTTCAAGTTTATAAAGAGAAACCTGATCCCAACCTCACTGCAGGAAGATACGTTACAGACCTGACTTTTCTCCTTTGACTTTGAAGACTTCAGTCAGGACGGCGACGTCTTCCTCTGTTTCTGTGCACTCTACAAAATACAAACTCATGTGAACGTGACACAAAATCAGGTGTATTTCCTGTGGAGTCCCAATGAGGGAAAAGGAGTGAAGCTGACAGGACCAGCTGGAGAAACAGATAAAGCAAGTGAGCTACAAATATGTTTTC
Organism: Macaca thibetana thibetana; assembly: GCF_024542745.1. Lineage (NCBI taxonomy): Eukaryota > Metazoa > Chordata > Mammalia > Primates > Cercopithecidae > Macaca > Macaca thibetana. The sequence goes on along the minus strand of NC_065596.1, from coordinate 35,465,359 downwards.
CGGCCAGGTGTGACGGCTCATGTCTCTAATCCCAGCACTTTGGGAAGCTGAGGTGGGCGGATCACTTGAGCTCAGGAGCTCCAGACCAGCCTGGCCAACACAGAGAAACCCCGTCTTTACTAAAAATGCAAAAAGTAGCCAGGCGTAGTGGTACACAGCTACTTGGGAGGTTGAGAGACGCGAGGTTGCAGTAAGAGATCCAGCGCTCCAGCCTGGGCAACAGAGCAATACTCCATCTCAAAAAAACAAGCTTTCTTCCATGGTTTAGAACATACAAACAAGAGGAAACAGGTCAGCTATAGGTTTTTTTTTTTTTTTTTTTTTTGAGACAGTCTCACTGTTGCCCAGGCTGGAATGCAGTGGCGCAATCTTGGCTCACTGCAACCTCCGCCTCCCGGGTTCAAGTGATTCTCCTGCCTCAGCCTCCCGAGTAGCTGGAATTACAGACATGCGCCACTGCGTCTGGCTAATTTTTGTATTTTTAGTAGAGACGGGGTTTCGTCATGTTGGCCAGGCCGGTCTAGAACTACTGACCTCAGGTGATCCACCCACCTCAGCCTCCCAAAGTGCTGGGATTACAGTGTGAACCACTGTGCCGGGCCAGGTCTGCTTTTATGGTCCAGGAGATATGGTCCAAGATGTTTAGCCTTCCTGACCAGATCACACACACAGCTGCTCACAAACTCCCTGCTTGCCATGAAACGCCTCAGTTTATCAAACATGTCTGCTGAAGGAAGATGGCAAGTTAAACCGCCTGTTGACTTGACCTTATCAATCAGCCCAAGCCCTATTCTATAAAATCTGCAGGAAGCTGTGGTCTCCTGGCAGTGAGTTTCTCCCGTGACAGCCTGCCTGCTGTGGTCTGCCAATGTCTTCTCCTACTTTCTCCAATAAATCTGCCTTTACATACGATTGTCTTGATAAATTTCTTTACCCGTCGTGCCACCAAGCACTATTCACCCCCATTTCCTGCTGAAGCATGACAGACAGCAGGCTCCACAGTGCCCCCCCAGTCTCACTGGAATTCTTTGTCGAGATTGTGTGCTGGGAATGACATTGGCCACGTCTAGAGAGATGAACAGGGCAAACAATTCCTTCAACCAAGTTACTCACCTGTATTCTACAGAGCCATAACAAGAAATACTTGCTCTATCAAAAGTCAATGTGGGCTAGGTACAGTGGCTTACACCTGTAATCCTAGCACTTTGGGAGGCCGAGGCAGGTGGATCACCTGAGGTCAGGAGTTTGAGACCAGCCTGACAAACACGGCGAGACCCTATGTCTACAAAAAAAAAAAAAAAAAAAAAAAAAAAAAAAAAAAAAAAAAAAAAAAGAAAAAGAAGAAAAAAAAAATTAGCCAGATGTGGTGGTGGGCACCTATAATCCCAGCTACTTGGGAGGCTGAGGCAGGAGAATCGCTTGAATCTGGGAGGTGGAGGTTGTGGTGAGCCAAGATCACGCCATTGCACTCCAGCCTGGGCGACAAGGGAGAAACTCTGAAGACAAAACAAAAATGCTACCAGGAAGATAAAAGGGAACATGAGAGTAAGCAAGGCTGATCTTAAACTGATCACAGGCTGGGTGTGGTAGCTCCCACCTGTAATCCTAGCACTTTGGGAGACCCAGGTAGGCAGATTACTTGAGGTTAGGAGTTCCAGACCAACCTGGCTACCCTGGGGAGACTATCTGTACTAAAAACACAAAAGTTAGCCAGGCATAGTGGTGGGCACCTAGTAGTCCCAGTTCCTGGGGAGGCTGCGGCAGAAACATCCCTTAGAACCTGGGAGGCAGAGATTGCAATGAGCCGAGATCAAGCCACTGGACTCCAGCCTGCGTGACACAGTGAGACTCCATTTCCAGAAAAAAACCCAGAAAAAACCTGATCACAAAGTCAGCTCAGACAAGTCACCTACCCGTAAGACTCAATTTTCTGAGTTGTTTAAAGTTGTCTGAACAATGTACCATAAATACATTTATACCTGTCAATTTTTTTTGAGACGGAGTCTCGCTCTATCACCAGGCTGGAGTACGGCGGCACGATCTCAGCTCACTACAACCTCTGCCTCCCAGGTTCAAGGGATTCTCCTGCCTCAGCCTTCTGAGTAGCTGGGACTACAGGTACACGCCACCACACCCAGCTAATTTTTGTATTTTTAGTAGAGACAGGGTTTCACCATGTTGGCCAGGATGGTCTCAATCTCTTGAACTCACGATCCACCCGCCTCAGCCTCCCAAAGTGCTGGGAGATTACAGGTGTGAGCTACCGTGCCTGGCCACCTGTCAACTTGTAAAGAATTTAAAGAAGGCCGCGTGCTGTGGCTCATGCCTGTGATCCCAGCACTTTGGGAGGCTGAAGGGGGCAGATCTCTTGAGGTCAGGAGTTCGAGACCAGCCTGACTGAGATGGTGAAACCTGTCTCTACTAAAAATATAAAAAAAGAAAAAATTAGCTGGGCTTGGTGGCGTGCACCTATAATCCCAGCGACTTGGGAGGCTGAGGTAGGAGAATCACTTGAACCTGGGAGGCGGAGGCTGCAGTGAACAGGGATGATACCACTGTACTCCAGCCTGGATGACAAGAACAAGGCTTCGTGTCAAAAAAAAAAAAAAAAAAAATTAGCTGGGTATGGTGGCAGGCACCTGCAATCCCAGCTACTCAGGAGGCTGAGGCAGGAGTCAGGAGAATCGCTTGAACCTGGGAGGTGGAAGTTGCAGTGAGCAGAGATCGCACCACTGCATTCCAGCCTGGGCGACAGAGAAACTCCATCTCAAAACAAAAACAAACCTGCACCATGCTCCTAACTTTCTACAGACTGGTTCTAATTCTCCGCAACGTTTGTTCTTCCCGCTATGCTTACGGAAGGGAGGTTGGAATTCTCTAGGAGACAGTGGGCAGATTAAGAATAGTGGAGGAAAAGATCGGAAAGAGACGGGGTTCTTAAAAGGAACAGGAGAAAGCAGCAAGAAGGGGCAGCTTCCCTCAGCTGACTCCAGCATCGGAGGTCCTGTCACCCACCTAGTGTTCCTGCTTTGAAACGCTCCAGCATTTCCTCCACGTCTACAGGTTGTCTTTCTTTCCGTGTTATCCCTGAAGAAAAAGGGGGGGCATTACTGGCCTGTTGCTGTGCTGGCAGTGGGCCTCCAAGATGGCTCCAGTGCGACCACTGAGTCTCAATAGTTAAGCCTAGATGAGGTAATTTACTAGATTACTAAAAAGGATGTTGACGAGGTACTGGATGTAAAAGTGCAAGTACATTAGGCCATGATCCCAGGTTTAGGTGCCTTTCTGGTGCGAATTCTAAAAGTTCAGAACTCAAGGCGTGAAAAACAGACACACAGACACACACACAGTACTCACGCATAAGGTCACTGGAAAGGCTTTGAGGATTAACTGCCTAATTTTTCTTGAGACGGAGTTTCGCTCTTGTTGCCCGGGCTGGAGTGCAGTGGCGCGATCTCGGCTCACTGCAACCTCTGCCTCCTGGGTTGAAGTGATTCTCCTGCCTCAGCCTCCTGAGTAGCTGGGACGACGGTCATGGGCCACCATGTCCGGCTAATTTTGTATTTTTAGTACAGACAGGGTTTCTCCATGTTGGTCAGGCTGGTCTCAAGCTCCCAACCTCAGGTTATCTGTCTGTGGGGCCTAACTCCCTAGTTTCTGATGAGGTAGATAAATTTAAAATGAACTGGGAAAGAATATAAGTACAAGGTGGAATCAGTTGGGTGGGGTGGCTCACGCCTGTAATCCCAACACTTTGGGAGGCCGAGGCAGGTGGATCATTAAGTCAGGAGATTGAGACCATCCTGGCCAACAGGGTGAAGCCCCATCTCTACTAAAACACAAAAAATTAGCCGGGCATGGTGGTGCCCAACTGTAGTCCCAGGTACTTGGGAGGCTGAGGCAGGGGAATTGCTTGAACCCAGGAGGCAGAGACTGAAGTGAGCCACGATTGCGCCACTGCGCTCCAGCCTGGCAACAAAGCAAGTGAGACTCAATCTCAAAAAAAAAAAGAAAAAAAAAAGAACAAGGTGGAATCCTAATATCTGGAGCTTAACCCTGGATAATGAAGGGGCGAGTCCGTGGAACTCCTGAAAAGATGCTGGGGAGGCAGCTGGACACGGGCATGTGACCCTCAGGACAAAGGCTGGTCTGAGAAGAGCCTTTAGAGTCTTCACCACCAGGCGTGGTGGCTCACACCTGTAATCCCAGCACGTTGTGAGGCTGAGGCAGACAGATCACTTGAGCTCAGGAGTTCGAGACCAGCCTGGCCAACATGGTGAAACCCTGTCTCTACTGAAAATACGAAAATTAGCCAGGTGTGGTGGTAGGCACCTGTAATCCCAGCTACTAGGGAGACTGAGGCAGGAGAAATCTCTTGAATCTGGGAGGCGGAGGCTGCAGTGAGATTGTACCACTGTACTCTAGCCTGGGTGACAGAGCAAGACTGTCTCAAGAAAGGTCTTCATGAGGCTGGGCACAGTGGCTCACACCTATAATCCCAGCACTTTGGGAGGCTGAGGCAGGTGGATCACGAGGTCAGGAGTTCGAGACCAGCCTGACGAACATGGTGAAATTAGCTGGGTGTGGTGGCGGGTGCCTGTAATCCCCAGCTACTCTGGAGGCTGCGGCAAGAGAATCGCTTGAACCTGGGAGGCGGAGGTCAGGTTACAGTGAGCCAAGATCATGCCACTGCATTCCATCCTGGGCAAAAGAGTAAGACTTTGTCAAAAAAATAAAAATAAAAATAATAATAATAATAAAATAAAAAGTCTTCATGGCCAGGTGTGGTGAATCATGTCTGTAACCCCAGCACTCTGGGAGGCCAAGGTGGGAGGATCACTTGAGACCAGGAGTTTGACACCATATCTGGCAACACAGTGAAACTGTCCCCACCAAAAATACAAATATTAGTCAGGTGTGGCAGGGCACACCTGTAGTTCCAGCTACTCAGGAGTCTGAGGTAAAAGGATCTCTGGAGCCTGGAAGGTTGAGGCTGCAATGAGCTATGATTGTGCCACCGCAATCAAGCCAGGGCAACAGAGCAAGAACCCATCTCAAAAAAGAAAAAATCTTCAGGATATAAATAGCTGGTAAGGGCCAGGTGTCATGGCTCACACCTGTACCCCAGCACTTTGGGAGGATAAGGTGGGAGGACTGATTAAGTTTAGTAATTCGAGACCAGCCTGGGCAACATAGCAAGACCCTGTCTCTACAAAAAGTGAAAAAATTAGCCAGGTGGGGTGGCAAGTGCCTGTGGTCCCAGCTACTCAGGAGGCTGAGGCAGGAGGATTGCCTAAGCCTGGGTGGTCAGGGCTGCAGTGAGCCATGATTGCACCACTGCACTCCAGCCTAAGTGACAGAGTGAAGTCCCGTTTCAAAAAAAAAAAAAAAAAGCCAGGTGTGGTAACTCACTCACACCTACAATTCCAGCACTTTGGGAGGCTGAGGTGGGCAGATCACTTGAGGTCAGGAGTTCAAGACCAGCCCGGCCAACATAGTGAAACCCCATCTCTATACATCTCTATAAAAACCACAAAAATCTAGCCAGGCCTGGTGGTGGGTGCCTGTAATCCCAGCTACTCCAGAGGCTGAGGCAGGAGAATTGCTTGAAGCCGGGAGGCGGAGGTTGCAGTCAGCTGAGATTGTGCCACTGCACTCCAGCCTAGGCGACAGAGCAAGGCTCCATCTCAAAAAAGAATTCTCTAGCTCATCCACTTTCAAAGGCCATGCTTACCCTTCCCCACTTTGTATGTATCTATAGATTTCCAACAAATGCTATCGTGTTTCAGCTTCCCAGGGCTTACTGCTACCCACCTGTGTGACCGGCTCCGTCCTGGGAGCAGGGATGAGAAGTCCGGCATTTCTTTACATTCTTAGTAGTCAGCAGCCTCTTCTTAAAACAAAGCCCCAAGTCCCCAAATCTCACATGAAGAATAAGTCATAAATGAGTAACTTACCTAATGATAAAGGCTTGTTTTTATTAAATGATTTCAAAGCTGCTTCTGAAAAAGGAAAACGGGGGGGAGATTTGCATTTTAATATAAACTCAAGATTTTATCACCTTCATAAAAGACAACACTTAGAACTGGATCACTTGGTCTTTTATATCCTCCCAGTTCAAAATGCTTGCATCTTTTTTTTTTTTTTTTTTTGAGATAGTCTCACTCTGTCACCCAGGCTGGAGTGGCAAGATCTTGGCTCACTGCAACCTCCGTCTCCCAGGTTCAAGTGATTCTGCTGCCTCAGCCTCCTGAGTAGCTGGGACTACAGGCACACACCACCATGCCTGGCTAAGTTTTATATTTTTAGTACAGATGGGGTTTCACCATTTTGGCCAGGCTGGTCTCAAACTCCTGACATCATGATTCGTCTACTTTGGCCTCCCAAAATGCTGGGATTACAGGCATGAGCCACCGCTCCCGGCCGCTTGTATCTTTTAGCCAGCATCCTTAGATCTGCAGATAGGATCAACGCACTCAAGCCTTAGCACAATCTTCTTTGTAGTTTTAGCCTTTTTCCAGAAGATTGGCTTAGTCTGCCCACCGTAGTCACTCTGCTTCCTGGTGTAACACTGCTTCCCCTGGGCACACCAAAATCCTTGCCCTGTGTCACTCTGTGGGGAAGGTGCTTGCCACACCTCTCACAGAAAGTCCGGTGGGTTTTAGGAACATTCACCATGTTTGTGTGAGCGCGATCGGCACAGAAAGAAACTCTGCATCTTTTTCAGAGCCCAGACCCTCGTAAGTTTACAACTCTCTGGGTTTCCTCCTTCTATTTTCAAACTTGTAACATCCGGAGGCCAGCTAGAGGTAAAAACCCTTGGCTGGGCATGGTTGCTCACGCCTGTAATCCCAACACTGGGAGGCCGAGGTGGGCAGATCACCTGAGATCGGGAGATTGAGATCAGTCTGGCCCACATGGTGAAGCCCCATCTCTACTAAAATACAAAAATTAGCGAGCATGGTGGTAGGCGCCTGTAATCCCAGCTGCTTGGGAGGCTGAGGCAGGAGAACCACTCCTTCCCGGGAGGCGGAGGTTGCAGTGAGCCGAGACCGTGACATTCTACTCTAGCCTGGGTGACGAGTGAAACTTCATCTCAAAAAAAAAAAAAAAAAAAAAAAAAAAAAAAAAAAAAGGGGCCGGGCCCGGTGGCCCGGTTACAAGCCTGTAATCCCAGCACTTTGGGAGGCCGAGACGGGTGGATCACAAGGTCAGGAGATCGAGACCATCCTGGCTAACACGGTGAAACCCCATCTCTACTAAAAAATACAAAAAACTAGCCGGGCGAGGTGGCGGGCGCCTGTAATCCCAGCTACTCGGAGGCTGAGGCAGGAGAAGGGTGTAAACCCGGGAGGCGGAGCTTGCAGTGAGCTGATATCTCCACACTGCCCTCCAGCCTGGGCGACAGAGCGGAGACTCCGTCTCAAAAAAAAAAAAAAAAAAAAACCAAAAACCCTCACCCATCCATTAAAGATAGGAAATATTATGCTAAGAAGTGATCTCCAACTGAAATAAAACTGGCAATTTTTACAGAAGACAGGATTTCCTTAAGGTTGAAGAGTATTCCATTGTGTAATTAATACCAATTTTTTTTTTTTTTTTTGAGAGGGAGTCTTGCTCCGTCACCCAGGCTGGAGTGAAAGGGTACAATCTCAGCTCACTGCAACCTCCAACTCCCTGGTTCCAGCGATCCTCTTGCCTCAGCCTCCCAAGTAGCTGGGACTACAGGCGCCCACCACCATGCCTGGCTAGTTTTTTTGTATTTTTAGTAGAGACAGGGTTTCCCCACATTGGCCAGGCTGCTCTCAAACTCCTGGCCTCAAGTGATCCACCCGCCTTGGTCTCCTAAAGTGATGGGATTACAGGCGTGAGCCACCGTGCCCAGCCTACCATGTTTCCTTTTTGAGGCTTGGGGTCCCAATAATCTCGTAACCCAGGCAGTAGGCAGTATACCCAACGGGCACCACATTTTCCATTTATCCAGTGATGGTCACTTAGACTGACTCTGTATCTTGGTAACTGTAAATAAAGCTGCACTGGCCAGGCACTGTGGCTCATGTTTCTGATCCCAGGACTTTGGGAAGCCAAGTCAGGAGGATCAGCTGAGCCCACAGGAGTTTCAGACCAGCCTCGGCAACATGGTGAAACCCGGTCTCTACAAAAAAATACAAAGATCAGCGAGGTGTGGTGGGAGGCTATAGTGGCAGGATTGCTCGAGTCTGGGAGGTCGAGGCTGCAATGAGCTATGATTGCCCCACTGTACTCCAGCCTGAGCCACAAGGCGAGACCCTGTTTCAAAAAACAGTATAGCCAGGTGGCGGCTCACGCCTGTAATTCCAACACATTGGGAGGCTGAGGCGGTTTGATCACGCAATCAGGAGTTCAAGAGCAGCCTGTCCAACATAGTGAAATCCCGTCTCTATTAAAATACAAAATTTAGGCCGGGCGCGGTGGCTCAAGCCTGTAATCCCAGCACTTTGGGAGGCCGAGACGGGCGGATCACGAGGTCAGGAGATCGAGACCATCCTGGCTAACACGGTGAAACCCCGTCTCTACTAAAAAGTACAAAAAACTAGCCGGGCGAGGTGGCGGGCGCCTGTAGTCCCAGCTACTCGGGAGGCTGAGGCAGGAGAATGGCGTAAACCCAGGAGGCGGAGCTTGCAGTGAGCCGAGATCGCGCCACTGCACTCCAGCCTGGGCGACAGAGCGGGACTCCGTCTCAAAAAAAAAAAAAAATAAAAAAAATAAAATAAAATACAAAATTTAGCCAGGCACAGTGGCAGGTGCCTGTGTAATCCCAGCTACTCAGGAGGCTGATGCAGGAGAATCGCTGGAACCCGGGGGGCGGATGAACTGAGATTGCGCCACTGCACTCCATCCTGCACGACAGAGTGAGACTCGTCTCAAACAAACAAAAAGTGTAAAATAAAGTTGTGGGGTAGAAAGGAGAGTTGTTTTAAATGCACTAGCTGGCTGGGTGCAGTGGCTCACGCCTGTAATCTCAACATTTTGGGAGGCCAAAGTAGGCAGATCACGAGGTCAGGACAGAGACTATCCTGGCTAACATGGTGAAACCCCATCTGTATTTAAAACACAAATAAAATCAGCCAGGCATGGTGGGACGTGCTTGTAATTCTGGCTACTCGGGAGGCTGAGGCAGGAGAATCACTTGAACCCAGGAGGCGGAGGCTGCAGTGAGCCGAGATCATGCCACTGCACCCCAGCCTGGGTGACAGAGCGAGATCCTCTCTCAAGAGAGAAATAACCACAGTTCATGTGCATTTTATTGTAATTTTTAATTGTCTTTGCCCCCATTATTTTTGATCTGGGATTGGTTAAATCCACAGATATGTCAGGCCAACGGTACGATCCCTGAAAGGGATAGAAACAGGTCGAAAATAAGGACCAGGACAGACACCAGAGTTGATGAAGATCTAGCACCTGTATTCAGAACAAGCAGTCCCTCTCTAAGCCTCAATGCCATTTCTTTTTTGAGACCGAGTTTTGCTCGTTGCCCAGGCTGGAGTGCAATGGCGTGATCTCGGCTCACTGCAACCTCTACCTCCTGGGTTCAAGGGATTCTCCTGCCTCAGCCTCCGGAGTAGCTGGGATTACAGGTGTCTGCCACCACGCTTGGCTAATTTTTATATATATATATATTTTTTTTTTTTTTTTGAGACGGAGTCTCGCTCTGTCGCCCAGGCTGGAGTGCAGTGGCGCTATCTCGGCTCACTGCAAGCTCCGCCTCCCGGGTTTACGCCATTCTCCTGCCTCAGCCTCCCGAGTAGCTGGGACTACAGGCGCCCGCCACCTCGCCCGGCTAATTTTTTTGTATTTTTAGTAGAGACGGGGTTTCATTGTGTTAGCCAGGATGGTCTCGATCTCCTGACCTCGTGATCCGCCTGTCTCGGCCTCTCAAAGTGCTGGGATTACAGGCTTGAGCCACCGTGCCCGGCCTAATTTTTATATTTTTAGTAGAGATGCGGTTTCACCATGTTGGTCAGGCTGGTTTCAAACTCCTGACCTCAGGTGATCCACCCAAGTTGGCCTCCCAAAGTGCTGGGATGACAGGCGTGAGCCAGTGCGCCTGGCCTTCTGAAAGTCCTGGAGAGGTCGCCTGCTTCCTCCTAGGACACAGTGCGGACCGATTTCTGCTTACCTCTGAGTTCGTCCTTTGCTCTCTCAGACAGATCCACTCGATGCATCTTTTCAAAGACCTGGATGGTCGCCAACTCCGTCCAGTAGCTGTGACAGTGGCTGATGAGGATTTCCGCCAGTTGCTTCCCATCCGCCTCGTCTACCTCCTTCTGGGGGATCTTCTGGACCTCATTTCCCAGGGAGACTGTCCTGAGCAGAGACTTGAACTTGCTCAGCTCATCCTGGCTGAGCTGCTCCAGGAGAGCCTGCAGGTTGAAGTTCACCTGGGTCGAAGACACCATCTTGTCCCACGTGGGAGTTCTGAGGAGAATTAAGGGAGGAATGGAGAGGGATGGTGATCAGCACTCCTGTCTCAGTGCCAGTCCCCTCGGTGCCATGAACAAGGGAACTCTCACATTACCCTGCTTCTTCAAGAACAAACTCCCAGCCTGGGCAACACAGTGAGACCCCCATCTCCACAAAAAATAAGTTAGCAGTGGGTGGTGGTGCATGCCTGTAGTCCCAGCAACTCAGGAGGCCGAGGTGGGAGGATCGCTTGAGCCTAGGAGATTGAAACTGCAGTGAGGCTTGATGGTGCCACTGCACTCCCATCTGGGCAACAGAGTGAAACCTCATCTCGTTTTACTTTTATTGACTTATTTTTGAGATAGTTTCACTCTGCTGCCCAGGCTGGAGTACAGTGGTATGATCTCAGCTCATTGCAACCTCCGCCTCCCAGGTTCAAACAATTCTCCTGCCTCAGTCTTCCGAGTAGCTGGGATTATGGGCACCCACCACACTCAGCTACTTTATTTTTTATTTTTTTTTTGAGACGGAGTGTCACTGTCACCCTGGCTGGAGTGCACTGCTACAATCTCAGCTCGCTGCAACCTCCACCTCCCGGATTCAAGCAATTCTCCTGCCTCAGCCACCCGTGCAGCTGGGATTACAGGTGTTCACCACTATGCCCAGCTAATTTTTGTATTTTTAGTAGAGATGGGGTTTCACCAAGTTGGCCAGGTTGGTCTCGAACTCCTGACCTCCTGATTCGCCCACCTCGATGCCCAGCTAGTTATTTTCATTGCAAAATAACTAGCTACTGTTAGGGTTTTCCCTGAGGGACTGCTCAGGCTCTAAAAGTTAGCCTATGAAGTAAAAACACTCTCTCATTACAACAAAGTAGTAACACAACAATGAAAGGACAAGCACAGATCGGATGAGGAAGTGGAAAGCTATGTGGATCACCCAGGAGATAAGACACTTCATGAAAACTGGGGTGAATGTGAAAATGCAAACACACAGCCAGGCACGGTGGCTCATGCCTGTAATCCCAGCACTTTGGGAGCTGAGGCAGGTGGATCATGAGGTCAGGAGATCAAGACCATCCTGGCTAAAACAGTGAAACCCCGTCTCTACTAAAAATACAAAAAATTAGCCGAGTGTGATGGTGGGCACCTGTAGTCCCAGCTACCCGGGAGGCAGAGCTTGCAGTGAGCTGAGATGGCGCCACTGCACTCCAGCCTGGGCGACAGAGTGAGACTTCATCTCAAAAAAAAAAAAAAAAAAAAAAAAAAAAAAAAAGAAAATGCACACACATGGAGACCTCTCAGGAGTGATCCAGGACTTCGCTTCGCCCTCTGGTCTTGCAGTGGCAAAGACAATGGTTTGTCAAGCATTTGAGGAGCAGTGGCCTCAGGCTAGGGTGGGGCAGCGAAGCTGGGGCAGAGAGGCCTCAGCAATTCACTGTGCTGGTGTGCTAGGGTTTGCTTTTTTGAGACAGAGTTCAAAAAACTCCCCAGGCTGGAGTATAATAGTGCAATCTCGGTTCTCTGTAACCTCCGCGTCCCAGGTTCAAGCGACTCTCCTGCCTCAGCCTCGAGTAGCTAGGATTGCAGGTATCGGCCACCACGCTAGGCTAATTTCTGTAATTTTAGTAGAGATGGGGTTTTGCCATGTTGGCCAGGCTGGTCTCGAACTCCTGACCTCAAGAGATCTGAACCACCTCAGCCCTGCAAGGTGTTGGGATCACAGGCATGAGCCACCGCATCTGGCCAACACTGTTTATTATCTAACCACTCTTTTTGGCTCTGGCCACTCCCCAGGTGGGTTGGATTCACACAGAATAAATGGAAAACAAAGAGCTAGTGAATGGAGGTTATTTAAATGGAAGTAAAATGGCAAGTTTAATTAAAACAGGCTTGAGGCTGGGCCTGGTGGCTCATGCCTGTAATCCCAGCACTTTGGGAGGCTGAGGTGGGTAGGTTGCCAGAGGTCAGGAGCTCGAGACTGTCAGGCCTCTGAGTCCAAGCGGAGCCATCACATCCCCTGTGACTTGCACATATATACGCCCACCTGGATGGCCTGAAGTAACTGAACAATCACTAAAGTGAAAATGCTCTGTCCCTGCCTTAACTGATGACATTCCACAACAAAAGTGCAAATAGCCAGTCCTTGCCTTAACTGATGACATTCCACCACAAAAGAAGTTAAAATGGCCAGTCCTTGTCTTAAATGATGACATTACCTCGTGAAATTCCTTCTCCTGGCTCATCCTGGCTCAAAAAGCTCCCCCACTGAGCACCTTGTGACCCCCACTCCTGCCCGCCAGAGAACCCGCCTTTGACTGTAATTTTCCTTTACCCACCCAAATCCTATAAAACGGCCCCACCCCTATCTCCCTTCACTGACAGACTCTTTTCGGACTCAGCCCGCCTGCACCCAGGTGATTAAAAAGCTTTATTGCTCACACAAAGCCTGTCTGGTGGTCTCTTCACATGGACGCGCATGACAGAGACCAGCCTGGCCAATATGATGAAACCCCGTCTCTACTAAAAGTACAAAAATTAGTCGGGCATGGTGACACATGCCTGTAGTCCTGGCTACTTGGGAGGCTGAGGCAGGAGAATCGCTAGAACCCGGGAGTGGGAGGCCGAGGGTGTGGTGAGCCATTGAACTCCAGCCTGGGGCAACAAGAGTGAAACTGTCTCAAAAAAAAAAAAAAAAAAAAAAAAGGCTTGAAGATGAGTTAGAGGTGGAGCCTGGTCTCAGGACACAGGTGTGTGGCTTTTACTTTACTGAAGCTGGCTGGGGGCCGTGGCTCACACCTGTAACCCCAGCACTTTGGGAAGCCAAGGCGGGAGGATTGCTTGGAGTTTCAGACCAGCCTGGCCAACATGGCAAAACTCTGTCTCTACAAAAAAAGCAAACAAACAAACAAAAAAGCGCTGGGCATAGTGGCATGCACCTGTAGTCCCAGCTACTCAGGACACTGAGGTGGGAGGATCACCTGAGCTAGGGAAGTTAAGGCTGCAGTGAGCTGTGATCGCACCACTGCACTCTAGCCTGGTAAAACAAAAACACAACACTGGGGGTGGTGGCTGACGCTTGTAATCCCCGCACTTAAGGAGGCCGAAGCGGGAGGATCACCTGAGGTCTGGAGCTTGAGACCAGCCTGGCCAACATAGTGAAACCCTCTATTGACTAAAAATACGAAAACTAGCTGGACATGGTGACAGGCGGCTGTAGGCCCAGCTACTTAGGAGGTACGAGAATTGCTTGAACCTGGGAGGTGAAGGTTGCAGTGAGCTGAGGTAGCCATTGCGCTCCAGCCTGGGAAACAGAGCTACTTTGTCTCAACAACAACAAAATTATATATATATAGCAGTAGCAACAAAAACTTTACAGAAAGGGTGTAACACCTCTCTATATGTGAATAACGTGAGAATGACAACTAGCATAGGTATTTGCATAAGACTCAGGTCCAGAAGCTGGAATAGAATGAGGATAAGAGGCTCCATCACCTCAATGAATAAAAGACAATACCTTCTGTTAAGAGGACTCATTAGACACAACCTCAGCACCGCCCAAGACTCCACACACAGCAACCACAGCATCTGACCTGTTCCATTTTTGTTTTTTGAGCTCTATTCTAAATCCCCCAAGAGAACAGAAATAAAAGCACACAAACTTATCCTCTTATGAACCAATGTAAACTAGAGACACTCTAGATCTAAGCATCTGCTACTCTTTCCCAAGTCAGAACTACTGCATTTTTTTTTTTTTTGAGAGAGTTTCTCTCTTGCTGCCCAGGCTGGAGTGCAGTGGCACGACCTCGGATCCCCGCAACCTCCGCCTCCCGGGTTCAAGGGATTCTCCTGCCTCAGCCTGAGGAAAGAGAGACCCTCTCGTATTGTTTTATACTCAGTACTTGTTTCAAGAAAAAAAACCGGGAGGTAAAACCAAAGACAGGCAGCCCGGCACCAAGCCCAGAACCAGGCCTGGGTCTGCCTGGCCTAAACCCAGTAAGTAGTTAAAAATCAACTCATGACTTAGAAACCGATGTTCCGGACGTTGTAGGGAAGAACATTGTGATACTCCCTGCCCTGTTGTTTCTGACTACCAGTGCATGAAACCCCCGTCCCGTATCCCCTAGATTGCTTAATCACAACCCTTTCATATGAAATCTTTAGTGTTGTGAGCCCTTAAAAGGGACAGAAATTGTGCACTTGGAGAGCTCGGATTTTAAGGCAGTAGCTGGCCGATGCTCCCAGCTGAGTAAATCCCTTCCTGCTACAACTCGGTGTCTGAGAGGTTTGGTCTGTGGCTGGTCCTGCTATAACCCCCCCAAGTAGCTTTGATTACAGGCATGCTCCACCATGCCCACCTCATTTTATACTTTTAGTGGAGACGGGGTTTCTACATGTTGGTCATCACCTCAGGTGATCTGCCCGCCTTGCCCTCCCAAAGCGCTGGTATTACAGGTGTGAGCCACTGAGACCGGCAGAACCACTGAACTTCTAACAGAAGATTTAGGCCTGGGACGGTGGCTCTTGCCTGTAATTCCAGCACTTTGGGAGTCTGAGGCAGTAAGATCTCTGGAGCCCGGGAGTTAGAGACCAGCTTGGGCAACATACTAACACCCTACATCTAGTGAGTCTCTACAAATAGTGATAATATTATTTAGCCATAACAGATGTGGTGGCACCCTCCCACGATCCCAGCTACTTCAGAGGCTCAGGTGCGAGGATTGCTTGCGCCCAAGAGGTCAAGGCTTCAGTGAGCTGAGATCCTGCCACAATGCTCCAGCCTGGGAAACAGAGTAAGACCCTCAAAAAAGAAAACAAACAAACAACGAAAAAAGACAACTCCAGGTTCCAGCAAGAAAAGAAAAGCTATTCAATGTTTTCCAAGCATGGTGGCTCACGCCTGTAGTCCCAGCTATTCAGGAGGTTAAGGCATGAAAAAATCGCTTGAACCTGGGAAGTGTTCAAGCTTGAACCTGATTGCACCACTGCGCTCCAGTCTGGCCGACAGGGCAAGACCGTCTCCCCGCCAAGAAAAAAAAAAGAAGACCGGGCGCAGTGGCTCACGCCTGAAATCCCAGCACTTTGGGAGGTCGAGGCGGTGGCTCACAAGGTCAGGAGATCGAGACTATCCTGGCTAACACGGTGAAACCCAGTCTCTACCAAAAAATGCAAAAAATTAGCCGGGCGTGGTGGCGGCGCCTGTAGTCCCAGCTACTCGGGAGGCTGAGGCAGGAGAATGGCGGGAACCCGGGAGGCGGAGTTTGCAGTGAGCCGAGATCGCGCCACTGCACTCCAGCCTGGGCGACACAGCAAGACTCTGTCTCAATTTAAAAAAAAAAAAAAGGCCGGGCGCGGTGGCTCAAGCCTGTAATCCCAGCACTTTGGGAGGCCGAGGCGGGCGGATCAGAAGGTCAGGAGATCGAGACCACAGTGAAACCCCGTCTCTACTAAAAAAAATACAAAAAACTAGCCGGGCGCGGTGGCGGGCGCCTGTAGTCCCAGCTACTCAGGAGGCTGAGGCAGGAGAATGGCGGGAACCCGGGAGGCGGAGCTTGCAGTGAGCCGAGATCGCGCCACTGCACTCCAGCCTGGGCAACAGCGTGAGACTCCGTCTCGAAAAAAAAAAAAAAAGAGGAGACATTTTACCAACTGTGGAATGGAGAAATAAAGAAATGAAGTTGCAGAGTTGCCAGAGAGATACTCACCTCGTAACACCTGGCACCACTCCCCGGCGGCACTGAGGGATGGAGGCTGAGAAAGCGCTAATAAAAAGGCTCCTCTCGGCCGCAGCCCTGTGATTGGCCCTCGGGGCGTAAACCCTGCTGAGCACTTCCTGTATCCGCCGGAATTACTGAAAGGTCGGGGGGCGGGGGTCAATGCCTGACCTGAGCTTCCGGTTCTGCACCTGTGGTTCTCAGTCTAGGCTGCCTGTTAAACTTACCCATCTGGGGCCTCATTTCAAAGCACGAACGCCCAGAGATGCTGGTTGATGAGTTAAACTGCGGCTGCCCAGACCCTGGAGTTCTTTAAAGAGTCCCAGATAATTGTGATTGCCGCTGAGGATCACCGCTTAGAAGCCTCAGCTGTGACTGGCTACCTTCTCCCACCACCCCAAGTATATTAATAAAAATCCAACCGCATTTCAAGTGAACTATCAATGACACGTCAACTACGAGACACATGAAAAGCACCAAGTTCATCGGTTTTACACTCACAGTATTATTATTTTTAATGGAGTCTTGTTTAGTTGCCCAGGCTGGAGTGCAATGGCATGATCTCGGCTCCTTGCAGCCTCCGCCTCCCGGGTTCGAGCGATTCTCCTGCCTCAGCCACCCGAGTAGCTGGGATTACAGGCATGCGCCGCAACGCCTGGCTAATTTTTCAATTTTTTTTTTTTTTTTTTAAACGGAGTCTCGCTCTGTCACCCAGGCTGGAGTGCAGTGGCGCGATCTCGGCTCACTGCAAGCTCCGCCTCCCGGGTTCCCGCCATTCTCCTGCCTCAGCCTCCCGAGTAGCTGGGACCACAGGCGCCCCCACCACACCCGGCTAATTTTTTTTTTTTTTTTTTGTATTTTTTGTAGAGACAGGGTTTCACCGTGTTAGCCAGGATGGTCTCCATCTCCTGACCTCGTGACCCACCTGCCTCGGCCTCCCAAAGTGCTGGGATTACAGGCCTGAGCCACCGTGCCGGGCCGAATTTTTTTTTAGTAGAGACGGAGTTTTGCCATGCTGGCCAGGCTGGTCTCAAACTCCTGACCTCAGGTGATCCACCAGTCTCAGCCTCTTAAAGTGCTGGGATTACAGGTGTGACCCACCGTGCCTGGCTGGCAGTATTAATTTTGTAAACATATAAATAAGACTAAAAAGTTGAGTTTTATTGCTTTTTTTCATGTTTTTTTTTTGTTTTGCTTTTTTTTTTTTTTTTTTTTTTTTTTGGAGACAGAGTCTCACTGTCGCCTGGGCTGGAGTGCAGTGGCACCATCTCGGCTCACTGCAACCTCCTCCTCTAGAGTTCAAGCGATTCTCCTGCCTCAGCCTCCTGAGTAGCTGGGATTACAGGCGTGTGCCACTGCACCCGGCTAATTTTTGTATTTTTAGTAGAGATGGGGTTTGACCATGTTTGGCCAGGTTGGTCTTGAACTCCCAACCTCAGGTAATCTACCCACCTCGGCCTCCCAAAGTGCTAGGATTACAGGCATGAGCCACTGTGCCTAGCCTTTTTATTTTTATTTTTTTGTATTTTTAGTAGAGACGAGGGTTCACTATGTTGGCCAGGCTGGTCTCAAACTCCTGACCTAGTGATCTGCCCGCCTCGGCCTCCCGAAGTGTTTGGATTGCAGGCAGGAGCCACCGCGCCCGGCCTTTTCCATGTTTTAGAACCAATATATGTATATGTACATCTATATTTCTTTCCTTTTTGTTTTTTTCTTTTTGAGATAGGGTCTCAGTGTCACCTAGGCTGGTGTGCAGTGGCACAATCATAGCTCACTGAAGGCTACAGGCATACGGCATCATGTCTTACTAGATTTTTGTATTTTTTGTAGAGACGGGGGTCTCACTATGTTGCCCAGGCTGGTCTCAACCCCATGGGCTTAAGCAATCTTCCTACCACGGCCTCCCGAAGTGCTGGGATTTCCAGCGTGAACCACCATGCTTGACCCTGTGTTTACTTATTAGGTCCTCTAAACTTTGCTACACAGTAGTGATTGCCATGACCTTACCCATTTTTCACATTCTTTGAGAAAATGAAGGCAAGGTATATTTAGAAAACCTGCCTGAGATCTTGAAGATCACGAACAGCTGTCAGCTTCTGGAAGCCCAGCTCTTCACTGCTGCACTCAGTTGCCTATCCTAGGAAGAATAAGGAAGTGAGGGGCCAGGTGTGGTGGTTCACTCCTGTAATCCCAGCACATTGGGAAGCCGAGGCAGGTGGATCACCTGAGGTCGGGCAGTTTGAGACCAGCCTGACCAACATGGTGAAACCCCGTGTGTACTAAAAATACACAAAACATTAGCTGGGCGTGGTGGCAGGTGCCTGTAATTCCAGCTATTCTGGAGGCTGAGGCAGGAAAATTGCTTGAACCTGGGAGGCAGAGGTTGCCGTGAGCTGAGATTGCGCCATTGCATTCCAGCCTGGACAACAAGAGCAAAACTCTGTCTCAAAAAAAAAAAAAAAAAAAAAAAAAAAAAAGTGAGGGATGGAGGGAATAGGAAGGATGAATGAAAATGTGCCAGGAGCAGTTTTCAGACCACATTTCAGTGAATTATTTTTCTTTTTTTTTTTTTTTGAGATGGAGTTTCGCTCTTGTCACCCAGGCTGGAGTGCAATGGTGTGATCTCGGCTCACTGCAACCTCTGCCTGCCAGGTTCTTGTGATTCTCCTGCCTCAGACTCCTGTGTAGCTGGGATTACAGGCAGACACCACTACAGCCGGCAAATTTTGTATTTTTATTAGAGACGGGGTTTCACCATACTGTGTTGGCCAGGCTGTTCTTGAACTCCTGACCTCAGGTGATCCACCTGCCTTAGCCTCCCAAAGTGCTGGGATTACAGGCATGAGCCACTTCCCCCCACCTTTTTCTACTTTCTTAATATGGACACCCTACCATAATTTGGAGATACCTTTTTTTTTTTTCCTTTTTGAGACAGAGTCAAGCTCTGTTGCCCAGGCTGGAGTGCAGTGGCGCGATCTCGGCTCACTGCAATCTCTGCCTCCTGGGTTCAAGCAATTCTCCTGCCTCAGCCTCCTGGGTAGCTGGGATTATAGGCGCCTGCCACCATGCCAGGCTAATTTTTAGCAGAGATGGTATTTCACCATGTTGGCCAGGCTCTTCTTGAACTCCTGATCTCAGATCCACCTGCCTTGGCTTCCCAAAGTGCTGGGATTACAGGTGTGAACCACCATGCCCAGTCACAGTGCCTTTTTTAAAAAAAAAAGTATTTTCTTTTATTTATTTATTTTGAGACAGAGTCTCGCTGTTGTTGCACAGGCTGGAGTGCAGTGGCATGATCTTGGCTCACTGCAACCTCTGCCTCCCAGGTTCAAGTGATTCTCCCGCCCTAGCCTTCCAAGCAGGTGGGATTACAGGTTCCCGCCACCATACCAAGCTAATTTTGTACTTTTAGTAGAGACAGTGTTTCACCACCTTGGCCAGGCTGGTCTCGGACTCCTGACCTCAGATGATCTACCCACCTGAGCGTCCCAAAGTGATGGAATTACAGGCGTGAGACACCGTGCCCGGCCCCCTCCCCCTCTTTTTAAAATAGAGACTGGGTCTCCCTTTGTACACCAGGCTGGTCTTGAACTCCTGGGCTCCATGGCCCTCCCACCTTGACCTCCCAAAGTACTGAGATTACAGGTGTGAACCACTATGCCTGGCCCATTTTTTATATTTTAATATAAATATTTACATTTATAAGTTTCCATCAGTGCAACACACACATTTCCACAGCTATTTCACCACCACTCAGTTCTAACATTTTAAAAAATACCCTTTGTTATTTCTTCTTTGACCTATGAATTATATAGATTTTTTTTTAAGACTCAAACACATGGGACTAAGAAATTATCTTTTGTTATTCTTGCTAAATTATGTTCTATTGAGGAAATTGAGACTGAAATGGTAAGTAGCAATCCCAAGATCACATAACTCATGGGTGGCTAGGGAGAAGGATGGATTTAAACAGGCTTCTGGCTGAGCGTGGTGGCTCATGGCTGTAATCCCAGCACTTTGGGAGGCCGAGGTGGGTGGATCACTTGAGGTCAGGAGCTCGAGACCAGCCTGGTCAACATGGTGAAATCCCGTCTGTACTAAAAATACAAAAGTTAGCTGGGTATGGCGGCAGGTGCCTGTAATCCCAGCTATTCAGGAGGCTGAGGGAGGAGAATTGCTTGAACCCAGGAAGGGGAGGTCACAATAAGCCGAGATCTCGCCACTGCACTCCAGCCTGGGCAATAGAGGGAGACAAGGTCTCAAAACAAAACAAAACAAACCCCAGACTTCTGTTGGAATAAATGAGTTTGGTTCGGGTAGATGGAGCCTGCAAAGGCGTTTGGAGATCCAAAAGCGGAACTACGTGGTCAGAACAGAGTATTGGATGAACTGATAAGAAACCACAATTTAAAAACAATTCAACAAAATGCCCAGGTCTGTGAAAGCCTGTCTAAATCAGGCCTTGGGTCTCTGTGTACATTGCCTGCTTCTAACAAGGCTCTGCAGCCAGGAGTCGGCTCTCAGGGTTGCATGGCTGGGAACAACAGAAGCTCAAGGGCAGACCTAAAACACAGCAGTTGGGTAAAATGAAGCTGTCTCCATTTATTTTCTACAGACAGACTAATTTTTATTTTTTTGTAGAAACAGGGTCTCACAGTACTTGCTTTGGCAGCACATATACTAAAATCGGAAATGGGGGTCTTGCTATGTTGCCCAGGTTGGACTCGAGCTCCTGGGCTCAAGGGATCCTCCCACTTCAACCTCCGGAAGTGCTGATCTGACCTCATAATCTGCCTGCCTCAGCCTCCCAAAGTGCTGGGATTACAGGCATAAGCCACTGCGCCTGGCCACTGGTTATTATTATTATTTGAGACAGAGTCTCACTCTGTCCCTTGGGCTGGAGTGCAGTGGCCTGATCTCAGCTCACTGCTAGCTCCGCCTCCCAGGTTTACGCCATTCTCCTGGCTCAGCCTCCTGAGTAGCTGGGACTACAGGCGCCCGCCACCTCGCCCGGCTAGTTTTTTGTATTTTTTTTTTTTTTTTTTTTTTGAGACGGAGTCTTGCTCTGTCGCCCAGGCTGGAGTGCAGTGGCCGGATCTCAGCTCACTGCAAGCTCCGCCTCCCAGGTTTACGCCATTCTCCTGGCTCAGCCTCCCGAGTAGCTGGGACTACAGGCGCCCGCCAACCCGCCCGGCTAGTTTTTTTGCATTTTTTAGTAGAGACGGGGTTTCACCGTGTTAGCGAGGATGGTCTCGATCTCCTGACCTTGTGATCCGCCCGTCTCGGCCTCCCAAAGTGCTGGGATTACAGGCTTGAGCCACCGCGCCCGGCCGTTTTTTGTATTTTTTAGTAGAGATGGGGTTTCACCGTGTTAGCCAGGATGGTCTCGATCTCCTGACCTCGTGATCCGCCCGTCTCGGCCTCCCAAAGTGCTGGGATTACAGGCTTGAGCCACAGCGCCTGGCCTGTTTGTTTGTTTTTGAGATGGAGTCTTGCTCTATCTCCCAGGCTGGAGAGCAGTGGCACAATCTCGGTTCAGTGTAACCTCCGCCTCCCAGATTCAAGTGATTCTCCTGCCTCATTCTCCGGAGTAGCTGGTATTACAGGCGCGCGCCACTGCGCCCAGCTAATTTTTGTATTTTTTTAATTAGAGATGGAATTTCGCCATGTTCACCAGGGTAGTCTCAAAGTCCTGACCTCAAGTGATCTGCCTGCCCTGGCTTCCCATAATCCTGGGATGACAGGCATGAGCCATGGCGCCCGGCCCTGTTTTTCCTACTTTCACACTCAACACAGAATACTTCACCAAAAATGTTTGTTTCTCCCCACCAACAACCAGTTCTCCAGCAGAGACCAGCTGGGTGTCCTCTCCTTTGGTTCGGTTCTGACACTCTCTACCTGGGGACAGCGTCAGATCCCACAGGTTCAGGGCTGAGTCCCACAAGACTGCCCGCCCTCCCTTCCTTCCTTCCTTCCTTCCTTCCTTCCTTCCTTCCTTCCTTCCTTCCTTCCTTCCTTCCTTCCTTCCTTCCTTCCTTCCTTCCTTCCCTCTCTCTCTCTCTCTCTCTTTCTCCTTCTCTTCTCTTCTCTTCTCTTCTCTTCTCTTCTCTTCTCTCTTCTCTTCTCTTCTCTTCTCTTCTCTTCCTCTCCCTCTGTTGCCCAGGCTGGAGTGCAGTTACGAGATCACGGCTCACTGCAGCCTTTACCTCCCAGTCTCAAATGATCCTCCTGCCTTGGCCTCCTGAGTAGCTGGTACTAGAGGCATGCACCATCACAGTTGGCTATTTATTTATTTATTTATTGAGACACAGTCTTGCTCTGTCATCCAGCCTGGAGTGCAGTCCTGTCATCTAGGCTGGAGTGCATTTTTGTATTGCAATTTTTGCAATTGTGTTGATGATCACAGTTCACTGCAACCTCAGCCTCCCGGGTTCAAGTGATTGTCATGCCTCAGCCTCCTAAGTAGCTGGGATTATGGACGTTCACCCCCATGCCTGGCTAATTTTTGTATTTTTAGTAGACACGGGGTTTCACCATGTTAGGCTGGTCTGACTTCAAACCTCGGCTTCCCAACATGCTGGGATTACAGCCACCAGGCTCAATCGAAATTTGGTATATTTTATTGAGATGAGGTTTTGTCATGTTGTTCAGGCTGGTCTGGAACTCCCAGGCAGGTGGAAGCTCAAGCAATCCACCTGCCTGGGCTTCCCAAAGTCCTGGGATTCCAGGCATGTGCCACCATGCCTGGCTCAAGGCTGCTCTTCCTAAAGAAAATTATTCCACTGATTTTATTTATTTATTTATTTATTTATTTATTTATTTATTTATTTAGTTTTGAGATGCAGTTTCACTCTTGTTGTCCAGGCTGGAGTGCAGTGGTGCGATCTCGGCTCACTGCCACCTCCGCCTCCCAGGTTCAAGTGATTCTCCTGCCTCAGCCTCCCAAGTAGCTGGAATTACAGGCATGCACCACCACAGCCAGCTGATTTTTTTTGTATTTTAGTACAGATGGAGTTTCTCCATGTTGGTCAGGCTGGTCTTGAACATCTGACCTCAGGTGATCCGCTCGCCTTGTCCTCCCAAAGTGCTGGGATTACAAGCGTGAGCCACGGTGTCCAGCCACCAATGATACTCTTTAAAAGCAAGTAAGGATGGGCTGGGCATAGTGGGTTCTTGAATCTCACGCCAGAAAGAATTCAGGGCAGGTCCATGGAGTATAGTGAAAGCAAGCTTATTAGGAAAGTGAACGAATAAAAGAATAGCTACTCCATAGACGGGTTGCTGGTTGCCCTTATTTGTTTTTTGAGATGGAGTTTTGCTCTTGTTGCCCAGGCTGGAGTGCAATGGCGTGATCTCAGATCACTGCAACCTCTGCCTCCCGGGTTCAAGCGATTCTCCTGCCTCAGCCTCCCGAGTAGCTGGGATTACAGGCGCGCGCCATCACTAATTTTTTTATTTTTAGTAAGAGATGGGGTTTCACCATGTTGGCCAGGCTGATCTCGACCTCCTGACCTCATGTGATCCACCTGTGTAGGCCTCTGAAAGGGTTGGGATCACAGGCGTGAGCCACCGCACCCAGCCTTGGTTGCCCATTTTGATGGTTCTTTCTGTGGATATGCTAAACAAGGGGTGGATTATTCATGCTTCCCCTTTTTAGATTAGGTAACTTCCTGACTTTGCCATGGCATTTGCAAACTGTCCTGGGGCTGGTGGAGAGTGCAGCAGTGAGGACAACCAGAGGTCACTCTTTTTTTTTTTTTTTTTTTTGAGACAGAGTCTAGCTCTGTTGCCCAGGCTGGAGTGCAGTGGCGTGATCTCGGCTCACGGCAAGCTCCGCACCCCAGGTTCATGCCATTCTCCTGCCTCAGCCTCCCCAGTAGCTGGGACTATAGGCGCCCGCCACCACGCCCGGCTAATTTTTTGTGTTTTTAGTAGAGACGGGGTTTCATCATGTTAGCCAGGATGGTCTCGATCTCCTGACCTTGTGATCCGCCCACCTCGGCCTCCAAAAGTGCTGGGACTACAGGCGTGAGCCGCCGCGCCCGGCCAACCAGAGGTCACTCTCATCACCATCTTGGTTTTGGTGGAGTTTGGTTGGCTTCTTTATTGCTAAGGGAGGAGACCACCCCTCACATTGTCTATGCCCAACTTCCGCTTCCAAAGAAAGAAGAAGTAAAAACTAAAAGGCAGAAATGAAATCCACAGGCAGACAGCCCGGCGCCACACCCTGGGCCTGGTAGTTAAAGATTGACCCCTGACCTAATCGGTTCTGTTATCTGTAGATTACAGACATTGTATAGAAAGGCACTGTGGGCCGGGCGCGGTGGCTCACGCCTGTAATCCCGGCACTTTGGGAGGCCGAGGCGGGCGGATCACAAGGTCAGGAGATCGAGACCACGGTGAAACCCCGTCTCTACTAAAAATACAAAAAATTAGCCGGGCGCGGTTGTGGGCGCCTGTAGTCCCAGCTACTCGGGAGGCTGAGGCAGGAGAATGGCGTGAACCTGGGAGGCGGAGCTTGCAGTGAGCCGAGATCGCGCCACTGCACTCCAGCCTGGGCGACAGAGCGAGACTCCGTCTCCAAAAAAAAAAAAAAAAAGAAAGGCCCTGTGAAAATCCCTGTCCTTTTTTGTTCCGATCTGATTACCGGTGCATGCAGGCCTCAGTCACGTAACCCCTGCTTGCTCAATCGATCACGACCCTCTCACACGCACCCCCTTAGAGGTGTGAGCCCTTAAAAAGGACAGGAATTGTTCACTCGGGGAGCTTGGCTCTTGAGACAGGAGTCTTGCCCATGTCCCCGGCTGAATAAACCCCTTCGTTCTTTAACTTGGTGTCTGAGGAGTTTCGTCTGTGGCTCGTCCTGCTACATTGCGACCTGTCTTACCAGCAAGGTCCTTATGACCTGTTATCTTGTGCTGACTTCCCATCTTATCCTGTAACTTAGAATGCTTTTTTTTTCCTTCTTTTTACTGCAACCTCCGTCTCCCGGGCTCAAGCAATTCTCCTGCCTCAGCCTCGCAAGTAGCTGGGATTACAGGCATGCACCACCACGCCCGATTAATTTTTGTGTTTTCAGTAGAGACGGGTTTTCACCATGTTGGCCAGGCTGGTCTCGAACACTCGACCTCCACTCGCCTCGGCCTCACAAAGTGCTGGGCCACCGTGCCTGGCATTTTTTTTTTTTTTTTTTTTTTGGAGAATGCCTTAATTGTCTGGGAATGCAGCCCGGTAGGTCTCAGCCTTATTTTACTCAGCTCCTATTCAAGATGGAGTTGCTCTGGTTCACACGCCTCTGACAGTAGGTGCGCTGCCCAGTGCACGCTGTGAGTCCATTTTCCGTGTCACTGGGTTGCAGAAGAGAAGGAAGTTTAATCATAGGGCTGAGGAATGAGTAGATGGGAGGAAACCTCTAATCCATCTCCCCCAGAAGTTTGGGTCTAGGGTTTTTTTTTTTTTTTAGATGGAGTTTTGCTCTGTCACCCAGGCTGGAGTGCAGTGGTAGGATCTTTGCTCACTGCAACCTCCGCCTCCCAGGTTCAAGTAATTCTCTTGCCTCAGCCTCCTGAGTAGCTGGAGTTACGGGCACCCGCTACCATGCCCGACTAATTTTTTGTGTTTTCAGTAGAGACGGGATTTCACTATGTTGGCCAGGCTGGTCTTGAACTCTTGACCTCAGGTGATTCACCTGCCTTGGCCTCCCAAAGTCCTGGGGTTACAGATGTGAGCCACTGTGCCTGGCCAGGGCTGGGTTTTTTTTTTTTTTTTTCTTCTTCTTTTTGAGATGGAGTCCCACTCTGTCACTCAGACTGGAGTGCAGTGGTATGATGTCAGCTCACTGCAACCTACACCTCCTGGGTTCAAGCGATTCTCGTGCCTCAGCCTCCTGAGGAGCTGGGACTACAGGCACCCGCCACCACACCCGACTAATTTTCGTATTTTTAGTAGAGACGGGGTTTCACTATGTTGGCCAGGCTGGTCTTGAACTCTTGACCTCAGGTGATTCACCTGCCGTGGCCTCCCAAAGTGCTGGAGTTACAGGTGTGAGCGTCTGCGCCCGGCCGCGGCTAGGGTTTTTAAGTGTTTTGGTGTGGGCCAGAGTGTGGCCATGCTGAGTGCTGGTGGAGACGGGGACCTGAAGACGCAGTGTTCTCATGCTGACCCCGTTCCTCAGTGGGGTCTTCACGCTGGTTAGTGTCAGCTGTTTGGCTGGAATTCAGGGTCTGAAAAACATCTGAAACCATCCTTAAACAAAAGCCTTGTAATTCTAACGTCTCAGAGTTTTATCTATAGGAATCATGCAGATGCAAATTCGTTTGATGACCCTCCTGTCAGAAATCCGATCTACAGGAACAATGAGGAGGCAAAGGTGCCCTGTCTAGAGCCATGTGACACTCAGCAGCCAGGACCGGGGCCACAGTGCAGGCTGATTCACACTTTTTCATTTTTGTTTTTGTTACTAAAAGAGGGTTTTCTTTTTTCTTCTTTTTCTTCTTCTTTTTTTTTTTTTTTTTTTTTTGTGAGATAGAGTCTCACTCTGTCGCATCCAGGCTGGAGTGCCGTGGTGCGATCTCGGCTCACTACAACGTTTGCCTCCCGGGTTCAAACGATTCTCTTGCCTCAGCCTCTCGAGTAGCTGGGATTACAGGCATGAGCTACCATGTCTGGCTGATTTTTGTATTTTTGTAGAGACGCAGTTTCACCATGTTGGCTGGGGCTGGTCTCAAACTACTGACCTCAAGTGATCTATCTGCCTCAGCCTCCCAAAGTGCTGGGATTACAGGCCTGAGCCACTGTGCCTGGCCTACAAAGGATATTTTAAAGGATATTTTAAAGGATATAAATGAACAGTGAAGGAGGAGATGCATTGGGGGAGGTTCAGAGGAGTCCCGAGTGCAGGAGTTTCTGTCCCTGTGGACCTGGGGTGCACCACAGTCCTGGCACATGGGTGCACCCCAGTTCACCAACCAGGAAGCTCTTCTGAACTCTTTCGTGGTTTTTTTTTTTTTTTTTTTTGAGACAGTCTCACTCCGTCACCCAGGCTGGAGTGCAGTGGTGTGATCTCAACTCACTGCAGCCTCTGCCTCCTGCGTTCAAGTGATTCTCACGCCGCAGCCTCCTGAGTAGCAGGGTCCACAGGTGCACTCCACCATGCCTGGCTAATTTTTCATTTTTTTTGTAGAGCTAGGGTCTTGCTATCTTGTCCAGACTGCTCTAGAATTCTTGGGCTCAAGCAATCCTCCCATCTAGGCCTCCCAAAGTGTTGGGATTACAGGCATGAGCCACATGACGCCCGGCCCAAACCCTTTCCTTTTGGAGTTTCTGGAGGATTCCTTAGGTGGGCTATGCTGATGATCACATAGCTGGCAGTTCATAATCAATTCAACCTTCGGCGCCTCTCCCCTCCCTGGAGGACACTTGGAGCCTGGGGCTGAAAGTTCCTAATGTCTAATCGTTGTCATCGGCAGCCAGTCCCCCGCCCTTGTGGGGTTATCTAGGGGCTTTCCAAAAATCACCTCGTTAACATAAACTCAGGTGTGGTTGGAGGGCCTGGCCATGCATAACAAGAGATACCTCTTTTACCTTTCTCTCTCTATAGCTGCTCTAGGACTAAAGGTCAAATGCTTTAACGAAATATACTCTCTCTCTTTTTTTTTTTGTCAGCTAGAATAGAATTTATTTTGATTGTTTTTATTTTCTTTTTTTTCAGAGAGGGAGTCTCACCATGTCACTTAGGCTGGTCTTGAACTCCTGGACTCAGGCCATCCTCGCGCCTCAGCCTCCCAAAATGCTGGGATTCCATTCGTGAATCACTGCGGCTGGCCATCTCTCTCTCTCTCTCTCTCTTTTTTTTTTTTTTTTTTTTAAGATGGAGTCTCTGTCGCCCAGGCTGGAGTGCAGTGGTACAATCTGGGCTCACTGCATTCTCCGGCTCCCAGGTTCAATCAATTCTCATGCCTCAGCCTCCTGAGTAGCTGGGATTACAGGTGCATAGCACCATGCCTGGCTAATTTTTTATTTTTAGTAGCGAGGAGGGGGTGTTTTGTCATGTTGCCCAGGTTGGTCTCGAACTCCTGACCTCAGATGATCCACCCGCCTTGGCCTTCCGAAGTACAGGGATTACAGGCGTGAGCTACCGTGTCCGGCCTCCACAGTGCCTGTCTCTATAGCTGGCATGCTGCCGCTGATATATCCGTCTCCATTTGTGGGATCATTTGCTTCCGTTAAATTAACAGTTTACCAAAATTCTGTGCTGAATGCTTTCCACAACATACGCTGTTTTATTTAAAAACAATTTTAGGCCAGGTGCGGTGGCTCATGCCTGTAATCCCAGCACTTTGGGAGGCCGAGGTGGGTGGATTGCCTGACATCAGGAGTTTGAGACCAGCCTGGCCAATATGGTGAAACCCCGTCTCTACTAAAAATACAAAAAATTAGTCAGGCATGGTGGTGTGTGCCTTCAGTCCCAGCTACTCGGGAGGCTGAGGCACAAGAATTGCTTGAACCTGGGGAGCGGAGGTTGCAGTGAACTGAGACTGCACTACTGCATTCCAGCCTGGACCACAGAGCGAGACTCCATCTCAAAAAAAAAAAAAAAATTAAATATCAGTTATTTATTTTTTTGAGACAGGGTCTCCTCTGTGGCCCAGGCTGAAGTGGGGTGGCACAATCACAGCTCACTGCAGCCTCAAACTCCTGGGATCAGGTCATCCTCCCAGCTCAGCCTCCTGAATAGCTGGGATTACAGGTGCAGGCCATCATGTATGGATAATGTTTTTTGTTCTTGTTTTTGTTTGAGACAGTCTTGCTCTTGTCACCCAGACTGGAGTGCAATGGCGTGATCTCACGTCACTGCAACCTCTGCCTCCTGGGTTCAAGTGATTCTCGTGTCTCAGCCTCCCAAGTAGCTGGGATTAGAGGCACCCGCTACCACGCCTGGCTAATTTTTGTATTTTTAGTAGAGACAGGGTTTCACCATGTTGGCCAGGCTGGTCTTGAACTCCTGACATCAGGTGATACACCCACCTCGGCCTCCCAAAGTGCTGGGAATACAGGCATGAGCTACCACGCCCAGCCTATGCATGGCTAATTATTAAATATTTTTGTAGAGAATGCATCTTGCTATGTTGCCTAGGCTGGTCTCAAACTCCTGGCCCCTAGAGATCTGCTGGCCTAGGCCTCTCGGCCTGCTGGGATTTATAGGCAGGAGCCACCACAGTTGGCCACAAAGTAGACTTGTTTTATTTGTAACTTAGGAAGTCACAAAAGTTTTTATCCTCTTCTTTTAAAAATTTTAATTAATTTATTTTTGTTTAATTTTTTTTCTCTGCAAGCGTTTCTAGAGCTGGGAGCCAGGTACCTTGCAAAATCCAAAATGTGTATTTCCTGTTCTGTCACCTATCACACCTGACCCCGGTGGTCTAGGAAGGGAATTGCACATTAACCTCACCTGGGGAGATTCAACAAGCAGTGCTTCCCCAAAGCCCACTGCAGCCCAATTACAGCTGAATCCCTGAGGATGGGGCCCAGGTGATGTCAAGGTGAGTCTGAGGTCAGCGGTTGGGAATCGCCCAATGTTAATCTCAGTGGGGTGGCTCCACCCTGGGCAGGAAAGGTCTCCACCCTGCGTACTGAGGGCCAATCAGAGACCTCCCCTTTTTATCCAGTTCCTTTGCAGAAAATACAGGCTGGAAGCAAGTCCAGACCTAAGGGAGGTGAGTGCTGGTTCTTGAATCAATTTATTTGTCTCTTCAAGGGAGAAGTAATTAGTGGTTGAGTTTTATATCCAGTTCCTTTGCAGAAATTACAGGCTGGAACCAAGACCTGACCTAAGGGAGGTGAGTGCTGGTTCTTACATTGATTTTTCTCCTCGTTTAAGGGAGAAGACATTATTGGTTGAGTTTCCACCATAGCCCTTCCCAAGCCTTAATGGTTGGTGTGAGGATGCTGGAAGGATGTTTTTCTTTCTTTTCTTTTCTTTTTTTTTTTTTTTAGACAGAGTCTCACTCTTGCCCAGGCTGGTGTACAGTGGCATGATCTCTGCTCACTGCAACCTCCGCCTCCTGGGATTTTCTTGCCTCAGTCTCCTGAGTAGCTGGGATTACAGGCACCCGCCACCACGCCCAGCTAATTTTTGTATTTTTAGTAGACACAGGGTTTCACCATGTTGGCTAGGCTGGTCTTGAACTCCTGACTTTAGGTGATCCGTCTGCCTCGGCCTCCCAAAGTGCTGGGATTCCAGGCGTGAGCCACCGCGCCTGGCCTAATGTTGTCTTAAGGACTTCTATTCAAATATAGTTTAGAGGAGCTCAGGAGTTTGAGACTAGTCTGGGCAACATGGTAAAACTGTCTCTCCAAAAAAGACAAGGCCAGTCACAATGGCTCATGCCTGTTATCCCAACACTTTGGGAGGCCGAGATGGGCGAATCATTTGAGGCCAGGAGTTCGAGACTAGCCTGCCCAAAATGGTGAAACCCCGTCTCTACTAAAAACACAAAAGTTAGCCAGGTGTAGTGGTGCATGCCTGTAATCCCTGTTAGTTGGAAGGTTGAGGCAGGAGAATGGCTTAAACCTGGAAGGGGGGAGGTTGCAGTGAGCTGAGATCGTGCCACTGCACTCCAGTCTGGGACACAGAGGGAGACTCCGTCTCAAAAAACAAAGAAGGCCAGACCGCGTGCTGTGTCCAGGCTACTTGTGGGGTGAGGTGGGAGGATCACCTGAGTCGGGAGGTGGGGGCTGCAATGAGGTGTGATTGTGCACTGCACTCCAGCCTGATGAGAGGTAACCCTGTTTTTTATTTTTTTTTGAGACAGAGTCTCGCTCTGTCGCCCAGGCTGGAGTGCAGTGGCCGGATCTCAGCTCACTGCAAGCTCCACCTCCCGGGTTTACGCCATTCTCCTGCCTCAGCCTCCGGAGTAGCTGGGACTACAGGCGCCGCCATCTCGCCCGGCTAGTTTTTTGTATTTTTTAGTATAGATGGGGTTTCATTGTGTTAGCCAGGATGGTCTCGATCTCCTGACCTCGTGATCCGCCCGTCTCGGCCTCCCAAAGTGCTGGGATTACAGGCTTGAGCCACCGCGCCCGGCCGACACTTTTTTTTTTTTTTTTTTTTTTTTTTTTTTTTAAAAAAAAACAGGAAGCCGGGCGTGGCGACTCACTCCTGTAATCCCAGCACTTTCAGATCACCTGAGGTCGGAAGTCTGAGACCAGCCTGACCAACATGGAGAAACCCCGTCTCTACTAAAAATACAAAATCAGCCGGGTGTGGTGGTGCGCGCCTGTAATCCCAGCTACTTGGAAGGCTGAGGCAGGAGAATCACTTGAACCCAGGAGGCGGAGGTTGCAGTTAGCTAAGATCACGCCGTTGCACTCCAGCCTGGGCAATGAGAGTGAAATTGTCTCAAAAAAAAAAAAAAAAAAAAAAAAAGATTTCTGGATGCCCTGGCTCACACCTGTAATCCTAGCACTTTGGGAGGCCGCCGCGGGTGGATCACCTTGAGGTCAGGAGTTCAAGACCAACCTGGCCAACATGGAGAAACCCGTCTGTACTAAAAATACAAAAATTAGCCAGGTGTGGTGATGCGCACCTGTAGTCCCAGCGTCTCGGGAGGCTGAGGTATGAGAATTGCTTGAACCTGGGAGTTGGAGGTTGCTGTGAGTCAAGATCATGTCACTGTGCTTCAGCCTGGGCAACAGAGTGAGACTCCATCTTTTTTTTTTTTTTTTTTTGGGACGGAGTCTCGCTCTGTCGCCCAGGCTGGAGTGCAGTGGCCAGATCTCAGCTCACTGCAAGCTCCGCCTCCCGGGTTCACGCCATTCTCCTGCCTCAGCCTCCCGAGTAGCTGGGACCACAGGCGCCGCCACCACGCCCGGCTAGTTTTTTGTATTTTTAGTAGAGACGGGGTTTCGCCGTGTTAGCCAGGATGGTCTCGATCTCCTGACCTTGTGATCCGCCCGTCTCGGCCTCCCAAAGTGCTGGGATTACAGGCTTGAGCCACCGCGCCGGCCGAGACTCCATCTTAAAAAAAAAAAAAAAAAAAAAAAAAAGTACTTGGCCGGGCCCAGTGGTTCATACCCTGCACTTTGGGAGGCCGAGGTAGGTGGATCACCTGAGGTCGGGAGTTCAAGACCAGCCTGGCCAACATGGTGAAACCCCATCTGTACTAAAAATACAAAAAAAAATTAGGGTGTGGTGGCACATGCCTGTGATCTCAGCTACTTGGGAGGCTGAGGCAGGAGAATCACTTGAACCCACGAGGCGGAGATTGCAGTGAGCCTTGCACCACTACACTCCAGCCTGGGCAACAGAGCAAGAATTTCTGGAAAAAAAAAAAAAAACCCTGAATTTTTCTAAGTAGATCAAATGTTCTCTCTGCAAAAAGGAAAGGCAACTATATGAGGGAGTGGATATGTTAATTAGCTTGATTGTGGTAATCATGTCACTGTATATATAACATTGCTCCATGCTGTACACAAGTAAACATTGTATATATGACTTTAAAAATACTTCAAAAATAGAGACAAGGTCTCCTTGCATTGTTGCATTGCCCAGGCTGGTTGGGAACTCCTGGGCTCACATGCTGTTCCCACTCTGTCCTAAAATTGTATAGATGTAATTATACCTCACAGCTGGGGAAAAAAGTTGCTGTTCCCTCCAAGGGTAAAGCTGTCCACCTCTATCACCACCTGGGCTTGGCAAGTCATTTTCTGTTATTTATTTTCCAGGCTGCCTCCCTCTTTTTTTTTTTTTTTTGGAGGCAGAGTCTCACTTTGTCACCCAGGCTAGAATGCAGTAGTACGATCTTGACTCACTGCAGCCTCAGCTTTTTCCGGGCTCAAGAAATCCTCCTGCCTCAGCTCCCCAAGTAGCTAGAGTAGAGATAGGTTTTGGCCTTGCTTCTCAGGCTGGTCTCCAACTCCCCAGATTCAAGGGATCCTGCTGCCTCGGCCTCCCAAAGTGTTGGGATTACAGGTGTGAGCCACCGCGCCCAGCCATTAGTTACTTACTTTTGAGACAGGGCCTCACTCTGTCACCCAGGCAAGGAGTGCAGTGGCTCTCTGCAACCTCCAAATCGCAGGCTCAGACGATTCTCCTGGGTCAGCCTCCCAAGTATCTGGGACTACAGGCATGTACCACCACCAGGCCTGGCTACGATTTTTTTTTTTTTTTTTTTTTTTTTTTTTTTTTTTTTTGAGACAGAGTTTTGCTCTTGTTGCCCAGGCTGGAGTACAATGACGCCATCTTGGCTCACTGCAACCTCCGCCTCCTGGGTTCAAGTGATTCTCCTGCCTCAGCCTCCCAAGTACCTGGGATTACAGGTTCCTGCCACTATACCTGGCTGGCTTCTATATTTTTAGTAGAGACGGGGTTTCTCCACGTGGGCCAGGCTGGTCTCAAACGTCTGACATCAGGTGATCCTGCTGCCTCCGCCTCCCAACGTGCTGGGATTACAGGCGTGAGCCACTGCACCTGGCCTTATTTATTTAATTAATTTATTTATTTAAACGGAGTTTCGCTCTTGTTGCCCAGGCTGGAGTCCAATGGCGCCATCTCGGCTCACTGCAACCTCTGCCTCCTGGGTTCAAGCGATTCTCTTGCCTCAGCCTCCCAAGTACCTGGGATTACAGGTTCCTGCCACTACGCCTCGCTGGCTTCTATATTTTTAGTAGAGAGGGGGTTTCTCCACGTGGGCCAG
This sequence comes from Macaca thibetana thibetana, assembly GCF_024542745.1. Classification (NCBI taxonomy): domain Eukaryota; kingdom Metazoa; phylum Chordata; class Mammalia; order Primates; family Cercopithecidae; genus Macaca; species Macaca thibetana. Next base: position 35,431,507 of record NC_065596.1, on the reverse strand, counting down.
GCTGGTCTCAAACGGCTGACATCAGGTGATCCACCTGCCTCGGCCTCCCAAAGTGCTGGGATTCCAGGCCTGAGCCACCGCACCCGGCCAGTACAGTTATATTTACATCTGACCTCTTGCTATTTGTTTTCAATGTGTCTCATTCAGTGGAGGGCTGAAATGTTAAACAAGTGGCCCCGGGGGTTGGTGGCGAGGAAGTCTTGGTTTGTAGTGTTTGCTGATTTCTTTTTTTGTTTGTTTGAGACAGAGTTTTGTTCTTGTTGCCCAGGCTCGAGTGCAATGGTGAGATCTCAGATCATGCAGCCTCCACCTCCCAGGTTCAAGTGATTCTCCTGTCTCAGCCTCCCGAGTAGCTGGAATTACAGGCACCGGCCTCCATGCCTGGCTAATTTTTGTATTTTCAGTAGAGATGGGGTTTCACCATGTTGGTCAGGCTGGTCTGGTGCTCCTGACCTCAGGTGATCCACCCGCCTTGGCCTCCCAAAGTGCTGGGATTACAGGCGTGAGCCACTGTGCCCTGCCATGTTGCTGATTTCCGTGGCATAAACACTCCCCTTTGTACTATCAGTGTGAAATCACGACCCACAGACTTGGTATAGGTATGTGTAGGAAGCCCCCATTAGCCAGCACAGGCTGGCCCTAGCATGCCACTGACTCTTCTTTCTTTGTATTTTTTTTTTTTGGTTCGTCCTTTTTACCATGTTAGCCAGGCTGGTCTCGAACTCCTGGCCTCAGGCGATCTGCCCCCCTCGGCCTCCCAGAGTGCTGAGATTGCAGGCATGAGCCACTGTGCTGGGCCAGATTTTCCGTCTCTTAATTCAGTCTACGTAATATTTTAGCACTCCTGGTGCAGCGGGAACAGTCTCATTCTCGGCACATAGGCAGCTGTTGTTTCATTTAATGGTGGTAACTCATGAATTGTTTTTTCTTTCTTTTTTTTTTTTTTGAGAGGGAGTCTGGCTCTGTCGCCCAGGCTGGAGTGCAGTGGTGCAATCTCGGCTCACTGCAAGCTCTGCCTCCCGGGTTTCACGCCATTCTCCTGCCTCAGTCTCCTGAGTAGCTGGGACTACAGGCGCCCGCCACCACGCCTGGCTAATTTTTTTTTTTTTTTTTTTTTGAGACGGAGTCTTGCTCTGTCGCCCAAGCTGGAGTGCAGTGTCGCAATCTCGGCTCACTGCAAGCTCCGCCTCCCGGGTTCACGCCATTCTCCTGCCTCGGCCTCCCGAGTAGCTGGGACTACAGGCGCCCGCCACTGCGCCCAGCTAATTTTTTCTATTTTTAGTAGAAACGGGGTTTCACCATGGTGTCGATCTCCTGACCTTGTGATCCGCCCGCCTCGGCCTCCCAAAGTGCTGGGATTACAGGCGTGAGCCACCGCGCCCGGCTAATTTTTTTTTTTTGTGTGTATTTTTAGTAGAGATGGGGTTTCACCGTGTTAGCCAGGATGGTCTCCGTCTCCTGACCTCATGATCTGCCCGCCTCGGCCTCCCAGAGTGCTGGGATGACGGACGTGAGCCACCGCGCCCGGCCATGAACTGTTGTTTCTTTTTTCTCCCAGTTCTTCAGCCTTAACCTAAGGTCTCATACGTGGAGCACTATGACATCGCCACAGCTCGAGTGGACGCTGCAGACCCTTCTGGAGCAGCTGAACGAGGATGAATTAAAGAGTTTCAAATCCCTCTTAAGGGCTCTTCCCCTGGAAGACGTGCTGCAGAAGGCCCCATGGTCTGAGGTGGAAGAGGCTGACGGCAAGAAGCTGGCAGAAATTCTAATCCACACGTCCTCAGAAAATTGGATAAGGAGTGCAACTGTGACTGTCTTGGAAGAGATGAACCTCACAGAATTGTGTAAGATGGCAAAGTCTGAGATGCTGGGTAAGTAGAACCTGGGGTGTCCTGGTCATTTGTAACAAAGAAGGAGCCCTGGCCGGGTGCGGTGGCTCATGCCTGTAACCCTAGCGATTTGGGAAGCTGAGTGGGAGGGGGGGATCACCTGAGGTCAGGAGTTTGAGACCTGCCTGACCAACATGGTAAAACCCCGTCTCTACTAAAAATACAAAAATTAGCCAGGCGTGGCGGGGTGGTGGGTGTGTGTAATCCCTGCGATTCGGGAGGCGGAGGTTGCTGTGAGCCGAGATAGTGCCATTGCACTCCAGCCTGGGCAACGGAGTGAGACTCAAAAAAATTAGATAGATTTGTACATATACTCATGATCTTAACTTTCCTATTACCTGTTTTGCATTTTTAGCATATTTTAAGAGATGTGGTCTTGCTACATTGCCCAGGCTCTTCACAGCCATAATCACAGTACACTACAACCTCAAACGCCTTGCCTTAAGCAATCCTCCTGCCTCAGCCTGTTGAGTAGCTGGAGATACAGGTACCTGTCCTGTGCTTGGCTCAGCATTTTTTTCTTTTTCCTTCGAGACAGGATTTCAATCTGTTGCCCAGGCTGGAGTGCAGTGGTACGATCATGGTTCACTGCAGCCTCCAACTCCTGGGCTCATGCTATCATCCCATCTCAGCCTTCCAAGCTAATTTTTTTTTCTCTTTTGTAGAGATGGGGTCTTGCTATGTTGATGAGGCTGGTTTCGAACTCCTGGGCCTCTTGCCTCAGGCTCCCAAGAGGCTGAGATTACAGGTGTGAGCCACCATGTCTGGCAGCATGCTTTTAAACACTGTTTTGGAATAATTTTTTATTATTTTATGTTTTTTTGAGATGGAGTTTTGCTTTGTCGCCAGGCTGGAGTGCAGTGACGCAATCTCACTGCAACCTCCGCCTCCTCCGGAAACATTACGGAGAAACGATCTTTGGTCTGGAAGGATACCTATTGACTCTGTTCTGTGGGGGCAAAATTGCTAGGTCATATGGTAATTCTGTGTTTTTGAAGAAGCAAGTTGTTCTATTTTTAAATGCGGGAAAGATTCGAGTTTCTATTTGTCAGGAAATAACATGCTAGTTATTCTAGAGAGAAAAAAAAAACCAGACAATCTTCTAAACCAGGTACTGAATTGTGTCCAGAAAACTTTTACTGAAGCTCTAACCGCCTCCCCACCTGCCATGTGACTATGTATTTGGAGATAGGACTTCAGGAGTAAAGATGAAATGAGGTTACAAGGGTGGGGCCAATAGGACCAAAAAAAAAAAAAAAAGAATATTTGAGCCAAAGGCAGTGATGTGTTCCTGTAGTCCCAGCGACTTAGGAGTCTTGAGGTGGGAGAATTGCTTGAATCCAGGAGTTTGAATCCAGTCTAGGGAATATATCGAGACCCCATCTGTAAATATATGTGTATATATTTGACACTTTTTTTTTTTTGAGACAGAGTCTCGCTCTGTCACTCAGGCTGGAGTGCAGTGGTGAGATCTTAGCTCACTGCAACCTCCGCCTCCAGGTTCAAGTGATTCTCCTATCTCAGCCTCCCGAGTAGCTGGGATTACAGGCCTGTGCCATCATACCTGGCTAATTTTTTTTTTTTTTTTGGTATTTTTAGTAGAGATGGGGTTTTGCCACATTGGCCAGGCTGGTCTTGAGCTCCTGACCTTGTGATTTGCCCACCTCAGCCTCCCAAAGTGCTGGGATTACAGGCGTGAGCCGCCACGCCCGGCTGACACTTTATGTATAATAATGTCTGATTTACGCAGTGCAAATTACTGTGTCAGGCTTACATCTAAGTATTTTACAGAGGCCGGACAGGTGCAAGAAATAGATAACCCTCAGCTGGGAGATGCAGAAGAAGACTCAGAGTTAGCAAAGCCAGGTGGGTAAATATGGTCGTGTGGTCATGAGTGTGGTGTTTGAGAGCGTGCAAGGTGCATCACTTCCTGGTTTTCTTCATTTCTGGTTTTTTTTTTTTTTTTTTTGAGACGGAATCTTGCTCTGTCCCCCAGGCTGGCGTGCAGTGGTTCCATCTCTGCTCATTGCAACCTCCGCCTCCCGGGTTCAAGCAATTCTCTGCCTCAGCCTCTTGAGTAGCTGGGATTACAGGCGCCCGCCACTACCCCCAGCTAATGTTTTGTATTTTTGGTAGAGACGGGGTTTCACTATCTTGGCCAGGTTGGTCTTGAACTCCTGACCTCAAGTGATCCACCCACCTTGGCCTCCCGAAGTGCTGGGATTACAGGCGTGAGCCGCCACGCCCAGCTGACACTTTATGTATAATAATGTCTGATTTACGCAGTGCAAATTGCTGTGTCAGGCTTACATCTAAGTATTTTACAGAGGCCGGACAGGTGCAAGAAATAGATAACCCTCAGCTGGGAGATGCAGAAGAAGACTCAGAGTTAGAAAAGCCAGGTGGGTAAATATGGTCGTGTGGTCATGAGTGTGGTGTTTGAGAGCGTGCAAGGTGCATTACTTTTTCCTGGTTTTCTTCATTTCTGGTATTTTTTTTTTTTTTTTTTTTGAGATGGAATCTTGCTCTGTCCCCCAGGCTGGCGTGCAGTGGTTCCATCTCTGCTCATTGCAACCTCCGCCTCCCGGGTTCAAGCAATTCTCTGCCTCAGCCTCTTGAGTAGCTGGGATTACAGGCGCCCGCCACTACCCCCAGCTAATGTTTTGTATTTTTGGTAGAGACGGGGTTTCACTATCTTGGCCAGGTTGGTCTTGAACTCCTGACCTCAAGTGATCCACCCACCTCGGCCTCCCGAAGTGCTGGGATTACAGGCGTGAGCCACCGTACCCGGCCCTCATTTCTGGTACTTGGCAAAGTTATTTTCAGAAGAGTGTAATCATCAACCTCAACTGTCCTGTGGGCTGTCACTGCAGGTGAAAAGGAGGGACGGAGAAATTCAGTGCAGAAACAATCTTTGGTCTGGAAGAACACCTTTTGGCAAGGAGACATGGACAGTTTCCATGACGACGTCATTCAGAGAAACCAACGGTTCATTCCATTCTTGAATCCCAGAACACCGAGGAAGCTAACACCTTACACCGTGGTGCTGCACGGCCCCGCGGGCGTGGGGAAAACCACACTGGCCGAAAAGTGTATGCTGGACTGGACAGACTGCAACCTCAGCCCGACTGTCAGATACGCTTTCTACCTCAGCTGCAAGGAGCTCAGCCGCATGGGCCCGTGCAGTTTTGCAGAGCTGATCTCCAAAGACTGGCCTGAATTGCAGGATGACATTCCAAGCATCCTAGCCCAAGCACAGAGAATCCTGTTCGTGGTCGACGGCCTTGATGAGCTGAAAGTCCCACCTGGGGCGCTGATCCAGGACATCTGCGGGGACTGGGAGCAGCAGAAGCCGGTGCCGGTCCTCCTGGGGAGTTTGCTGAAGAGGAAGATGTTACCCAAGGCAACCCTGCTGGTCACCACGCGGCCCAGGGCCCTGAGGGACCTCCAGCTCCTGGTGCAGCAGCCCATCTACATAAGGGTGGAGGGGTTCCTGGAGGAGGACAGGAGGGCCTATTTCCTGAGACACTTTGGAGACGAGGACCAAGCCATGCGTGCCTTTGAGCTGATGAGGAGCAACGCGGCCCTGTTCCAGCTGGGCTCGGCGCCCGCGGTGTGCTGGATCGTGTGCACGACTCTGAAGCTGCAGATGGAGAAGGGGGAGGACCCGGCCCCCACCTGCCTCACCAGCACGGGGCTGTTCCTGCGCTTCCTCTGCAGCCAGTTCCCGCAGGGCGCACAGCTCCGGGGCGCGCTGCGGGCGCTGAGCCTCCTGGCCGCGCAGGGTTTGTGGGCGCAGATGTCCGTGCTCCACGGAGAGGACCTGGAAAGCGCTGGGGTGCAGGAGTCCGACCTCCGCCTGTTCCTGGACCTAGACATCCTCCGCCAGGACAGAGTCTCCAAAGGCTGCTACTCCTTCATCCACCTCAGCTTCCAGCAGTTTCTCACTGCGCTGTTCTACGCCCTGGAGAAGGAGGAGGAGGAGGACAGGGACGGCCATGCCTGGGACATTGGGGACGTGCAGAAGCTGCTTTCCGAAGAAGAAAGACTCAAGAACCCCGACCTGATCCAAGTAGGGCACTTCTTGTTCGGCCTGGCTAATGAGAAGAGAGTCAAGGAGTTGGAGGCCACTTTTGGCTGGCGGATGTCACCGGAGATCAAACAGGAATTGCTGCGATGCAAAGCCAGTCTTCATGCCGATAAGCCCTTATCCATGACAGACCTGAAGGAGGTCTTGTGCTGCCTGTACGAGTCTCAGGAGGAGGAGCTGGCGAAGGTGGTGGTGGCCCCGCTCAAGAAAATTTCTATTAACTTGACAAATACTTCTGAAATGATGCACTGTTCCTTCAGCCTGAAGCATTGTCGAGACTTGGAGAAAGTCTCACTGCAGATAGCAAAGGGGGTGTTCCTGGAGAATTACGTGGATTTCGAAGCAGACATTGAATTTGAGAGGTAAGGACTGTTTTCCCAACCCACGCTCCACTAGGAAGAGGCTGGCGTCTCCTGTGCCCTGTGGCTGACGGTCACAATTTCCCTCTGGCTGGACTTTCTTATTTTTTTATTTTTTTAATTTTTTTTATTTATTTATTTTTTTTGAGACGGAGTCTCGCTCTGTCGCCCAGGCTGGAGTGCAGTGGCGCGATCTCGGCTCACTGCAAGCTCCGCCTCCCGGGTTCCCGCCATTCTCCTGCCTCAGCCTCCCGAGTAGCTGGGACTACAGGCGCCCGCCACCGCGCCCGGCTAATTTTTTGCATTTTTAGTAGAGACGGGGTTTCACCGTGGTCTCGATCTCCTGACCTTGTGATCCGCCCGCCTCGGCCTCCCAAAGTGCTGGGATTACAGGCGTGAGCCACCGCGCCTGGCCATGGCTGGACTTTCTTCCAGTTTCACAGTTCAATACAGAGATGCGATTTGGCAATTAGGAATTGGGGCTTTTTTTTTTTTTTTTTTTTTTTGTGGACAGAGTTTTGCTCTTGTTCCCCAGGCTGGAGTGCAATGGCTCACTGCAACCTCTGCCTCCTAGGTTCAGGCGATTCTCCTGCCTCAGCCTCTCTGGTAGCTGGGACTACAGCCGCCTGCCACCACGCCCAGCTAATTTCTGTAGTTTTAGTAGAGACGGGGTTTCATCACATTGGCCAGGCTGGTCTTGAAACCCTGACCTCAGATGATCTGCCCGCCTCGGCTTCCCAAATTGCTGGAATTACAGACCTGAGCCACTGCACCCGGCCTGTCTGCACTGTTTGGTCTGCTGCACCACCTCCTTCCCCCTCACCTGTCTTCACTCACTCAGCCCGGCCAGGAATTGAGGCTTAAAAGACCGACTTTTCTTTTTTTTTTTTTTTTTTTTTTTTTTTTTTTTTTTTTTTTTTTTTTTTTTTTTTGAGACGGAGTCTCGCTCTGCCGCCCAGGCTGGAGTGCAGTGGCCTGATCTCAGCTCACTGCAAGCTCCACCTCCCGCGTTCACGCCATTCTCCTGCCTCAGCCTCCCGAGTAGCTGGGACTACAGGCGCCCGCCACCTCGCCCGGCTAGTTTTTTGTAGTTTTAGTAGAGACGGGGTTTCACTGTGTTCACCAGGATGGTCTCGATCTCCTGACCTCGTGATCCACCCGTCTCGGCCTCCCAAAGTGCTGGGATTACAGGCTTGAGCCACCGCGCCCGGCGGTAAGACCGACTTTTAAGTGTTTAGTTTTCAGGTGGGAATGGTGCTGAATATCCCCAAACACTTGAGCCGTTTCATATATAACAATGGCAGGGAGGGAATTTTTTTTTTTTTTTGAGACGGAGTCTTGCTCTGTCACCCAGGCTGGAGTGCAGTGGCTCAATCTCTGCTCACTGCAAGCTCTCTCGCGAGTAGCTGGGACTACAGGCGCCCGCCACCACGCCCGGCTAATTTTCTTGTATTTTTAGTAGAGACAGGGTTTCACTGTGTTAGCCAGGATGGTCTCGATCTCCTGACCTTGTGATCTGCCCGCCTCGGCCTCCCAAAGTGCTGGGAGGCCAAGGAGGGTGTGAGCCACCACACCTGGCTATTTTTTTGTAAAACTTAAGATCTATACTCCTAGCAAAGTATGTGATTCAATATTGCTTACTATAGACACTGTTTTAGGTTGGTGCAAAAGTAATTGTGGTTTTTGCCATTGAAGTGTGGTTTGCAGACCCCCGTCCCCCGACGCAGGTACTAGGCATAGGAGACGAACGTGTGTTCTCCCGCAGGTGCACCTACGTAACGCTTCCCAGCTGGGCTCAGCAGGATCTTCGCTCTCTTCGCCTCTGGACGGATTTCTGCTCTCTCTTCAGCTCAAACAGCAATCTGAAGTTTCTAGAAGTGAAACAAAGCTTCCTGAGCGACTCTTCTGTGCGGATTCTTTGTGACCACATAACCCGTAGCACCTGCCATCTGCAGAAAGTGGAGTAAGCAGAAACTCATCTTGCAGGGGAGACCCTGAACCATGACTCAGCTTCTTTTTTTTTTTTTTTTTTTTTTTTTTTTTGAGACGGAGTCTCGCTGTGTCGCCCAGGCTGGAGTGCAGTGGCCGGATCTCAGCTCACTGCAAGCTCTGCCTCCCGGGTTTTTACGCCATTCTCTTGCCTCAGCCTCCCGAGTAGCCGGGACTACAGGCGCCCGCCACCTCGCCCGGCTAGTTTTTTGTATTTTTTAGTAGAGACGGGGTTTCACCTTGTTAGCCAGGATGGTCTCGAACTCCTGACCTCGTGATCCGCCCGTCTCGGCCTCCCAAAGTGCTGGGATTACAGGCTTGAGCCACCGCGCCCGGCCGACTCAGCTTCTTGCACTTTTTTTTTTTTTTTAAATTTAGAAATGTGGCCGGGCGCGGTGGCTCAAGCCTGTAATCCCAGCACTTTGGGAGGCCGAGGCGGGTGGATCACGAGGTCAGGAGATCGAGACTATCCTGGCTAACATGGTGAAACTCCGTCTCTACTAAAAATACAAAAAACTAGCCGGGCGTGGTGGCGGCGCCTGTAGTCTCAGCTACTTGGGAGGCTGAGGCGGGAGAATGGCGTGACCCCGGGAGGCGGAGCTTGCAGTGAGCCGAGATCACGCCACTGCACTCCAGCCTGGGAGACACAGCGAGACTCCGTCTCAAAAAAAAAAAAGAAAAAAAAAATTTAGAAATGTGTTGTTTCATCTCCATGGATTTGGGGATTTTCCAGCTATGTTTTTTTCTTTTCTTTTCTTTCTTTCTTTTTTTCTTTTCTTTTTTTTTTTTTGAGACAGAATTTCACTCTGTCACCCACGCTGGAGTGCAGTGGTGCAATCTTGTGTTTTCAGTAGAGGTGGAATTTCTCCATGTTGGCCAGGCTGGTCTCAAACTTCTGACCTAAGGTGATGCACCCGCCTTGGCCTTCAAAAGTGCTGGGATTACAGGCATGAACCACCATGCCTGGCCCAGCTATCTTTTTTTTTTTGGTTTGTTACCAAAGCAAACCAAAAAGTAGGTACAAGTGCAGGTTAGTTACACAGGTAAACGTGTGTCATGGGAGTTTGTTGTACAGATTTTATCACCCGGGTATTGAGCCTAGTATCCATTAGTTGTTTATCCTGATCCTCTGCTGCTTGAGTGTTTTTTTCTTTAGACGGAGTTGTGCTGTGTCGCCCAGGCTGGAGTATAGTGGCGTGATCTCGGCTCACTGCAACCTCCACCTCCTGGGTTCCCGCCATTCTCCTGCTTCAGTCTCCTGAGTAGCTGGGACTACAAGTACCCACCATAATACCCAGCTAATTTTTTGTATTTTTAGTAGAGACGGGGCTTCACCATGTTGGTCAGGCTGGCCTTGAACTCCTGACCTCAGGTGACCTGCCTGTCTCGGCCCCCGCTAATTTTTGTATTTTTGTTGTTGAGATGGAGTCTTGCTTTGTCGCCCAGGCTGGAGTGCAGTGGCGCAATCTCGGCTCGCTGGAACCTCCGCCTCCCAGGTTCATGCCATTCTCCTGCCTCAGCCTCCCGAGTAGCTGGGACTACAGGCGCCCGTCACCACTCCCAGCTAATTTTTTGTATTTTTAGTAGAGACGGGGTTTCACTGTGTTAGCCAGGATGGTCTCGATCTCCCGACCTCATGATCCGCCCGCCTCGGCCTCCCAAAGTGCTGGGATTGCAGACGTGAGCCACTGCGCTCGGCCTTTTTGTATTTTTGTAGAGTTGGGGTTTCACTATGTTGCCCAGACTGGTCTCAAACTCCTGACCTCAAGTGATTCTCTTGCCTCAGACTCCCAAAGTGCTGGGATTACAGACGTGAGCCACTGCGCCTGGCCTTCATTTTTGTATTTTTTGTAGAGCTGGGGTTTCACCATGTTGCCCAGGCTGGTCTCGAACTCCTGACCTCGGGTGATCCTCCTGCCTCAGCCTCCCAAAGTGCTGGGATTACAGACACGAGCCGCCGTGCCTGGCCAAGAACTTCTAACAGTTTCTAAATGTGGAACAGCTTTTCGTTTATACATGTCTCTACACAATGTGAGGATTATTCGCTCAAAGTGGAATCTCTTCTGCTTTTCCCTAGGATTAAAAATGTCACCCCTGACACTGCTTACCGGGACTTCTGTCTTGCTTTCATTGGGAAGAGGACCCTCACACACCTGACCCTGGAGGGGCACATCGAGTGGGAACGCACGATGCTGCTGCTGCTGTGTGATCTGCTCAGAAATCACAAATGCAACCTGCAGTACCTGAGGTGGGTCTCACGGTCTCCGCTCTCCCCAGTACCCAGAGTCCACTGCCCCGCGTTGCCGGGGGATCTAGGGAAAAGGGTAACCACTTTGGATGCCGTCCCAGACGGGGAATGTATTCCTCAAACAGGCCTGTGTGGGGAGTCAGCCTCTCCTCTTTACCCCGCCAGCTTGGCTTCTGCGTCGCCTAACCAGCTCTCGATGCAAAGAAACCCCCCGAATTCTGTGCTGTGTTCCGGCTCTAGGGACGTGCTATTCCTGACTGCAGCTTGCCTACATGTTGGGATGGAGAGCAGCGGCCCCCAGCCTTTTGTGCAATGGGGGCCGATTTTGTGCAAGAGAATTATTCCATAGACAGAGGTTTGGGGTAGTTTTGGGATGAAACTGTTCAATCTCAGATCATCGGGCACTGAAGCTGATTGTTGGTGCCTGAGCCCTATGCAGTGCTATGATCCCAGCACTTTGGGAGTCTGAGGTGAATGGCTCATCAATCTCAGATCATCAGGAGTTAGGTACTCATATGGAGCATGCAACCTTCTCTGCACTTCTATGAGAATCTTGTTTTTTTTTTTTTTTTTTTTTTTTTTTGGGGGGACAGAGTTTTACTCTTGTTGCCAAGGCTGGAGTGCAGTGTTGCGATCTCGGCTCACAGCAACCTATGCCTCCTGGGTTTCAAGCGATTCTCCTGCCTCAGCCTCCCGAGTAGCTGGGATTACAGGCATGCACCACCATGCCCAACAAATGTTTGTATTTTTAGTAGAGACGGGGTTTCACCACGTTGGCCAGGCTGGTCTTGAACTTCTGACCTCAAGTGATCCACCTGCCTCGGCCGGATTCCCAAAGTGCTAGGATTGCAGGCATGAGCCACTGCACCTGGCCAGGATAAAATTTTTATTTTGAGTATTAAGCATCAATTTGCCCCTTCTAGTCCCAGCTACACTGGAGGCTGAGGTTGGGAGGATCATTTGAGCCCAGGAGACAGAGGTTGTGGTGAGCTGTGATCATGCCACTGCACTCCAGCTTGGGCAACAGAGCGAGATCCTGTCTCAAAAAAATTTTTTTTGCTCCCTACAAAATCATCCACACAGGCCATTTTGGTGAAACATTGCACAGAATTGTATTACAGTCTCTTGGAGATGTGGCTGGATGTTACTCTAATGGCCATGGGGATACTTGAAAGAGCAGAGGAAAGATTAGATCTCTCCAATAATTCAGGCCAGGGTTGGAGACATGAGTAGAATGAGATAAACCAAAGACGTACGTTTTGGGAAGTGAAGCAGAAGAAGCTGATCTGAGCCGGGCGTGGTGGCTCACACCTGTAATCCCAGCACTTTGAGAGGCCGAGGTGGGTGGATTACCTGAGGTCGGGAGTTCAAGACCAGCATGGTCAACATGGTGAAATCCCATCTCTACTAAAAATACAAAAATTGGCGTGTGCCTGTAATCCCAGCTGCTTGGGAGGCTGAGGCAGGAGAATTGCTTGAACCCGGGAGGTGGAGGCTGCAGTGAGGTGAGATCACGCCATTGCACTCCAGCCTGGTTGACAGAGTGAAACTGTCCCCCCTAAAAAAAAAAAAGCTGATAGGTTATACTCTGTCCTCCCAGAAGAATGACTTTTCCCACGCTTTTCACAGGTTGGGAGGTCACTGTGCCACCTCGGAGCAGTGGGTTGATTTCTTCTATGTCCTCAAAGCCAACCAGTCCCTGAGGCACCTGCACCTCTCAGCCAGTGTGCTCCTGGACGAGGGTGCCAAGTTGCTGTACAAGACCATGACACACCCAAAACACTTCCTACAGATGTTGTCGTAAGTCTCCTCTTCCCACGGGCAGCTCCGGTTTAGCTCTGGGGCCATAGAAGAGAAAGGGTAACACCTGACTTGCTGGGCCACCCACATGGCACCTCTCGCTGACATAAACACCTGCTTCAGGCTGGGCATGGTGGCTCTGCCTGTAATCTCAGCACTTTGGGAGGCTGAGGTGGGCGGATCATCTGAGTTCAGGAGTTCGAGACCAACCTGGCTAACATGGTGAAACCCCATCTCTACTAAAAAATACAAAAAATTAGCCAGGTGCGGTGGCGGGCGCCTGTAGTCCCAGCTACTCGGGAGACTAAGGCAGGAGAATGGTGTGAACCCAGGAGGCAGAGCTTGGCAGTGAGCCGAGATAGCGCCAATGTACTCCAGCCTGGGCGACAGAGCGAGACTCCGTCTCAAAACAAAACAAAACAACAAAAAAAACCAGCCAGACGTGATGGTGCACATCTGTAATCCCAGCTACTCAGGAGGCTGAGCCAGGAGAATTGCCTGAACTGGGAGGTGGAAGTTGCAGTGAGTTGAGATTGTGCCATTGCACTCCAGCCTAGGTGACAGAGCAAGAGACTCCATCTCAAAAACAAACAACACCTGTGTCCTGTGACGGCTCCAGGTGGACCGCTACATCTTGGCCTTCTCGCATTTCTGGTCTTTCGTGGCCGTGATGACTTGCACAGGACAGAAGGCAGGGGATGAGGCCGGGCGTGGTGGCTCAAACCTGTAATCCCAGCACTTGGGGAGGCCGAGGCGGGCGGATCACAAGGTCAGGAGATCGAGACCACAGTGAAACCCCATCTCTACTAAAAATACAAAAAATTAGCCGGGCGCGGTGGCGGGCGCCTGTAGTCCTAGCTACTCAGGAGGCTGAGGCAGGAGAATGGCGTGAACCCAGGAGGCGGAGCTTGCAGTGAGCCGAGATCGCGCCACTGCACTCCAGCCTGGGCAACAGCGTGAGACTCTGTCTCAAAAAAAAAAAAAAAAAAAAAAGCAGGGGATGAACAGGGAGGGCTGAAGCTGAGGACCCTAGCATGTGGACATCGCCAAGCAGGTTGGAGTTGTGGAAATGTTCTCATCCTTTTACCATTTGTTTCATACTTTTGCAGGTTAGAAAACTGTCGTCTTACAGAAGCCAGCTGCAAGGACCTTGCTGCTGTCTTGGTTGTCAGCCAGCAGCTGACACACCTGTGCTTGGCCAAGAACCCCATCGGGGATACAGGGGTGAAGTTTCTGTGTGAGGGCTTGAGTTACCCTGAGTGTAAACTGCAGGCCTTGGTGTAAGTCTCTGCTGGCTCTGTGTGTGTGTGTGTGTGTGTGTGTGTGTGTGCGCGCACGTGTGCATGCGAGTGAATTCCAGCAGGAGAGAGAAGAAAGTACTGGTTAATTCATTTCAAATGTAACTTTTAAGAACTTGATAAGAATTAAAGAATAGGCAGAGGCCAGGCACGGTGGCTCACGCCTGTAATCCCAGCACTTTGGGAGGCCGAGGCAGGTGGATCACGAGGTCAGGAGATCAAGACCATCCTGGCTAACATGGTGAAACCCCGTATCCACTAAAAATACCAAAAATTAGCCGGGCATGGTGGTGGGTGCCTGTAGTCCCAGCTACTTGGGAGGCTGAGACAGGAGAATGGCATAAACCCGGAAGGCGGAGGTTGCAGCAAGCCAAGATCTCAGCACTGCACTCCAGCCTGGGTGACAGAGCGAGACTCTGTCTCAAAAACAACAAAAACAGGCAGATACAGGTAGAAGCATGCTAATATTTGCATGTCTGCAGAACCTCTTCCTGCTACGAAGGAAGATTTGAGATGGGCAATTGGTTCTTGGATCTGATGCTTTGTGTGTGTTCTTTCAAATTCATATGACATAGCACTGCCTGCTATTGGAGGTTGATTAAGTTACATGGTAGGGCCAGTGACACCTTTTGTAAAATTTTTATTTCCATAGGTTATTGGGGAACAGGTGGTGAATGGCGGACAAATCACCTAGGGTTCGAGACCAACCCGGCCAACATGGTGAAAACCTGTCTCTACTAAAAAATACAAAAATTAACCAGGCTTGGTGGTGCGTGCCTGTAGTACCAGCTACTCAAAAGGCTGAGGTAGGAGAATCGCTTGAATCCGGAGGCAGAGCCTGCAGTGAGCTGAGATCGCGCCACCGCACTCCAACCTGGGCAACAGAGCGAGACTCCGTCTCAAGAAAAAAATAAAAAAAAACTCAACCAAAAAACCTTATTTATAAAAACATAGGTGGCAGGTTGGAATTGACCCATGAATTGTTGTTGGCTGAATCTTGTTACATGGGTAGAAGCCCGGCCTGAGTTATCTGTTCACATTAAGATCGTGGTTAGAACAATATTCAAGAGATTGCGTAGTGTCGAAGAACTATTCCTGTTCAGAAATTCTAGCTAGTGTTCATTTCTGAGATTTTTTTTTTTTTGGCATGGAGTCTCACTCTGTCACCCAGGCTGGAATGCAGTGGTGCGATCTTGGCTCACTGCAACCTCTGGTTCCTGGGTTCAAGTAATTCTCCTACCCTCAGCCTCCTGAGTAGCTAGGATTACAGGCGTGCACCACCACACCCGGCTAATTTTTGTGTATATGTATATGTGTGTCTCTGTGTGTGTGTGCGTGTGTGTGTGTGTGTGTGTGTATGTGTATATATATATATATATATATATTTTTTTTTTTGAGACAGAGTTTCACTCTTGTTGCCCAGGCTGGAGTGCAATGGCGCAATCTCTGCTTACCGCAACCTTCGTCTCCCAAGTTCAAGTGATTCACCTGCCTCAGACCCCCGAGGAGCTGGGATTACAGGCATGGGCCACCACACCCAGCTAATTTTGTATTTTTAGTGGAGACGGAATTTCTCCATGTCGGTCAGGCTGGTCTCGAACTCCCGACCTCAGGTGATCTGCCTGTCTCAGCCTCCCAAAGTGCTGGGATTACAGGCTTGAGCCACTGTGTCTGGACCAATGTTTGTATTTTTGTATTTTTTTTTTTTTAAGTAGAAATGGGATTTCACCATGTTGGCCAGGCTGGTCTTGAACTCCTGACCTCAAGTGATCTACCCGTCTCGGCCTCCCACTGCTGGGATTATAGGCATGAGCCACTGCACTGGGCCATTTGCATGCTTTTTATGTACAAGCCCACCTGCAAGTAGACAGCTCAAGGTGGAAGGTATACAGTGCTGGAAATAACTACGTCACAGGGCATTAGCCAGACGGTAACAGGCTTCTCTTCCTTTGATTATCCTGCAGGTTACAGCAATGCAGCATAACCAAGCGTGGCTGTAGATATCTCTCAGAGGCACTCCAAGAAGCTTGCAGCCTCACAAACCTGGACTTGAGTCTCAACCAGATAGCTCGTGGATTGTGGATTCTCTGTCAGGCGTTAGAGAATCCAAACTGTAACCTAAAACACCTACGGTAGGCAATTTCCTTTTTCTTTTTTCTTTCTTTTTTTTTTTTTTTGAGACAGGGTCTTGCTCCGTCCCCCAGGCTGGAGTGCAGTGGTGTGATCACAGCTCACTGCGGCTTCAGTCTTCCAGGCTTGATCGGTCCTCCCACCTCAGCCTCCTGAGTAACTGGGACTACAGGCATGTATTACCATGGCCAGCTAACTTTTTTCTGTAGAGATGAGGTCTTGTCATCTTTTCCAGGCTGGTTTTGAACTCGGAGACTCAAGGAATCCTCCCACTTCGGCCTCCCAACGTGCTAGGATTACAGGCATGAGCCATCACGCCCGGCCTCGTTTTTAAAGTTTTTCAAAATCTGGAAATCCTTAATTTCTGTTTTATTTATTTATTTATTTTTTGACACAGAGTCTCGCTGTGTCGCCCAGGCTGGAGTGCAATGGCATGATCTTGGCTCACTGCAACCTCCACGTCCCAGGTTCAAGTGATTCTCCTGCCTCAGCCTCCTGGGTAGCTGGGACTACAGATGCCCGCCACCACGCCCAGCTAATTTTTTGTATTTTTAGTAGAGATGGGGTTTCACTGTGTTAGCCAGGATGGTCTGGATCTCCTGACCTCATGATCCGCCTGTCTTGGCCTCCCAAAGTGCTGGGATTACAGGCGTGAGCCACCACGCCCGGTCAATTTCTATGTTTTCAGTATCTCAGACTGTATCACTTTGGATCCAGTTTTAAGATCAAACCCCTCCAGAAACTGAATATAGGTGGGTGGGCACTTCCAAAGTCATGTAGAGGGCCTGGAGAAGTGAAATAGGTGAGAATGGCCCCCAGTGACCTGGACTTCAGGAACATGGCTGCTTCTGCTGGGATCCAGTAATCAGGAAGCCGTGAGCCTGCCCCAGCTCATAAACCAGGGAACTGGAGATGGGATACCACCCCAGGAAATGCAAAGCCTCCACAAATGGAACAGTGAGCTGTTTATCACTTCTCTCTCCGAAGCTTGTCAGTTGTATCCTTGGATGCACCATATTTTCCAACTAGAATCTGCAATCCTAATGAGAAGAGAATCTGCATCATGTCATTATTACTTAGCTTTGCTGTAGAGACAAAAAAAACACGAGAACACAGGGTACTTTTTTTCTTCTTTGAGACGAAGTCTCACTCTGTCACCCAGACTGGAGTGCAGTGGTGCCATCTTGGCTCACTGCAACCTCAGCCTCCAAGGTTCAAGCGATTCTCCTGCCTCAGCTAAGTAGCTAGGATTACAGGGGTGCACCACCATGCCCAGCTAATTTTTGTATTTTTAGTAGAGACCAGGTTTCACCATGTTGGCCGGGCTGGTCTCCAACTCCTGACCTCAAGTGATTCCCCCTGCCTCAGCCTCCCAAAGTACTGGGATTACAGGCATGAGCCACTGTTCCTGTCCTCCTGAAGTTTCTTAACCCATCACCCTGAGGAACATTTCAAGCTGCAAGCCAGACCGTGACACCTTACTATTTCCAAAGACTCAAAAGCTCAGTGCAAATAAAGTAGTGGATCACCTGGTGGCTTGTGCCTGTAATCCTAGATTCTCCGGAGGCTGGGGCAGGAGAATCATTTGAACCTGGGAGGCGGAAGTTGCAGTGAGCTGAGATCACGTCATTGCACTCCAGCCTGGGCAACAAGAGCGAAACTGTCTTAAAAAAAAAAATCTAAGGCTTTTACAGTGGCCTACAGGGCCTTATGGTCTCGTCTTATCAGTTATGAGCCAAAATCATTCTACTTTCTTACTAGCTCAGTATTTTATTGACAAGATTCCTTCCCTCAATTAGCAAGCTGGTTCACGATCTAACATCCTTCAGTTTTTTCCCTCATATCACTTTCCCAGAGAGAACTTAAATGACTGGCATAAATCTAGCCAGTGCCTCTCTGGTTGACTTACCTCTACCCTGTTTATTTTAATACCATCATCCATTGTCTGCAATAGAACACATCCGGATGTCTGCTGTCTGCTGTCACTAAAATAAACTCTGAGGATTTCTTCATCTCACTCCTCTCTGCATTTCCTCAGTACTGGATTCCCAGCACAAATGTTCCTTTTTTTTTTTTTTTTTTTTGAGACCGAGTCTCACTCTTCCACCCAAGCTGCAGTGCAGTGGTGATATGTCGGCTCACTACAACCTCTGCCTCCTGGGTTCAAGCAATTCTCCTGCCTCAGCCTCTCGAGTAGTTGGAATGACAGGTGGCAACACCATACCTGGCTAATTTTTGTGTTTTCGTTTTATGTATTTATTTATGAGATGGAGTTTCACTCTGTTGCCCAGGCTGGAGTGCAGTGGCACGATCTTGGCTCACTGCAACCTCTGCCTCCCAGGCTCCAGTGATTCTTGTGCCTCACCTTCCCAAGTAGCTGGCATTAAAGGCACTCACCACCATGTGTGGCTAATTTTTTGTAGAGATGGGGTTTCACCATGTTGGCCTGGCTGGTCTCAAACTCCTGAACTCAGGTGATCCACCTTCCTTAGCCTCCCAAGGTGCTGGGATTACAGGTGCCTGCCTCCACACCCTGCCTCATCTTTGCATTTTTAATAGAGATGGGGTTTGACCATGTTGGCAAGGCTGGTTTCGAGCTCCTGGCCTCAAGTGATCCACCTGCCTTGGCCTCTTGAAGTGTTGGGATTACAGACATGAGCCATGGCATCTGGCCACTACCTGCTCAGTGAATGCACGGGTTTCCATGTTCTTCTTCAACAGCCTCTGGAGCTGCTCCCTCATGCCTTTCTATTGTCAGCATCTTGGATCTGCTCTCATCAGCAATCAGAAGCTTGAAACTCTGGACCTGGGCCAGAATCATTTGTGGAAGAGTGGGATAATTCAGCTCTTTAGGGTTCTAAGACAAAGAACTGGATCCTTGAAGACACTCAGGTATGGCTTTTTTTTTTTTTGACATGGAGTCTTGCTCTGTCACCCAGGCCGGAGTGCAGTGGCGCGATCTTGGCTCACTGCAACCTCCGCCTCCCAAGTTCAAGCAATTCTCCTGCCTCAGCCTCCTGAGTAGCTGGGCCTACAGGCACGCCAGCATGTCCAGCTAATATTTGTATTTTTTTCTTTTTTTTTTTTTTTTTTTGAGACGGAGTTTCGCTCTTGTAGCCCAGGCTGGAGTGCAGTGGTGCGATCTCGGCTCACTGCAAGCTCCGCTCCCTGGGTTCAAGTGATTTTCCTGCCTCAGCCTCCTGAGTAGCTGGGATTACAGTCGCTTGCCACCACGCCCGACTAATTTTTGTACTTTTAGTAGAGACAGGGTTTCACCATATTGGCCAGGCTGGTCTTGAGCTCCTGACCTCAGGTGATCTGCCTGCCTTGGCCTTCCAAAGTGCTGGAGTTACAGGCATGAGCCACTGCACCTGGCCAATTTTTGTAGTTTTCAGTAGAAACAGGGTTTCACTATGTTGGTCAGGTTGGTCTCAAACTCCCAACCTCAGGTGATCCACCCGCCTCAGCCCCTCAAAGTGCTGGGATTACAGGTGTGACCCACCACACCCAGCCCTGGGATGGCTGTTTCACATGGTGAATTTCCCATGCAGAGAAGAGCGGTTTTTTGGGAGTGGGTGCACTCTTTGTAGGAATCAACTTAAGGCATCTTTCTATAGCACACTCCTAGCTTAGGAGATAATTTAAAAATTAGATACTTCTGTAAAATGCTCTGTGAATTGAATATTGTCCAACATTCCCCCCAAACACTTAGTACTTGGCATACTGACAGTTTAAATCATCCTGGAGTACAGACTGGAAGCTTGAGTGTATGTGTGTGCATGAGCGTACACACGCACACACACCCCCCTCATCGCTACATCCAAAAATAGGTAGTTCCCAGAGTTGTCCTGGGTCTTAGCTTTTCAGAAGATCATCCTACAGATGTTCCCTTAATTGTGAACCATGTATATCTTTTCAATGACTTTTTTTTGTTTTTTTTTTTGAGACGGAGTCTCGCTCTGTCGCCCAGGCTGGAGTGCAGTGGCACCATCTCAGCTCACTGCAAGCTCCGCCTCCCGGGTTCACGCCATTCTCCTGCCTCAGCCTCCTGAGTAGCTGGGACTACAGGCGCCGCCACCTCACCCGGATAGTTTTTTGTATTTTTCAGTAGAGATGGGGTTTCACCGGGTTAGCCAGGATGGTCTCGATCTCCTGACCTCGTGATCCGCCCATCTCGGCCTCCCAAAGTGCTGGGATTACAGGCTTGAGCCACCGTATCAATGACTTATTTTGACATAATCTACCTCAGTTTCTTCTTGCCTTTTTCTTTTTCCCTTTCCCCTTTCCCTTTTCCCTTTTCTTTCCTTTCCTTTTCTTGAGACAATGTTTTGCTCTGCTGTACTATGTAGCTATGTTGCCAAGGCTGTTCTCAAACTCCTGGCTTGAGAACAGCCTTGGCAGCGATCCTCCTGTCTTGGCCTCACAAAGCACTAGGATTATAGGCGTGAGCCACTGTGCACAGCCCACTTGTCTTGTTCAAGAGTTTAGTTGTAGAGATGATACACATTTAAACTGCTTAACGATGTCTAGTGTTCCATTATTGGAATGCTAAGCATGTGGGAGTTATTTATATCCTGCTCAAGGTCATTGCCAAGGTACGATTTTTCACACATGTCTGCAGTTCAAATAATTGTAACCTCTGGCATAAATGGGTTAAGATTTTAGGGGTATATCATGAAAGTTAGCTATACAGTGTCACGCTTCTCTTGCTAGTGGGACCATGGTCTGTAATGCCACCAAGGACTATTGGTGACACATCTCTAACCCTGTGGTCTCTTGTGTCATATGTTTTGGATGTTATTTCTGTTCTCATTCCTCAGTTCCTCCTCTGGGAGGCCAAGGTGGGAGGATCGTTTGAGGCCAGGAGTTTGAGACCAGCCTGGGCAACATAGCAAGCCAGTGCCTCTACAATGACCACCCCTCATGTTCACATGCACAGGGTTGCATGCTGCTATCATGTTAGAGCCACGTTTGCTATGATTAACCCTGGGGTTCACTCTGGCATTCTCTTAGTTCTACTGAAGGTTTGATTTGCCACTAGTTTTTATTTATCTATTTGGAGAAGGAGTCTTTTTCTTGTTTGTTGGTTTGAGACAGAGTCTCGCTCTGTTGCCCAGGCTGGAGTGCAGTGGTGCAATTTTAGCTCACTGCAACCTCTGCCTCCCGGGTTCAAGCAATTCTCCTGCCTCAGCCTCCTGAGTAGCTGGGATTACAGGCGCGTGCCAGCGTGCCCGGCTAATTTTTGTATTTATTTTATTTTACTTTTTTGAGACGGAGTTTCACTCTTGTTGCCCAGGCTGCAGGGCAATGGTGCGATCTCTGCTCACTGCAACCTCAGCCTCCCAGGTTCAAGCTATTCTTCTGCCTCAGCCTCCTGAGTAGCTGGGATTGTGAGCATGGGCCACCATGCCTGGCTAATTTTTTTGTATTGTTAGTAGAGATGGTGTTTCTCCATGTTGGTCAGGCTGGACTTGAACTCCCAATCTCAGGTGATCTGCCTGCCTTGACCTCCCAAAGTGCTGGGATTACAGGCGTGAGCCATCATGCTTGGCCAGTTTTTGTATTTTTAGTAGAGATAGGGTTTTGCCATGTTGGCCAGGCTGTTCTCAAACTCCTGACCTCGTGATCTGCCTGTCTTGACCTCCCAAAGTGCTGGGATTACAGGCGTGAGCCACGACGGCCGGCCAAGGAGACAGAGTCTTGCTCTGTCACCCGGGTTGCAGCACAGTGGCACGATATTGGCTCACTGCAACGTCCACCTCCCAGGTTCAAAGTGATTCTCGTGTCTCAGCCTCCTGAGTAGCTGGTATTTCAGGTGTCTGCCACCACGACCAGCTAATTTTTGTATTTTTAGTAGAGACGGGTTTTCACTATGTTGGCCAGGCTGGTCTCGAACTCCTGACCTCAGGTGATCTGCCCGCCTCAGTCTCCCAAAAGTGCTGGGATTATAGGCATGAGCCACCATGCCCCGGCCTGATTATCTAGTTTTCAAATTTATTTTTTTAAAGACATGTTTTACTGTGTTACCCAGGCTGGAGTGCAGTAGGGCAATCTCTATCTTGTTGCAACCTCCGCCTCCTGGGCTCAAGTGATCCTCCTCCCTCAGCCTCCCGAGTAGCTAGGACTATAGGCATGCATCACCATTCCTGCCTAACTTTTTGTATTTTTGGTAGAGACAGGGTTTTGCTGTGTTGCCCAGGCTGGTCTTGAACTGCTGAGCTCAAGCAATCTGCCAGCCTTGGCCTCCCAAAGTGCTGGGACTACAGGTGTGAGACACCGTGCCTGGCCATAATCTTTTTTCTTAGACTTACAAGGATCCCCATTGTGTGGGTCTAAATTTCTTTTTAGAAAATGTTTCTGGCTGGGTGCTGTGGCTCACATCTGTAATCCCATGGCTTTGGGAGGCCGAGGTGGACGGATCACTCGAGGCCAGAAGTTCGAGACCAGCCTGGCTAACATGTCGAAACGCCGTCTCTACTGTAAATGCAAAACTTAGCCAAGCGTGATGGTGCACACCTGTAATCCCCGTTACTCAGGAGGCTAAGGCATGAGAGTCGCTTGAACCTGGGACCTGGAGGTTGCGGAGAGCCAAGATGGCACCACTGCACCCCAGCCTGGGCAACAGAGCAGAGCCAGAACCTGTCCCCCCAAAAATCCCAAAAACGTTTCCTGCTTTGAGTGTTTGAAGACAGATGTTCAGGCATCCTGGGTAGTTGAGAATGAATTTCTTGGGACAATGAAACTACAGGCGCCCTGGGAACATTTGTGTTCTCTGATCCCTGCAGGTTGAAGACCTATGAAACTAATTTGGAAATCAAGAAGCTGTTGGAGGAAGTGAAAGAAAAGAATCCTAAGCTGACAATTGATTGCAATGCTTCCGGGGCAACGGCACCTGCGTGCTGTGACTTTTTTTGCTGAGCAGCCTGGGATCGCTCTACGAATTACACAGGAAGCGGGAATCTGGTCTCCAAGATATTTTGTGAATGAAGGTCAGAGGGTCACGTGTTAACACTAGAGTCTGTGTCAAGATGTCAAATTTGACACTGGTTTTCTCACTGTTTGTGGGAGATTCTGCACAAGTCACACACCCCCTTCACATCACACTACGCACCTTCTCACAGGGATAATAAAGTGAGCACTCTCGTTGCAGCTGCGTTTGTTGACATGCTCAAGGGTAAACCTGCCATAAACATGCTACTCTGTGCTTAGTCTAGGAAGAAGTATTGCTGAGAAGTTCAGGGACGATTCTGTTGATTCTTCTATTTCTCTTTTTTTTTTTTTTTTTTTTGAGACGGAGTCTTGCTCCGTCACACAGGCTGGAGTGCAGTGGCCGGATCTCGGCTCACTGCAAGCTCCGCCTTCTGGGTCCACGCCATTCTCCTGCCTCAGCCTCCCGAGTAGCTGGGACTACAGGCGCCCACCACCTCGCCCGGCTAGTTTTTTTGTATTTTTTTTTTAGTAGAGACGGAGTTTCACCGTGTTAGCCAGGATGGTCTCGATCTCCTGACCTCGTGATCCGCCCGTCTCGGCCTCCCAAAGTGCTGGGATTACAGGCTTGAGCCACCGCGCCCGGCCTGATTCTTCTATTTCTTTTTTTCTCTAACTCAGGCACCCCTTGGTCTAGTTTACTAACTGTCTGGTTGCATCTATGTGATCAGTGTGTCTTTGTGACTTATTTGATCATATCCTAACCCACGCGTTGACAAACGGGCCAGATAGTTAATATGCTTGGCACCGTGGGCCCCGTGGTCTCTCATCAGCTCTCAGCTGTGCCTTTGTACACGGAAGCAGTGCAGATGATCCGTGCCAAGGGCCTGGCTCACACCTGCGGAGGCTTCCCAGAAACAGCTTGAGGGCCACGGGCAGCCAACCCTGTTCTAATCCATCCTGTTACCCACGAAACAAGCTTCCAGGCACTGTTGCCTTTAATTCAGAAGATGGCCTTGCCTCACACTGGCTCTGCCTGGCTCCTACGGGCCGGCTCCTACTTTCTGTGTGTGTGTGTGTGTGTCTTTCTGTTTCTCTGTATCTCTTTTTGTCTCTCTCTCTCTGTGTCTCTATCGCTGTTTCTGTGTGTGTGTCTGTCTCTTTGTGTGTGTCTGTGCGTCTGTCTCTGGGCGTTTCTGTATCTCTGTCTCTGTATGTGTCTCTCTGGCTGTCTCTTTCTTTTTTTTCTTTTTTTTGAGACGGAGTTTCTCTCTGTTCCCCAGGCTGGAGTGCAATGGCGTGATCTCGGCTCACTGCAACCTCCGCCTCCTGGGTTCAAGAGATTCTCCTGCCTCAGCCTCCCGAGTAGCTGGAATTACAGGCATGTGCCACCATGCCCGGCTAATTTTTTGTACTCTTTCTAGAGGGTTTCACAACGTTGGGCAGGCTGTTCTCGAACTCCTGACCTCAGGTGATCCACCCGCCTCGGCCTCCCAGAGCGCTGGGATCACAGGTGTGAGTCGCCGCACCCAGCCTGTCTGTCTGTTTCTGTGTGAGTCTGTGTGGCTGTCTCTGGGAGTCTCTGTATGTCTCTGTCTCTCGCCTCCCCGGTTCTCTCTGCTTCTCATTGCCATGGCAAACACAGCTTTTCCACACCCTGTATTTGGTCATTCATATAAAATGCATAGAAGCCACTCCACAATTTTCCTTAAGAATGACAAGTTGTCAGGCTGGGTGCGGTGGCTCACGCTTGTGATTCCAGCACTTTGGCAGGCCGAGGCGGGTGGATCACCTGAGGTTGGGAGTTCGAGACCAGCCTGAACATGAAGAAACCCCGTCTCTACTAACAATACAAAATTAGCTGGGCGTGGTGGTGCGTGCCTGTAATCCCAGGTACTCAGGAGGCTGAGGCAGGAGAATCGCTTGAACCTGGGAGGTGGAGGTTGTGGTGAGCTGAGATCACACCATTGCACTCCAGCCTGGGCAACAAGAGCAAAACTCGGTCTCAAAAAAAAAAAAAAAAGGATATGGGGGAAGTTGTCACGGTTCCAGGCACAAAAACAAGGGCATATGACTAATGCTTTAGGTTGAAAGCTAAGATGACAGTTTTATCTCGCTGTTTCCCAGGCTGGAGCGCAGTGGTGTGATCTTGGCTCACTGCAACCTCCACCTCCTGGGTTCAAGTGAGTCTTCTGTCCCAGCCTCCTGAGTAGCTGGGACTAGAGGTGTACACCACCACGCCTGGCTGATTTTTTGTATTTTTAGTAGAGACAGGGTTTCCCCATGTTAACCAGGCTGGTTTCGAACTCCTGACCTCAGGTGACCTGCCTGCCTTGGCCTCCCAAAGTGCTGGGATGACAGCCGTGAGCCACTGTGCCTGGGCTGACAAAGTTCTTACTAACCCAAGCCTGGAGGTTGAGTGGCGTCAGCACTGAATGGCACCATGAAGGCTGTCATTTATCTTGCTGTTGAGCATTGCTGTCTTTCGTGAGCCCTTGTCAAGATAAATCTTCTCAAACGCTCGAGATCGCCGTGGTGTTTAGGGCTACCGTCAGCTGGTAGTGATGCAGACTTTGGGTAACTGTTTAGTGGGATACAGTTCACATCAGTGGGAAGTGTGGTGGAGACACTGAGCGTGAATAAATGAAGTGGTCCAGTCATGACAGGTGGGGCTGAGTCAACATTTACGGTTCTACATGGGCATGAGGTTCCTGTGTAGAATTTGCTAAAAATAAAGACACAAAGATAGCAGGTAGAGGCTGGGAGTGAAAACGTTTGGGTCAGATTGCTGCATATTTGAAGTTTTTTTTCCCTAAATATTTTATCTACTTAAAATTTTGATTTTATTTAAGATGGTAGGTTTTATTTTTTTGGTGGGGTGGTGGGGTGGACAGGGTCTCACTCGGCTGCCCAGGCTGGAGTGCAATGGCGTGATCTCAGCTCACTGTAACCTCCATCTCCCAGGTTCAAGTGATTCTCATGCCTCAGCCTCCCGTATCTGGGATTACGTGTGCCTGCTACCACCCCCAGTTAATTTTTATGTTTTTAGTAGAGATGGGGTTTCACCATGTTGGCCAGGTTGGTCTCAAACTCCTGACCTCAGGTGACCCACCTGCCTCGGCCTCCCAAAGTGTTGGGATTACAGGCGTGAGCCACTGTGCCCAGTCAAGATAGTGGTGTTGCTCTGTTGCTCACAGCCAGGTTGGAGTGCAATGGTGCAATCTTAGCTCATGGCAGCCTTGAACTCCCGGGTCAAGCGATCCTCCCACCTGAGCCTCCTGAGTAAGTAGCTGGGATTACAGGTGCGTGCCAAACATGCCTGGCTAACTTTAAAATGTTTTATAGAGATGGGGTCTTGCTGTATTGACCAGGCTGGTCTTGAACTCCTGACCTCAAGTTATCCCCTTGCCTCAGCCTCCCGAAGTGCTGGGATTACACGTGTGAGCTGCCACACTGGGCTCTTACCCACTTATAAGTAATAAACACAGAACTCCTAAAGTGCTGTGATTACAGGCGTGAGCCACGGTGCCTGGCCAGCATTAATTACCTCTGAAAAGCCCTGTGTCCAAATAGAGTCACACCTGGGGCTAGGGCTTTTACGTGAAGTTTGGCAGGACCAATTCAGACCGTGACAAGGACTGTGCTGTGTGCCACATGATGCATAGCAGCACACCTGGACTTTGCCCAGGAGACACCATGAGCCTGAGCCTGAACCTGCCCCCACTGCAACTCGTGACAACCGAAAAGCTCTCGGGATATGGCCAGATGTCCCCATGGGGACAAAATCACCCCAAGTTAAGAATGGCTGGCTCCTTTGGGAGGCTGAGGTGGGAGGATCAAGAGGTCAGGAGATCGAGACCATCCTGGTTAACACGGTGAAACCCCGTCTCTACTAAAAATACAAAAAATTAGCCGGGCGTGGTGGCGGGTGCCTGTGGTCCCAGCTACTCGGGAGGCTGAGGCAGGAGAATGGCATGAACCCGGGAGGCGGAGCTTGCAGTGAGCCGAGATGGCGCCACTCCAGCCTGGGCGACAGAGTGAGACTCCGTCTCAAAAAAAAAAAAATAAATAAAATGTCTGACTCAAAAATTCACAATTGCAAAGATGTGGAACCAACGGAAGTGCCCATTGACTAACAAGCAGGTAAAATGTGGTATCTATACGTCATGGAATACTATTCGGCCATTAGAAGGAAGGAAATAATGTCATTTGCAGCCACTGGGATGGAGCTGGAGGCCATTATTCTAAGTGAAGTAACCCAGGAGTAGAAAACCAAAATCCGTATGTTCTCACCACTGCATGCATTCCATCCTGGTTGACACAGCGAGACTGTAATTTATTTTTTTAATTTTGAGGAGGACTCTCAGTCTGTCACCCAGGCTGGAGAGCACGATCTCGGTTCATTGCAACCTCTGCCTCCCGGGTTCCAGCGATTCTCCTGCCTCAGCCTCCCACGTAGCTGGGACTGGCTCTGGTGGTGGGGGTGCCGGTAAAACTGTCAGAAAACGAGTCACAAGAAGTGTCCGAGAGGGCCAGCGAGGTGACACCTTTGAGGAGGAAGTGGTCAATGTGTGAAATACAACAATGGAGAAGCAATAATGAGAAGGACTGAGCAGGGTCACTGTGTTCCAGGAAGCTCATCAGGGTTGGTCACACACACAGCTTCAGAGGAAGTGTGGGCAGAGAAGCCGGTTTCCAGCAGGTGGGGACCACAGGTGAGAGGTCAGAGCAAAGGCTGCCAGTGTGGGTTATGTCTTAGGGAACGTGGCCCCCAGAGCCACGGACCAGTGAGGGTCAGTGGGAGTGGGTCTCCTGGCTGGGCGCGGTGGCTCAGTAATCCCAGCTACTCTGGAGGCTGAGGCAGGAGAATCGCTTGAACCCGGGAAGCGGAGGTTGCAGTGATCCGAGATGGCAGTACTGCACTCCAGCCTGGGTGTGCAGAGCGAGATTCTGTCTCAAAAAAAAAAAAAAAGTGGTTGATCTAGAAGCAAGACTAGGTGGCGGTTACCAGGGGCTGGGCGTGGCAGGGGAGGAAGATGTTGGTCAAAAGGCACAAGTAGCTGGGCGTGGTGGCTCCTGTCTGTCATCCCAGCACTTTGGGAGGCCAAGGTGGGTGGATTACCTGGGGTCGGGAGTTCGAGACCAACATGGAGAAACCCTGTCTCTACTAAAAATACGAAAATTAGCTGGGCGTGGTGGCATGCACTTGTAATCCCAGCTACTGAGGAGGCCGAGGCAGGAGAACTGCTTGAACCCGAGAGGCAGAGGTTGCAGTGAGCTGAGATTGCGCCACAGAACTCCAGCCTGAGTGAGAGAGACTTGATCTCAAAAAAAAAAAAGTATTCAGTTATAAGATGAGTTACTTCTGGGGATCCAACGTTACACGATGGCGATTATGGTTAACACGAGCAGGTTTTAAATGTCCTTAGCCCTGTTACCAGCTGAAGGTGTGAAGTCCTGGGTCCTTGGTGGTGTGAACAAAGCATGGGTCATGATACACACACCTAGCAAAGCAGCAGCAGTTTATTAAGCACAGGATTACACTCGGAGAGGGGAGAGCAGGCGGACCTCTGCAAAATGAGATCGGCGTCAGTTTGCTGTACTTCGGGTCTTTTTTTTTCCTAATTAGGGATATACAACCATTTATTGACCACTGTTCACCAGTATTTACAATAAAGTAAACCATATACAGTTGAATAACACTCGGATTACCACAAAGTTGTGTTTCCTGGCTTTTGCTGAACCAGTAAAGCAAATACTGAAAAGACTGAGCCTACACTTTTTTTTTTTTTTTTTTTTGAGATGGAGTCTCGCTTTGTCACCAGGCCGGAGTGCAGTGGCGCGATCTCAGCTCACCGCGACCTCCACCTCCCAGGTTCAAGCGATTCTCCTGCCTCAGCCTTCTGAGTAGCTGGGATGACAGGTGTCTACATGTAAGGAATGAGTTGGGGTAAAGAAAAAATATGCAAGTCAGCAGTTTGTCTTTTTGTTTATCTATTTATTTAGAGATGGAGTCTCGCTCTGTTACCAGGCTGGAGTGCAGTGGCGTGAGCTCGGCTCACCGCAACCTCCACCTCCCAGGTTCAAGCGATTCTTCTGCCTCAGCCTCCCAAGTAGCTGAGATTACGGGTGCGAGACACTGCGCCCGGCTAATATGTTGTATTTTTAGTAAAGATGGGGTTTCATCATGTTGCCAGGTTGATATTTAACGGAAAAATCAGATTTAGAGAATAAATTTGACTGGCATGAGGCACCAGAATAATGGGAGGGTGTGGGGCCCATGTGGTGAGTATGTAAATGGGTTGATAAGTTGAAGTTCTCAGGGAGGAAAGCGATGGTGGTGTCCAGACAGCATTTAAAGGCCCCTAGTGAGAAGTCTCAAGTTGCAGGCTGTGCCACAGCCCCCGTATATACATTCCTTCATTTGACATACATTTCCTGAGAACCCCTTTAGAGTTGCCGGAGCTGTGAACGCAGCCACTAAATCTGACATAGATCAATTCACACGAGTTCACGGCGGAGACAGGAAAATGGACATGCATGCCGAATCAGGGTTCAGGTGCTGTTACAAGGAATTAGCAGGTGCTTTGGGATGAGAAAAGTGTCTTGGCCAGGCATGGTGGCTCACACCTGTAACCCCAGCACTTTGGGAGGCCAAGGCAGGGCGATCACCTGAGCTCAGGAGTTCAAGACCACCCAGGGCAACATGAAACCCCATCTCTTCTAAAAACACACAAAAAATTAACGGTGTGGTGGCGCGTGCCTCTAGTCCCAGCTACTTGGGAGGCTGAGCAAAGAGAATCGCTTGAGCCCCAGAGGCGAAGGTTGCAGTGAGCTGAGACTGAACCACTGCACTCCAGCTTGGGCTACACAGTGAGACTCCGTCTCAAAACAACAACAACAAAAAAAAGTGCTGTCTTTGTGTGAAGTCAGAGTTATTTCCATAACTCTTGGAGGAAATGGTATCTACGCAGAGCCCTGAAGAACAAGGCAAAGTGTGGATAAAGAAGAGAGAACGGTGGCCAGGCGTGGTGGCTCACACCTGTAATTCCAGCACTTTGGGAGGCCGAGGCTGGTGGATCACCTGAAGTCAGGAGTTCGAGACCAGCCTGGCCAACATGACAAAACCCCATTTCTACTAAAAATACAAAAATTAACCAGGCGTGGTGGTGCATGCCTGTAGTCCCAGCTATTCAGGAGGCTGAGGCAGGAGAATCACTTGAACCCTGGAGGTGGAGGTGGCAGTGAGCTGAGATCGTGCCACTGCACTCCTTCCTGGGCAACAACAGTGAACCTCTGTCCCAACAAAACAAAAACAAAAACAAAAAAAATAGAAGATGGAATTCTGTGGTGCTTTGGGGTAGGAGGAATTGGGGCGTGGTTGGGATGCAGCCAGGACTCATTATTATTTTTTCTTTTCCTTTTTTTGAGACAGTCTTGCTCTATCACCCAGGATGGAGTGCAGTGGTGTGATCTCGGCTCACTGCAGCATCTGCTTTCTGGGTTCAAGTGATTCTCCTGCCTCAGCCTCCTGAGTAGCTGAGATCACAGACAAGTCCCACATCATGCCTGGCTAATTTTTGTATTTGTATTTTTATTTATTTTTTGAGACAGAGTCTTGCTCTATCACCCAGGCTGGAGTGCAGTGGTGCAATCTTGGCTCACTGCAGCCTCTGCCTCGCGGGTTCAAGCTATTCTCCTGCCTCAGCCTCCCAAGTAGCTGGGATTACAGGCACACACCGCCATACCTGGCTAATTTTTGTATTTTTAGTAGAGATAAGGGTTCATCGTGTTGGCCAGGCTGGTCTCGAGCTCCTGACCTCAGGTGATCTGCCCACCTCAGTCTCCCAAAGTGTTGGGATAATGGGCATGAGCCACCGCCCCCGGCAGGATTCACTTATAAAGCTGCTTCTCTATGACTGGCTGTTGCCACAATGCCTCCTGAACCATTCGATACAAACCTATTCTATATTGGTCATTAACTATTTTGAATGGCTTCCTGCAGAGAAAGGGAAGAAAGACCAAAGTAGAAAAAAAAAATATTTCCATGGCCATCCTGTTAAAGAAGAAGAGATCTTTTCAGAAAAGACCAGAGTGCTTAAAAGTATGGTTTGCAGTAAGTGGCACAAAAGTACTTAGAGCCTAGAAGAGACCATAAGATTTTTTTTTTTTTTTTTTTTTGAGACGGAGTCTTGCTCTGTCGCCCAAGCTGGAGTGCAGTGGCGCAACCTCGGCTCACTGCAAGCTCTGCCTCCTGGGTCCACGCCATTCTCCTGCCTCAGCCTCCCGAGTAGCTGGGACTACAGGCGCCCACAACCGCGCCCAGCTAATTTTTTCTATTTTTAGTAGAAACGGGGTTTCACCATGGTCACGATCTCCTGACCTTGCGATCCGCCCGCCTCGGCCTCCCAAAGTGCTGGGACTACAGGCGTGAGCCACCGCGCCCGGCCAGACCATAGGATTTGTCTACAAAAGAAATTCAGCGGCTGGGCGCGGCAGCTCATGCCTGTAATCCCAGCCCTTTGGGAGGCCGAGGCGGGGGGATCTCTTGAGATCAGGAGTTCAAGACCAGCCTGACCAACAGGGAGAAACCCCGTCTCTACTAAAAATACAAAATTAGCCAGGCATGGTGGCGCATGCCTGTAATCCCAGCTACTCGGGAGGCTGAGGCAGGAGAATCGCTTGAGCCCAAGGGATGGAGAGGTAGAGGTTGCAGTGAGCCAAAATCACGCCATTGCACTCCAGCCTGGGCAACAAGAGCAAAACTCTGTCTCAAAAAAAAAAAAAAAAAAAAAAAACCAGAAAGAAACTTAGCATGTAGTTCTCCCACCCTCTGCGTCGTCCGGGATGCTCTGACAAATGGAATGCCAGTGTCCCCTGTCCCCTGTTCCCTGCAGTGACTCCCTCCTCCGTGGGTCTGACACAGAGCTCACGCCACCGAGGCTCAACACCAGCTTTCAGTTCCACCCATGGCCACTGCGTCTCATGGTCATTCTTCAGAGTCTTTGTGTTTGTTCAACCTTCTCCTGCCTTCCCAAGTGGAAGCTCTGCTGGCTTGCTCTCTAGTCCTCTTCCTGCTGAGCCAATCTTCAACCAGGAGACACACTAGAGCCACCAGGACTAGGAAGGCCAGGCCCATCCGAAGGAGATTCTGGGCAGTGTGGTCCCAGAGGGCAAGGTCTGTGGGCAGCAGGAGAACAGGGTGATTGCTGACAGGGATGTAAGGACACCCTCTTTTTTTTTTTTTTGTACACGGAGCCTCAGTCTTGTTGCCCAGGCTGGAGTACAGTGGCACGATCTCGGCTCACTGCAACCTCCACTTCCCGGGTTCAAGCGATTCTCCTGCCTCAGCCACCCAAGTAGCTGGGACTACAGACACACACCACCATGCCCGGATAATTTTTTCCTATTTTTAGTAGAGATGGGGTTTCGCCATATCGGCCAGACCAGTCTCGAACTCCTGACCTCAGATGATCTGCCCACCTCGGCCTCCCAAAGGGCTGGGATTACAGGCGTGAGCCACTGCGCCTGGCCAAGGACACCCTCTTGTTCCGTTCATCCCGATCTCCTTCCCAGGTCATTACTCTATGCCCAGCTCCTTCCTTCAGAGCCTATGGCCCCAGGTGTCTACTTACCTTTCTGGAGTCCCGTCTCTCTGGTTAAAAGGCAGGTGTCCCAAGAGTCTGCTGATAATAAGGGAAGTGAAGAAAAGAGAATGATGTTGACGTCTTCCGCCCCCGCCCTCCTTCCCTTGGGTCCGCCCCATGAGGTTCTGCAGCTTTGCAAGGTCCTACCCTACCCTGCAAGTCCCAGGAGCTTCATCCAGCAGGTAAAGCGGAAGGATCCACAGATGGACACATCGGAGGAGGAATTCCAGTCTAGAACTCATGAGCATGTATCTTTGCACCAATCATGTCTTCTATTTTTGTTTGTTTGTTTTTTTTTTTTTTTTGAGATAGAGTCTCGCTCTGTTCCAGCCTCCCGAGTAGCTGGGACTACAGGCACACGCCACCACACCTGGCTAATTTTTTTCATATTTTTAGTAGAGATGGCGTTTTTGCCAGCCAGGCTGGTCTCGAACTCCCAATCTCAGATGACCTGCCTGCTTTGGCCTCCCAAAGGGCTGGGATTACAGGCCTTCCAGGCTGGAGCGCAGTGGTGTGATCTCAGCTCACTGCAACCTCAGCCTCCCGAATTAAGCGATCCTCTTGCCTCAGCCCCGAGTAGCTGTAATTACAGCATGTGCCACCATGCCTACCTAATGTTTGTATGTTTAGTAGAGATGGGGTTTCACTGTGTTGGCCAGGCTGGTCTTTTTTTTTTTTTTTTTTTTTTTTTTTTTTTTTTTGAGACGGAGTCTCGCTCTGTCGCCCAGGCTGGAGTGCAGTGGCCGGATCTCAGCTCACTGCAAGCTCCGCCTCCGGGGTTTACGCCATTCTCCTGCCTCAGCCTCCCAAGTAACTGGGATTACAGGCGCCCGCCACCTCGCCCGGCTAGTTTTTTGTATTTTTTAGTAGAAACGGGGTTTCACCGTGTTCGCCAGGATGGTCTCGATCTCCTGACCTCGTGATCCACCCGTCTCGGCCCCCCAAAGTGCTGGGATTACAGGCTTGAGCCACCGCGCCCGGCCGGCCAGGCTGGTCTTGATCTCCTGATCTCAAGTGATCCACCCACCTCTGCCTTCCAAAGTGCTGGGATTACACGTGGGAACCACACGGCCCAGCCCCTGTCTTCTGTGTAAGCCTCATTTTCCTCATTAAGTCATCATTACCTCTTTCCCCTCACAGGTAGTCAAATTCAAAGTCTCACTATTTTTTTTTTCAATGTCCTAACCGTGCAGCCCCAGCCCCATCCCATCCCCACTGTCATTTTCCAAACATCATTTTCAACCCTCCTGGCCTCATAGTTATTATTTTATTACCCCAGTCATCGTCCTGCCCCAGGGCACAGGCAGAGGCCATTTCCTCTCTCTGGAGCCTCCTTTCTCATACTATGCACTATATATATATATAATTATATATATATAATATACACTATATAATATATATATACACTGTATATTATATATATATATATTTTTTGTTTTGTTTTGTTTTTGTTTTTTTTGTGAGATGGAGTCTCGCTCTGTCACCCAGACTGGAGTGCAGTGGCGCGATCTCGGCTCACTGCAACCTCCGCCTCCCAGGATCAAGTGATTCTCCTGAGTAGCTGGGATTATAGGTGCACACCACCACCACGCCCGGCTGTTCTTCATTTTAGTTTTCTTTTTTTTTTTTTTTTTTTTGAGACAGAATCTGTCTCTATTGCCCAGGCTGGAGTGCAATGGTGCAATCTCAGCTCACTGCAACCTCCGCCTCCCTGGTTCAAGCGATTCTCCTGCCTCAGCCTCCCAAGTAGCTGGGATTACAGGTGAGTACCACCATGCCTGGCTAATTTTTGTATTTTTAGTAGAGATGAGGTTTCACCATGTTGGCCAGGCTGGTCTCGAATTCCTGACCTTGTGATCTGCCTGCCTCAGCCTCCCAAAGTGCTGGGATTACAGGAGTGAGCCATAGTGCTCAGCCTAATTTTTGTATTTTTAGTAGAGATGGGGTTTCGCCATGTTGGCCAGGCTGGTCTTGAACTCCTGACCTCAAGTGATGCACCATCCTGGCCTCCCAAAGTGCTGGGATTACAGGCGTGAGCCACTGCTCCTGGCCTTGATGAATATTTTGAATGAATGCCATGTTTTTAGTGTCCCTGGGAGGCTCTGATCTCTCCTCTGAGCTTAGAAGGACTAGTTACTCACCGGGAAACGTGGGGTCTGTAGGTGCAAGGCTGGTGTTCTCAGTGTCGCCTGGAAAAGGAGATAAAGAAAAAAAGTAAGGATTTTGGGTTTCCTCCAGTCTTGCCATTTTTTTTTTTTTTTTTTTTTTTTTGAGATGGAATCTTGCTGTGTTGCCCAGGTTGCAGTGCAGTGGTATGACCTCAGCTCACTGCAACCTCTGCCTCCTGGGTTCAAGCGATCTCCTGCCTCAGCCTCCTGAGTAGCTGGGGCTACAGGTGTCCGCCACTCCATCTGGTTAATTTTTGTATTTTTAGTAGAGACAGGGTTTCACCGTCTTGGCCAGGCTGGTCTCGAACTCCTGACCTCGTGATCCGCCCGCCTTACCATTCCTTTCTCTGCTCCCTCCTCCTTCCTGCTTCTGGTGTTCTTCCTCACATGACCAACTGGGCTCCCGGGAAGTGGACGTCCCTTGGACACCCTCCCCATCACTCTCTGGGCATCCCTTAGGGCTCCGGGTAGGACATGGCGGCGGGGGCTGTGGGGAATTGAGCATTTCCTCACCTGTGACCAGGAGCTTCACTGGCTCACTGGGGAAAGACCAGGCATAGTTGTTATAGGAGCCAAAACATCGGTATGACCCTCTGTGGGCTGTGGTCACAGGGCCCATGGGGAACTCCGCCTGGACCTTCCCGTAGCTGCGCTGCACGTCTCTGGATCTTCCCTCCTTGAGCAGTAAGAACATGCTTGTTGCAGTGTCTAGACGGCAGTAGAAGGTCACCTTCTCACCCGAGGTCACTTCGGGTCCAGGATGAACCGAGAGGGTGGGTGTGTCATACATTTCTATGAGAGAAGGTGGGGCCACCGCACCAGAAACTCAGAGATGAGCAGCCAGCTATTTGTATATTTTCTTCTTTCTTTTCTTTTCTTGTTTTTTTTTTTTGTTTGTTTTTTGTTTTTTTGAGACGGAGTCTCGCTCTGTCGCCAGGCTGGAGTGCAGTGGCACGAGCTTGGCTCACTGCAACCTCCGCCTCCAGGGTTCAAGCGTTTCTCCTGCCTCAGCCTCCCGAGTAGCTGGGACTGCAGCGGCCCGCCACCATGCCTGGCAGCCAGCTTTTTTTTTTTTTTTTAAATTATTATTATTTTGGTCAAATACACACAATAGAAGATTTACCATCTAAACCATTTTTTTTTTTTTTTGAGACGGAGTCTTGCTCTGTCACCCAGGCTGGAGTGCAGTGGCACAATCTCGGCTCACTGCAACCTCTGTCTCCTGGGTTCATGCCATTCTCCTTCCTCAGCCTCCTGAGTAGCTGGGAGTATAGGTGCTTGCCACTATGCCCGGCTAGTTTTTTGTATTCTTTAGTAGAAACGGGGTTTCACTGTGTTAGCCAGGATGGTCTCGATCTCCTGACCTCGTGATCCACCCGCCTTGGCCTCCCAAAGTGCTGGGATTACAGGCGTGAGCCACCGCGCCTGGCCACTAAACCATTTTTTAAAATGGTACGGGGTCTTGCTCTGTTCCCCAGGCTGGAGTGCCATGGCACTATCTTGGCTCACTGAAGCCTCGACCTCCTGGGTCAGGAGTTTGAGACCAGCCTGGCCAACATGGTGAAAACCTGTCTCTACTAAAAATGCAAAAATTAGCCGGGCGTGGTGGCCCATGCCTGTAATCCCAACTACTTGGGAGGCTGAGGCAGAATTGCTTGAATCCGGGAGGCAGAGGTTGCAGTGAGCTGAGATTGCACCACTACACTGAAGCGAGGGTGTCTCAAAAAAAAAAAAAAAGCTAAATTTTGTTTTTTAGAAAAACACCACCTGGCCAGGCGCGATGGCTCACACCTGTAATCCCAGCACTTTGGGAGGCTGAGGCGGGCGGATCACCTGAGGTCAGGAGTTTGAGACCACCCTGGTCAACATAGTGAAACCCTGTCTCTACCAAAAATACAAAAATTGGCGTGGTGGTGGGCGCCTGTAATCCCAGCTACTTGGGAAGCTGAGGCTGGAGAATCACTTGAACCCAGGAGGTGGAGGTTGCAGTGATGGGAGACTGCACCATTGCACTCCAACCTGGGTGACAAGAGTGAAACTCTTCTCAAAACAAACACAAAAACCCCACCACCTGTGATGGGTGAGGGAAGCAAAGTGTTAGCCACTGCGCCTGGCCCACAGGCGTTGTTTTTGAGGACGTTCCTCAGTCATACCCCTGCACACAAATATCTATCTCAGAATCTGTGTCTTGGAGAACTTGACCGAGGACACATCTGCTCGTAGGACATAGAGACACTGTCTGCAGACAACGCCTTGTAGGCTGAGATTGTGATGGGGATCACCCCTCCTCCAACCTCCTACCGAGACAAGCAGTGTCTGAGTGGGGCTTGGAAGAGTTTATAGATGATGCTCCATCCCGGATGCAGACTGAGCTCACTCTCCAGTTAGAGAACCGGACAGTTACCTGTTACCACCAGATCCAGCAAGTCGCTGCGCTCTGACCAGAGCTCCCCAACCCGATAGATGCAGCTGTATCGCCCTGCCTTGCGGGAGTTCATGTCCGGGATGTGGAATTTGACTCCATTAATCCGTTCAGGTGGTTTTGGTCTCTCCACGGCAAAAAGGCTTCCTTCAAAATGCAGCTGGTATTCAACAGCTCCATAACTTCCCTGGCAACAGAGGGTCGCTTGCTTTTCCTTCGGAACCATGTAAGTGGATTCAGCCCTGATGATCGGTTTTGGGAGAGTCTCTGGAAGGGAATCAGAGGCTGGAGTTCCAGCTGAGCCCCGTCCCCCCAACCATAGGCTCCACCCTGCTGCTGGCCCCAGGCCCTCCTGGGAAGCCAGCACCCCGCCCCCCTCTCCCCAGCCGTGCTTGGGTGGAGGGTGCTTGGCCTGAACCCGAAAGAGTGACCCTGGGCTTTGAAGGAAGGACTCACGCTTTGGGGCGCTGATTCTCTGGCTCAGACACATCCCTGGAAGACGGGAATAATGAGACCCGTTGCCTCCCAGGCACACCCTGATCCCATTCCCCTTCCATGCAGGAACTCACCAAGGCAGAGCAGGGCACGGAGCGTGGAAGACATCGCTCAGATTCTACCGGCCGAGTGCTGAGCAGCGGGGTGGGGACTGAGCCCAGAGGGCCAGGGAGATGCACAGGAAGTGGTGGGTGAGCCCCAGCGCCCATCGCCAGGAAGCTTTCATGTTGACTTTTTTCATTAGAACGTTCACCACTCCCCCTCCACCTCTGACCATGAGCCTACGGAAAGGCCATGGTCCCTCTGACACATCCGCGGTCTAGCCAGCTCCTCTGACACTTGTCTGCTCAGCCTGAAATGCATTTCTGGGTCAGCTTCTCAATTCTGCAATGTGAAGGTGGTACCCAGAGCTGACGGTGAGAAGTCAGGCCTAATGACGCTCAGAGGAAACCCCC
Organism: Macaca thibetana thibetana; assembly: GCF_024542745.1. Taxonomy (NCBI): domain Eukaryota; kingdom Metazoa; phylum Chordata; class Mammalia; order Primates; family Cercopithecidae; genus Macaca; species Macaca thibetana. The sequence goes on along the minus strand of NC_065596.1, from coordinate 35,393,587 downwards.
CGAGAATCGTATAAAAACACAGGGAATTTCACAGTGAGATACTGGAACAGGAATGAAAAGAAATTAAGGAAGTGTCACAGAACGAGCCGCAGACAAAACTCCTCAGACACCGGATTAAAGAAGGAAGAGGTTTTTTATTCGGCCGGGACCGTCGGCAGACTCACGTCTTAAGAGCCGAGCTCCTCAAAAAAAGAAATGCTTGGCCTTTTTAAAGGCTTACAACTCTAAGGGGTCCACGTGAAAGGGTCGTGATAAATCGAGCAAGCGTGGGAAACGTGACTGGGGGCTACATGCATCAGGTAACAGAACAAAAAGTTTTACAATGCTTTTTTCATACAGTGTCTGGAGTTTACAGATAACACAAGTAGTTTAGGTCAGGAGTTGATGTTATTATTATTCCTTTTTTTTTTTTTTTGAGAAGGAGTCTCACTTTGTCTCCCAGGCTGGAGTGCGGTGGCGCGATCTCGGCTCACTGCAAGCTCCTCCTCCCGGGTTCATGCCATTCTCCTGCCTCAGCCTCCCAGTAGCTGGGACTACAGGCGCCCACCACCACGCCCGGCTAATTTTTTGTATTTTTAGTAGAGACGGGGTTTCACTGTGTTAGCCAGGATGGTCTCAATCTCCTGACCTCGTGATCCGCCCGCCTCGGCCTCCCAAAGTGCTGGGATTACAGGCGTGAGCCACCGCGCCTGGCCTATTATTCCTTTTTTTAACTCCTAGGGCCGGGTGGTGGTGCCAAGGTTGTCTGGCTATTTATCTTACTTTTGCTTCTTTCTAACTTTTTGCTTTCTGTCTCCTCCTGTCTTGTGAACTAGGCAAGGTTGGGGGAGGAGGGCAGCAGGAGGAGTAGTGGTCTCCTCCTTCCTTAACAGCAAAAGCTCAGTTGTATGTAAGAAAACTCAATTCCCCCTGAGGAAGAGAAAGAGGTGGAATCCTTTAAAAATTAGCTGCCTGTTTTTCTTTTCTTTTTTTTTTTTTTTTTGAGACTTTGAGACGGAGTCTCGCTTTGTCGCCCAGGCTGGAGTGCACGATCTCCGCTCACTGCAAGCTCCGCCTCCCGGGTTCACGCCATTCTGCCTCAGCCTCCCGAGTATCTGGGACTACAGGCGCCCGCCACCGCGCCCGGCTAGTTTTTTGTATTTTTTAGTAGAGACGGGGTTTCACCGTGTTAGTCAGGATGGTCTCGATCTCCTGACCTTGTGATCCGCCTGTCTCGGCCTCCCAAAGTGCTGGGATTACAGGTGTGAGCCACCGCGCACGGCCTTTTTTTGGTATTTAAAAATACAACTTGATTGAGATATAATTTACATGCCATAAAATTACCCATTAAAAATGCATAATTTAATGGCTTAGATTTGGTGGTATTCAAAGAGTTGGTGCAACCGTCAACACAGTCTAATTTTAGAATGTTGTCATCACTGCCCTTCAGAACCCCAGGCCCATCAGCTGCCCATCACCATGATCCCCTCACTTTCCCGGCCCTAGGCAACCACTCATCTACTCTCTCTAAAGACCACAAGGTACTTCTCAAAAATTGTGGCAAAATATACATAACATCAATTTTAATATTTATAAAGTTTTCTAAGTTCAGGTGTGGTGGCTCACGCCTGTAATCCCAGCACTTTGGGAGGCTGAGGTGGGCGGATCACGAGGTCAGGAGATAGAGACCAGCCTGGCCAACGTGGTGAAACCCCGTCTCCATTAAAACACAAGAAATTAGCTGGGCGTGGTGGAGGGCCCCTGTAGTCCCAGCTACTCAGGAAGCTGAGGCAGGGGAATCACTTAAACCTGGGAGACGGAGATTGCAGTGAGCCAAGATCGTGCCAGCCTAGTGACAGAGACTCCATCTCAAAAAAAAAAAAAAAAAAAGTTTTCTAAGGCTAGGTGTGGTGGCTCATATCTGTAATCCAAGCACTTTGGGAGGCTGAGGTGGGCGGATCACCTGAGGCCAGGAGTTCGAGACCAGCCTGACCAACATGGTGAAACCCTGTCTCTACTAAAAATACAAAAATTAGCCGGGTGTGGTGGCGCCTGCCTGTAATTCCAGCTACTTGGGTGCGGGGGTCTGTCCTGCAGATCTCAGCTGTATGACAGATGAGACACGTACTCAGACACCAATACAATTCAGTGAAAGAGCGGGCCTGGGACTGCCGGCACTAGGGGTCAAAGAGAGTTTGCAGCCCCTCTAAGCTGGCAACGCTTGCATTTATGTAGTACAGATTTAATTGACAAAGGCTTTGAGTCAACACACCTGTGGGTAATTAACCTTGTCACCCTCACCCTGGAGAGGGCCATCCTGCCTGCGAATGATCAAAGGTTGATTTTAGGACCACATGAGTCAACAAGCTATTTAGATAAAATACTTTGCATTGCTTTGTATCTGCGCCCTAAGCTCTTTGGCTCCTGAAAAGAGAATCTGGCTGCTTTCAGCCAAACTATCTGAAGCTATGCCAACCTCCCTGGCCTTCCAAGAAGGTTTGCTTCTTTATTTTATTTTATTTTTTATTATACTTTAAGCTCTAGGGTACATGTGCACAACGTGCAGGTTTGTTACATATGTATACTTGTGCCATGTTGGTGTGCTGCACCCATCAACTCGTCAGCACCCATCAACTCGTCATTTACATCAGGTATAACTCCCAATGCAATCCCTCCCCCCTCCCCGCTCCCCATAATAGGCCCCGGTGTGTGATGTTCCCCTTCCCAAGTCCAAGTGATCTCATTGTTCAGTTCCCGCCTATGAGTGAGAACATGCGGTGTTTGGTTTTCTGTTCTTGAGATAGTTTGCTGAGAATAATGGTTTCCAGCTGCATCCATGTCCCTACAAAGGACACAAACTCATCTTTTTTATGGCTGCATAGTATTCCATGGTGTATATGTGCCACATTTTCTTAATCCAGTCTGTCACTGATGGACATTTGGGTTGATTCCAAGTCTTTGCTATTGTGAATAGTGCCGCAATGAACATACGTGTGCATGTGTCTTTATAGCAGCATGATTTATAATCCTTTGGGTATATACACAGTAATGGGATGGCTGGGTCAAATGGTACTTCTACTATGACCCAAGAAGGTTTGCTTCTTTCTATTCCCGTAGTTTCTTCTGCTACTCTGACTGATCTCCCACACTTGGGAGGTTGAGGCAGGAGAATCACTTGAACCAGGGAGACAGAGGTTGCAGTGAGCCGAAATCACACCACTGCACTCCAACCTGGACGACAAGAGTGAGACTCCATCTCGGAAAAAAAAAAGTTTTAAAAATTGTAGTGAAAGCATAACATACAATTTACCATCTTAGCCACTTTTAAGTGTACAGTATAGTAGTGTTAAATGTATTCACGGTGTTGTGAAATGGATCTCCAGAATATTTTCATCTCTATGCCTAAAAGAGGAATTGTTCAACACATAGAAGTTTCACTTTAACCATTTTTGTTGTTGTTGTTGTTTTTGAGATGGAGTCTTGCTCTGTCGCCCAGGCTGGAGTTTAGTGGTGCGATCTCGGCTCACTGCAACCTCTGCCTCCCGGGTTCAAGCCATTCTCCTGCCTCAGCCTCCTCAGTAGCCGGTACTACAGGCGCCCACCACCACACCTAGCTAATTTTTGTATTTTTAGTAGACACGGGGTTTCACCATGTTGGCCAGGCTGGTCTCAAACTCCTGACCTCGTGATCCGCCCGCCTCAGCCTCCCAAAGTGCTGGGATTGCAGGTGTGAGCCACTGCGCCCGGCCTGGGAAACGTATACTTCAGAGATGGTTGGATTTTCAGGGCCCTATGTGGCTTGACGTCATCTGGAAAAGTGTGGTCATTGGGAAGATATTACTTTGCTTGGTTGTCACTCATGCTTGCGTGTTTACTGAAATGAGTCGGATTGGATGACTTTTAGAAGCAAGGAGCTGTCTGATTGGTGGTAACATAACAATATAAAATGTATGGAGTGGCCGGGCTTTGTGGCTCATGCCTGTAATCCCAGCACTTTGGGAGGCGGAGACGGGCAGATCACTTAAGGTCAGGAGTTTGAGACCAGCCTGGCTAACAAGGCAAAACCCCATCTCTACTAAAATACAAAAACTTAGCTGGGCGTAGTGGTGCACGCCTGTAGTCCCAGCTACTTAGGAGGCAGAGGCAGGAGAATTGCTTGAACCTTGGAGGCAGAGGTTGCAGTGAGCCGAGATCGTGCCACTGCACTCCAGCCTGGGTGACAGAGCAAGACTCCGTCTCAAAAAAAAAAAAAAAAAAAAAAAAAATCAGAACAAACTGAAGATATGGGCCAGAACTTGTATAAAGTGTGAAAAGCAGTCAATAAAGAGAATTAGAAATACTTTGCATTTTTTTTTTTTTTTTATCACAGGACGTGAGTTAAGCCAAGAATACAGTAGAAATTTTATCAGGTAGAGATAAGCTCTCAGTGAAGGATAAAAGTGGGCATAAGTCCCTCCAGTTTCACTGGAAGTAGGACCTTACATTTTTATAATTTTATATATATATATATATATATATATATATATATTTTTTTTTTTTTTTTTTGAGAGACGGAGTCTCGCTCTGTCGCCCCGGCTGGAGTGCAGTGGCGCGATCTCGGCTCACTGCAAGCTCCGCCTCCCAGGTTCACGCCATTCTCCTGCCTCAGCCTCCCGAGTAGCTGGGACTACAGGCGCCCACAACCGCGCCCGGCTAATTTTTTGTATTTTTAGTAGAGACGGGATTTCACCGTGGTCTCGATCTCCTGACCTTGTGATCCGCCCGCCTCGGCCTCCCAAAGTGCTGGGATTACAGGCGTGAGCCACCACGCCCGGCCTATAATTATATTTTCATACATAAACTACTGGACGATGAAGTAAATAGTAATCAGTGAAAGAGCTACATATGACCAACTTCGATTTCCTTTGAATAAAGTCTGTGAAGGGTAAAGCTGTGAAAGTTTATAAGAAAAAAGAATGGAAGACTATTTGAGTTTTGTACACAAGAATTTAATGTTTGCACACTTGGTAATATATATGAATATTATGAAAACTAAGTGAAAAAATAAATTAATGAGTTGAGGCAAAACACATGCCTGTGTTCCTTGTATGAAAATCCCACAGAAATAGGGTTTGTGAAATAAATAGGGTAATCCCCCTGTAGGATTATGACTTTCACCCTTATCAATTTGTAGATGAACAAACACAACAGGAGGCTGAGGTAGGAGGATTGCTTGAGACCAGGAGTTCAAGACCAGCTCGGGCAACATATAGGGAGAGCCTCACTTCAACAATAAAAAATAAAGGAGGGAGGTTCCTGAATATATTTGGCATGCTTACCAACCATTTATATTTGGGGAAGACATATTTAAAAATATAAAAAGAAGGCCGGGCGCAGTGTCTCACGTCTGTAATCCCAGCACTTTGGGAGGCCGAGGTGGGCGGATCACGAGGTCAGGAGTTTGAGACCAGCTTGGCCAACATGATGAAGCCCGTCTCTACTAAAAATACACAAAAATTAGCTGGGCATGATGGTGGGAGCCTGTAATTCCAGCTACTTGGGAGGCCGAGGCAGGAGAATCGCTTGAACCCAGGAGGCAGAGGTTGCAGTGAGCTGAGATCGTGCCATTGCACTCTGGCCTGGGCAACAGAGTGAGACTCCGTCTCAAAAATAAAAATAAAAATAAAAATGAATAAAATAAATTAAAAAAAAGAACAATGAAGGAAGAAATTAAACAGGATATAAAAAATCAGAAGACAGATAAAGGTGGAAAACCATAACTGATGTTCAGAAAGGTAGGGGGCAAATCGATCAGTCCTGCATAAGAAAACACCATTTGATTGGTTTGAAAATGCATCTGGGCAGGCGCGGTGTCTCACGCCTGTAATCCCAGCACTTTGGGAGACCCAGGTGGGTGGATCACTTGAGGTCAGGAGTTCGAGACCAGCCTGGCCAACACGGTGAAACCTTGTCTCTACTAAAAATACAAAAATTAGCCAGGTGCGTTGGTGTGTGCCTGCAGTTCCAGCTACTTGGGAGGCTGTGGCACCAGAATCACTTGAATCCAGGAGGCAGAGGTTGCAGTGAGCCGAGATCGTGCCACTGTACTCCAGCCTGGGTGACAGAGCGAGACTCCGTCCCAAAAAAAAAAAAAAAAAATGGATTCAAGCTTGTTAGTGCGCTTTCCTCTCTTGTGTCCTTCAAGTAGCTTTGTCGGCCTCACAGTCCTGGCTCGTCTCTGCCTTCACTTCCAGATGTTTACTTGCAGACACTTGGTGTTCGTGCAAAGGTCCATCCTGGCTGACACATCTGGTGGCTCCAGCTCGGTTCAGCCACATCTGCCGAGGCTTCCTTGTTCAGCGCCTTATGGCTGTGCCAATTTTCAACCAGTATGGCCAAGAGAGCCACGAGGACCAGTCCTGCCATGGCCATGCGGATCAAGTTCTGCATCGTGTAATCTCGGTTTATGGAGTCTGGAGACACAATTCGGGGAGATGAATGGTTGGCGGGTGTGTTCCATTCCATCCCAACCCCAGAGCCCTGAAACGGGAGCCCATTTCCCTATTCGCTTGCCAAAATGTGACTCCCTCAGGCATCTCCTCGATGGGCTCACACTTTGCAAGCACCATATTGATCAGTCAGCAAGACTGTGTCCACAGGCAGGGAAGTTCCATAAACTGGGAAGGGGGTGATTACGGGCAGGTTGTTTTTTTTTTTTTTTGGAGACGGAGTCTTGTTCTGTCGCCCAGGCTGGAGTGCAGTGGCGCGATCTCGGCTCACTACTACCTCCACCTCCTTGGTCAAACGATTCTCCTGCCTCAGCCTCCCAAGTAGCTGGGATTACAGGCACCCGCCACCATGCCTGGCTAATTTTTGTATTTTTAGTAGAGATGGGGTTTCACCATGTTGGCCAGGCTGGTCTCGAACTCCCGACCTCAAGTGATCCACCCGTCTCGGCCTCCCAATGTGCTGGGATTACAGGCGTGAGCCACCGTGCCCAGCCATGTTTTTTTTTTTTTTCTTGAGATGGAGTCTCGTTCTGTCACCCAGGCTGGAGTGCAATGGCGCAATCTTGGCTCAGTGCAACCAACGCCTCCTGGGTTCAAGCGATTCTCCTGCCTCAGCCTCCTGAGTAGCTGGGACCACAGGCTCACGCCACCACACCCGGCCAGGCAAGTTGTGTTTTCTTTTCATTCTCTCCTCACTTGGTGATTTCACTAAATATCTAATCATATCTCTACACCACCACCAGAACTAGGTGGAATCCTAATCAGAATATCTGTAGCTCAACCCTGGATAATGAAGGGGCGAGTCCGTGGAACTCCTGAAAAGATGCTGGAGAGGTAACTGGACACGGGCATGTGACCCTCAGGACAAAGGCTGGTCTGAGAAGAGCCTTTAGAGTCTTCACCACCAGGCGTGGTGGCTCACGCCTGTAATCCCAGCACGTTGTGAGGCCGAGGCAGACAGATCACTTGAGGCCAGGAGTTTGAGACTAGCCTGGGCGACATGGCAAAACCCCATCTCTACTAAAAATACAAAAAGTAGCCTGGTGCGGTGGTGCACGCCTGTGGTCCCAGTTACTTAGGAGGCCGACGCACGAGAATTGCTTCAACCTGGGAGGTGGAGGTTGCAGTGTGAACAGAGATTGTGCCACTGCACTCCAGCCTGGGCGACAGAACGAGATTCTGTCTCAAAATAAATAAATGAATAAAATAAAAATGGGGCTCATGATAGAGGTTTTAAAAGTCTTTCCTATGACCTCTCACTCACTATTTGGTCACCAAATATGGTCACTATTTGACCCCTCACTCACTATTTGGTCACTAAATGGTCACCATGAATGACCATTTGATTACTCATGGTAAATTCTAGTACGGTTGGTGAGTTCGAGGATTTCCAGCTGCAACTGGAAAGGAGAGGTGTGGTAGACAAGGTTGAGCCTGGTATCTACTGTCTCAACATAGCCCATAAACCTGTGACTCTAAGTTAGCCTTTTTTGACTGGGCACGGTGGCTCACGCCTGTAATTCCAGCACTTTGGGAAGCTGAGGTGGGCGGATCACAAGGTCATGAGATCGAGACCAGCCTGAACAACATGGTGAAACCCTGTCTGCATGGTCCCAGCTACTCAGGAGGCTGAGGCAGGAGAACTGCTTGAACCCGGGAGGCGAAGCTTGCAGTGAGCCGAGATCGCGCCACTGCACTCCAGCCTTGGCGACAGAACAAGACTCCATCACAGAAAATAAAATAAAATAAAATGAGTCAGTCCTTCTTTTCTCCATAGACCACAAGTTTTCAATGAACACTGTCTGGAGAACTCTAGCGAGGAAGTGAAGGTGGAAAGTGTGATGGGAAGACTTTCTTTCTCCACTGTCCTGGAGTGGGTGAGTCTTTGCCTCTCTTCACATTATTCTCAGTGCACCACTTCATATTCATATTCCTGCCCAGTGACAAGGGCCTGGACAGCCAACCCGGACACAGGGCTGGACGGGGAGGTACCTACCTGTGACCACAAGCTCCAGGGCATTACTGGGGAAGGACCACAGGTAGGGACTCCTGTTGTACCAGCCGTAGCACCTGTAGCTCCCTGAGACATTGAGGTCCACAGGACCCAGAGAGAAGTTGGCCGGGTGTTCCCCACTTTGGTGCTGTGGCAGAGAAAGTTCTCCCTCCTTGGCCAGTGAAAATCTATCAAATGGGATGTGTGCTGAGCTGCACGTGACGGAAATATTCTCTCCCGGCATCAACACTGGACCCCGATCTGCAGAGAGGGAAGGTTTGCCATACAAGCCTAAGAGAGAGAAGAGTGAGCTGTTAGCAACACCTTTTCTCCTTTATTTTTTTCTTCTTCTGATTATTGCTATTATTATATATATTTTTTGAGACGGAGTTTTGCTCTTGTTGCCCAAGCTGGAGAGCAATTGTGTGATCTCGGCTCACTACAACCTCTGCCTCCTGGGTTCAAGTGATTCTCCTGCCTCAGCCTCCTGAGAAGCTGGGATTACAGGTGTGCACCACCATGCCCAGCTAATTTTTGTATTTTTAGTAGAGATGGGGTTTCTCCATGTTGGTCAGGCTGGTCTCGAACTCCTGACCTCAAGTGATCTGCCCATCTTGGCCTCCCAAAGTGCTGGGATTACAGGCGTGAGCCACCGCACCCGGCCTATTATTGTGTTTTGAGATGGAGTCTCGATCTGTCACCGAGGCTGCAGTGCAGTGGCACAATCTTGGCTCACCACAACCTCCACCTCCGAGGTTCAAGTGATTCTCCTGCCTCAGCCTCCTGAGAAGCTGGGATTACAGGTGTGCACCACCATGCCCAGCTAATTTTTGTATTTTTAGTAGAGACGAGGTTTCACCATGTTGGTCAGGCTGGTCTTGAATCTCTGACCTCAGGTGATCCACCCGCGTCAGCCTCCCAAAGTGCTGGGATTACAGGCGTGAACCACAGTGCCCAGCCTCTTTTTTCTTTTTAAAATTTTATTTATTTATTTATTTTAGAGAGGGTCTCACTCTGTCGCCCAGGCTGAGGGCAGTGGCATAATCGCGGCTCACTGCAGCCTCGACCTCCCAGGCTCAAGTGATCCTACCATCTCAGCCTCTCAAGTAGCTGAGACTACAGGTGGGTGCCACCATGCCCAGCTAATTTTTTGTTTTTTTTGTACAGATGGGGTCTTACTATGTTGCCTCGGCTGGTCTCCTGGGCTTAAGTGATCCGCCTGTCTTGGCCTCTCAAAGCGCTGGGATTACTGCACCCGGCCTCCCAAAGTGCTGGGATTACAGGCGTGAGCCACTGCGCCCGGCCTCTCAAAGCGCTGGGATTACAGGCGTGAGCCTCGGTGCCTGGTCACAGTCACTACTTCAGCCAGGCTTTCAACAACAGCCAGTTCAGCATCAACAGTCATATTCCCATGGACAGTTTAAACCTTTGCTATGAGGAGATGAAATGGCACTTTGCTTCTGTGGTCTTCAACAACCCATAACTCAGTCTAGTCATGAGCAACACATCGGACAATTTCCAATAGTGGGAGTACCCTTGAAAGTGATGGACTTCTTTTTTTTTTTTTTTTTTTTTTTTTTTGAGACAGAATTTCGCTCTGTCACCCAGGCTGGGGTGCAGTGGCCGGATCTCAGCTCACTGCAAGCTCCGCCTCCCGGGTTTAGGCCATTCTCCTGCCTCAGACTCCCGAGTAGCTGGGACTACAGGCGCCCGCCACCTCGCCCGGCTAGTTTTTTGTATTTTTTAGTAGAGACGGGGTTTCACCGTGTTAGCCAGGATGGTCTCGATTTCCTGACCTCGTGATCCGCCCGTCTCGGCCTCCCAAAGTGCTGGGATTACAGGCTTGAGCCACCACGCCCGGCCAATGAAAGTGATGGACTTCTACTCTCAAAACTGACAAGGCCATGGAAAACCAGCAACATCGGAGAAGCTGTGAGAGCCGGGAGAAAGCTAAAGATACATGACACCTGAATGCAATGTGAAACCTGTGTGTGTGTGTGTGTGTGTGTGTGTTTGTGTGTGTGTGTGTGTGTGTAACCTCTGTGTGTGTGTGTGTGTGTGTAACCTCTGTGTGTGTGTGTGTGCGTTTGTGTGTGTGTGTGTGTGTAACCTCTGTGTGTGTGTGTGTGCGTTTGTGTGTGTGTGTGTGTGTGTAACCTCTGTGTGTGTGTGTGTGCGTTTGTGTGTGTGTGTGTGTGTGTAACCTGTGTGTGTGTGTGTGTGTGCGTTTGTGTGTGTGTGTGTGTGTGTGTGAGAGAGACAGAGTCTCGCTCTGTCACCCAGGCTGGAGTGCAGTGGCGTGATCTCGGCTCACTGCAACCTCCGCCTCCCGGGTTCAAGCAATTCTCCTGCTTCGGCCTCCCAAGTAGCAGGGATTACAGGCACGTGCCACCAGGCCCAGCCAATTTTTTCCATTTTTTTTTTTTTGAGACGGAGTCTCGCTCTGTTGCCCAGGCTGGAGTGCAGTGGCGCGATCTCGGCTCACTGCAAGCTCCGCCTCCCGGGTTCACAGCATTCTCCTGCCTCAGCCTCCTGAGTAGCTGGGACTACAGGCGCCCGCCACCGCGCCCGGCTAATTTTTTGTATTTTTAGTAGAGACGGGGTTTCACCGTGGTCTCGATCTCATGACCTTGTGATCCGCCCGCCTCGGCCTCCCAAAGTGCTGGGATTACAGGCATGAGCCACCGCGCCCAGCAATTTTTTCCATTTTTAGTAGAGACGGGGTTTCACTGTGTTGGCCAGGCTGGTCTCGAACTCCTGACCTCAGGTGATCCACCCACCTCGGCCTCCCTAAGTGCTGGGATTACAGGCGTGAGCCACCGCGCCCGGCCGCAATGTGAAATCTTGAATGGGCTCCCGGAACAGAGAAAGACTGTCAGGTAAAAACTAAGAAAATGTAAATAAGTGATAGACTTTAGCTGAGAATCTGTCACTATTTGTTCATTAATGGTAAGAAATGTGCCATAGAGCCGGGCGCGGTGGCTCACGCCTGTAATCCCAGCACTTTGGGAGGCCGAGACGGGCGGATCACGAGGTCAGGAGATCGAGACCATCCTGGCTAACACGGTGAAACCCCGTCTCTACTAAAAAATACAAAAAACTAGCCGGGCGAGGTGGCGGGCGCCTGTAGTCCCAGCTACTCTGGAGGCTGAGGCAGGAGAATGGCGTGAACCCGGGAGGCGGAGCTTGCAGTGAGCTGAGATCCGGCCACTGCACTCCAGCCTGGGCAACAGAGCAAGACTCCGTCTCAAAAAAAAAAAAAAAAAAAAAAAAAATTAAAAAAAAAAAAAAAAAAAAAAAAATGTGCCATAGTAATGTCAGATGTTAACTCTGGGGGAAGTGGGTGCCAGATAGCTGAGAACTCTGTGAAGCAGTCATCTCAATTTTTCTTTTTTCTGTAAATCTAAAACTTATCGAAAAATACTCTATTAAAAATAAGAAAAAAAATCACACCAGGGCTGTGGACCCTGGATGTTTCCTTACCTGTCACCACTAGCTCCAGGGTGTCAGTGTACCGGAACGTGGAGAACCCTATGCTATATCGGCACCGATAGCGCCCTGCTTTGTTTGCGTCCATGTGGTCAATGACGAACTCAGGCGTAGTATCATTCCAAAACCCCAGTTTTTCGTCTCTCTTCTCGTACGTGGAGTTTTTTAGTATCATCAGCCAGGTCAGGTAAGCGTCAGGAATGGCCTGGCACTGGATTCTCACAGACCCACCCCAGGGAACCACAGGACTTGACCTGGTAGATATGAAAGGCGTGGAAAAGTTCCCTGGAAGAAAATTAGGGTATGAAGAACCTGTCATTCTTTTTTTTTTTTTTTTTTTTTTTTTTGAGACGGAGTCTCGCTCTGTCGCCCAGGCTGGAGTGTAGTGGCCGGATCTCAGCTCACTGCAAGCTCCGCCTCCCGGGTTCCCGCCATTCTCCTGCCTCAGCCTCCCGAGTAGCTGGGACCACAGGTGCCGCCACCTCGCCCGGCTAATTTTTTGTGTTTTTAGTAGAGACGGGGTTTCACCGTGTTAGCCAGGATGGTCTCGATCTCCTGACCTTGTGATCCGCCCGTCTCGGCCTCCCAAAGTGCTGGGATTACAGGCTTGAGCCACCGCGCCCGGCCCCTGTCATTCTTTATTTAAAGAAAAATTTAGGCCGGGCGTGGTGGCTCACGCCTGTAATCCCAGCACTTTGGGAGGCCGAGGCGGGTGGAACACGAGGTCAGGAGATGGAGACCATCTTGGCTAACATGGTGAAACCTCATCTCTACTAAAAATACAAAAAATTAGCCAGGCGTGGGGGTGGGCGACTGTAGTCCCAGCTACTTGGGAGGATGAGTCAGGAGAATGGCGTGAACCCGGGAGGCGGAGCTTGCAGTGAGCTGAGATCCCGCCATGGCACTCCAGCCTGGGCCACAGAGTGAGACTCTGTCTCAATTAAAATAAATAAATAAATAAAAATAAACATGTAAATAATTTATGATGCTGAGGTTTGGGGTACGATGGATCCTGTCACCCAGGTACTGAGCATAGTACCCAGTAGGCAGTTAGTTTTTCAAGCCCCTCTCTTCCTCCCCGTCTAGTCGTCTCCAGTGTCTATGGTTGCCATCTTTATTTTTTTTTGTTATTATTTTTCGAGACAGAGTCTCGCTCTGTCGCCCAGGCTGCAGTGCAGTGGCGCAATCTCGGCCCACTGCAAACTCCGCCTCCCGGGTTCAAGCAATTCTCCTGCCTCAGCCTCCCGAGTAGCTGGGATTACAGGTGCCCGCCACATGCCTGGATAATTTTTGTATTTTTAGTAGAAATGGGGTTTCACCATGTTATCCAGGATGGTCTCGATCTCCTGACTTCGTGATCTGCCCGCCTTGGCCTCCCAAAGTTCTGGGATTACAGGCGTGAGCCACCACGCTCCGGCAGCTCTGGGTTCCCCTGGGAAGCACTGAGATGGCAGATCAGGTGGTTCCAACCGCCCTTGCTGAGAAGGACTCACCAGCTTGGGTGGCGACTGAGCGGTGAGGAGCCCTCATTCTCAGAACACTCAGAAGAATGAAACACGTGATTTCATCAGCCTGCAGAGGAGTGGGGTGGTCCTCCCTCCGTAGGCTGGCTGGGGAAGGATACAGCCTGTCTTCCCACCATGCACTGCCTGAAGGAACCCCGTGGGCAGAACAATCCTAACAAAGGAAAGGTGTGTGCAGAGCCAGTGATTGTAGGAGGCTCCTCCAAGGCCCAGGAATGGACCAGGTGAGGGAGTCACCCCTCCCCACAACCACAGAGCACTACTGCTAACTTTGTCAAAATACAAGAGTTGGGGGGCCAAGGGAGGCAGATCACTTAAACCCAGGAGTTTGAGACCAGCCTGGCAGACATGGTGAAACCCCATCTCTAAAAAAAAAAAAAAAAAAAAAAAAAAATTACAAACATTTTCTTGGTATGGTGGTATGTGCTTGTAGTCCCAGCTACTTAGGAGGCTGAGGCAGGAGGATCACTTAGCCTGATAGATGGAGGCTGCAGTGAGCCGAGACTGTGCCACTGCGCTCCAGCCTGGGCGACAGAGCAAGACCCTGTGTCAAAAAACAAAACAAAAAACGAAACAAAACTTCAAAACAGCCGTGTGGCTAAGATCCTGTATGCTGGCCAGCCCCTTTTAAGTGCCACCTACTGGATCACACGTCAAAATACAAGACTGAAATATTTTGCCAGTAGACAACGAAGTGAAAAATCCAGCCACAAATAAAGATTCCGTGCAGAGTCCTGGCATCTGAAAACAGCCAGAAATGAAGCTAAGTGACTGTATTCAACTGACATCACAGTTAAAGGAACACCAGCCCTCACACAAGAGAAAGAATCGACACCAAGGCCGGGCACGGTGGCTCACACCTGTAATCCCAGCACTTTGGGAGGCCCAGGCGGGCGGATCACCGGAGGTCAAGAGTTCAAGACCAGCCTGGCCAACCTGACAAAACCTGGGTTCTACTAAACATACAAAAATTAGCTGTGTGTGGTGGCACGCAGCTGTAATCCCAGCTACTTGGGAGGCTGAGACAGGAGAATAGCTTGAACCTGGGAGGTGAAAGTTGCAGCCGTGAGCTGAGATCACGCCACCGCACCCCAGCCTGGGCAACAGAGTAAGACTCTTGTCACACAAAAGGAAAAAATAAAAGGAACACAAGAACGCTGGCAACTCGATAGTCCCCTGGAAATCTGGTTCTTAGCTAGATTGAGATGAATGAAACGAGGGACATAGAATTCAGAATCTGGATGGCTGGGAAGCTCATGGAGATTGAGGAGAAATTTGAAACGCAGTGCAAGGAGTCCATGGTGGGGACAAACTGGGTTTCTGAGTTCCCACAATTCTTTTTCACGTGTCGGGGACTGGTCATTATGCCACAGCCATCAGACAGAGAGGAGTCTAGTCTCTCTTCCCCGTGAGCCCCCACCCCCACTTTACCAGGCAGAGCCCCCGGGGGTGGGACTGCAGAGCAGCTGCCCTACCCTCAGCATCCTCACTGGTGGTGGCTCCGTGTTTCCCTGGGGAATGGCTCCCAGACGCAACTGACGGCCCCTCTGCCACCGCCATGGCAAGGATTCTGCCCCTGCTGCCTGTGGTCTGGGGAAGAACAAGGAGCCTAGGAGCTTCATTCATGCTTTATTTTATTTTATTTTATTATTAGTATTTTTTTTACTGAGCGTTTGTAGAAATGATATATATATATACACACATATATATACACACACACATATATACACACACATACATATATATATACACACACATATATATATATATCTTTTTTTTTTGAGACGGAGCCTCGCTCTGTCGCCCAGGCTGGAGTGCAGTGGCCGAATCTCAGCTCACTGCAAGCTCCGCCTCCCGGGTTCACGCCATTCTCCTGCCTCAGCCTCCTGAGCAGCTGGGACTACAAGCACCCGCCACCACGCCCGGCTTAGTTTTTTGTATTTTTAGTAGAGACGGGGTTTCACCGTGTTAGCCAGGATGGCCTCGATCTCCTGACCTCGTGATCCGCCCGCCTCGGCCTCCCAAAGTGCTGGGATGACAGGCGTGAGCCGCCGAGCCCAGCCTTCATTCATGCCTCTAGCACACCACAGTCACCGTAAGAGAGGAGCTCAGTCTCCTCTCCCTGCGAGCCCTCAGCCCCCTGCTCTTCACCAAGCCCCAGCCTGAGCCCGCAGCACAGCAGCCCCACCCTCTGCGGAGCGTGCCTGGGAGCTGTGGGTCTGCATTTCTCTGTGGCGGAGCTCCCAGAGGCAACTCACAGCCCCTCTGCGGCTGCTACTGCGGTGGTCCTGGCCTTGCTGCCCTCAGACTGGGGAAGGAGCAAAGACTCTGAGTGCCTTAACCACACCTCCCGCAAGCTGCCCTAAGGAGAAGAGGCCAGTCTGTCACCCCTGTGACCCACCTGTCCCCGCTGCTCATCACTAGGCAGGGCCCCTAGCTTGGGCCCACAGCGCAGTCGCCCCACTCTTGGCTCATCACACTACTGATAGTGGTTCCACATCTCTCTGGGGTGGAGTCCCAAGGGACAAGTGAAAGGCCATCTGCCACAGCCACTGCTGAGGTCCCTTCCCCTGCTGCCCCCAAGCCACGGAGGGAACATAAAACCTGAGCTCACCCCGGCGCTGTGATGGGCAGCCTGGGAGTGCGGAGCCCAGATCTGCAGCCAGCGCTTGAGTGGGAGAGGAGCCCACACGTTCAGAGCATGAGAGGGAGCACAGCGGCCGTCATGAGGAATGACCTACTGGCCATTATGCTTAAGCATCACTTACTGGATTGCAGCCCAAACTTCAACACCAAAAATGCTTGCTAATATACCCCCCGTTATACCAAGGACAAGAATTTAGCTATCAGTAAAGACCCTGTGCGAAGCCCCAGCCCTCTGAAACCACCCAGAAAAGAAGTCTACTGACTGTACTCAAATTACACCACAGTTAAAAGAAAAAAGAAAAACACTCCAATTGCACCACACTTAAAAGAACATTAGCCCACACGGATGAGAAAGAATTAGCACAAGACTCAAAAAGCAAGTGTCTTCCTTCCTCCAAATTCCCACACGAGCTTCCCAGCAAGGGCTCTTTACCAGGAGGAAGTGGCTGAAAGGACAGAAATAGAATTCAGAATATGAGTGGAAATCAAGGTCATCAAATTCAGGAGAAAGTTGAAACCCAATGCGAGGAATCGAAAGATTACGATAAAATGACACAGGGGCTAATCTATGAAACGGTCATTTTGAAAGAACCGAACGGATCTGATAGAGCTGAAAAACACGCTGCAAGATTTCATAATGCAATCACAAGTATTAACGGCAGAATAAAGCAAAACGAGGAAGGAATCTCAGAGCATGAATACTGGCTCTCTGAACTAATTCAGTCAGACAAAAATGAAGACAAAAGAATACAAAAGAATGAATGAAATTTGAAACCTCTAAGAAACATGGGATTATGTAAAGAGACCAAATAGGCAACCCATTGGGGTCCCCGAAAGAGATGGGGAGAAAGCAAGCAATATGGAAAACATAGTTTTCCATGTTGGAAAACTAGCCGGGCGTGGTGGCGGGCACCTGTAGTCCCAGCTACTCGGGAGGCTGAAGCAGGAGAATGGCATGAACCCGGGAGGTGAAGCTTGCAGTGAGCCGAGATTGCACCACTGCACTCTAGCCTGGGCAACAGAGTGAGACTCCATCTCAAAAAAAAAGGAAAAGAAAAAGAAAAAAATAAAGACAGAACATGAAGACCTAACTATCCTAAATATCATGCATCTAACACAGAAGCACCCAGATTCATAAAGCGTGTTCTGAGAGACCAACAAAGAGACTTAGACAACCACACAATAATAGGGGGGGACTTTAACATCCCGTCAACAGTGTTAGATCACTGAGGCAAACAAAGATATTCAGGACCTGAACTCAGCACTGGACCAAAGGGACCTGATGGACATCTACAGAACTCTCCACCCCCAAAACAACAGAATCTACATTGTTTTCATTGCCCCGTGGCACATACTCTAAAGTCAATCATGCAATCAGACATACAACAATCCTTAACAAATCCAGAACAGTGAAATCATACCAGGCACATTCTCAGAGCACAGTGGAATAAAAATAGGAATAGATACTAAGAAAACCACTCAAAACTGTACAATGCATGGAAATTAAACAGTCTGTTCTGGAATTTGTGGGTAAATACAGCAGAATCTCTGGGACACAACTAAGGCAGTGTTAAGGGGGAAGTTTATAGTACTAAACTCCCACGTCAAAAAGTTAGAAAAAGTTCAAATTAACAACCTAACATCACAACGAGAGGAACTGAGAGAACCAAGAGGAAATCAACCCCAAAGCTCGTAGAAAACGAGAAATAACCAAAACCAGAGCTGAACAGAAGGAGATTGAGATGCAAAAAACCATTCAGAAGATCAGCAAATCCAGGAGTTGGATTTTTGAAAAAAATTAGTAAGACAGGTGACTAGTTAGACTAATTAAGAAGAAAAGAGAGATGATCCAGATAAACACAATTAGAAACAACAAAGGGGATATTACCACTGACCCCACAGAAATACAGTCATCAGAGAATATTAGGAACACCTCTGTGCACACAAACTAGAAAATCCAGAATAAATGGAGAGATTCCTGGACACATACATCCTTCTGAGATTGAACCAAGAACAAACTGATTCCATGAACAGACCAATAATGAACTCCAAAATTGAATCAGTAATAAAAAGCCTACAGAGCAGAAAAAGGCCAGTACCAGACAAACTCACTGCTGAATCCCATCAGATACATAGAGAAGAGCTGGTACTATATCTACTGAAGCTTTCCAGAAAATTCAGGAAGAGGAATGCCTCCCCAAGTCATTCTATGAGACCAGCATAGATGCAAAAACATGGCAGAGACACAACAAAACCAGAAAACTTCAGGACAATATCCTTGTTGAACATAAATGCAAAAATCCTCAAGAAAATACTAGCAAACAATCCAGCAGCACATCAGAAAGCCAGTCCACCACCATGAGGTAGGCTTTATTTCTGGGATGCAAGGTTGATTCAATATACACAAATCTTAAATGTGATTCATAGAACAATCCCCCGGCCACACACATATAATCATCTCAATAGAGCTTTTGATAAAATCCAACATCCCTTTATGCTAAAAAACCTCGACAAACTAGGCATTGAAGAAACGTACTTCAAAATAATAAGGAAGATCTATGACAAACTCACAGCCTACATAATATTGAATGGGCAAAAGCTGGGAGTATTCCCCTTGAAAACTGACACAAGACATGGATACCCTCTGTCACTATTTCTATTCAACATAGTACTGGAAGTCCTAGCCAAAGCAATCAGGCGAGAAAGAAATGAAAGGCATCCAAATAGGAAGAAAGGAAGTCAAACCATCCCTGTTTGCAGATGATGTGATTCTATACCTAGAAAACCACAATCTCTGCCCAAACACTTCTTAATCTGATAAACGACTCTGACAAAGTTCCAGGACACAAAATCAATATACAAAAATCAGTAGCATTCCTATGCACCAAAAACGTCTCAGCTAAGAGCCAAATCAAGAACAGAATCCATTCACAATTACCACAAAAAGAATAAAATACCTAGGAATACAGCTAACCAGGGAGGTGGAAGATATCTGCAAGGAGAACTACAAAACGCTGCTCAAAGAAATCATAGATGACACAAACAGATGGAAAAACATTCCATGCTCATGGATAGGAAGAATGAATATTGTTCAACACACAAATAATTCAGGCTATAGAAGGAGCTGGAAGAGAGCAGACATGGATGGACATGGGGCTTACACCCATTAGGAGGCTAAGGCAGTAGTAGTTGGGGTGGCAGAATATTCAGTAGTACTCTAAGACTACTGCATGCTTAGTACTGCAGTAGTACTATAGAATAGTAGAATGTTCAGTAGGATTAGACTATGGCAGTATCCCTTTAAATGAAGTGACAGGAGGAAGTAGGTTGCTAAAACAAAGCATAAGGAAGGATGTTGGGCAAATGACTCCTGATTTCCTCATTCTTGCAGTTTTGAGCATTCAGTAGATTACAGATCCTTCATGGGCAGTCTAACACAGGCAAGGACTAACTATAAATCCAGGTCTGAGCATTAATGAGTCTGAAGGATTTGGCTATAACAAAGTGTGATAGAAATTATGCAAGAGAAGCACAGCAGAAACAACTGGAATGGGGACTAAAATAAGAATCTGTACTTCAGGCTATTCCTCAATTTCTTTATCCTGAGCTTCCAAGAGAGTCTAAAGGGGCTGGGAGAGATTTACAGGACACTTACCTTCCTGTGCCTGAATCCTCTGGCCCAGACAGAGCACTGGAAGAGAGAGATTTATGAAAAATCAAGCTTCCATTTCCAATCTTTATGACAAATCACCCTCTGTAATGATAGACCAGGAAAAGACCAGTACCAGATGGAGACACAGCTCAGTCCCACTAGATATATAAAGAAGAGCTAGTATTTTTTTTTTTTTTTTTTTTTGAGACAGAGTCTCGCTCTGTCGCCCAGGCTGAAGTGCAGTGGTGCGATCTCAGCTCACTGCAAGCTCTGCCTCCCAGGTTCATGCCATTCTCCTGCCTCAGCCTCCCGAGTAGCTGGGACTACAGGTGCCCGCCACCACATCTGGCTAATTTTTTTGTATTTTTAGTAGAGACGGGGTTTCACTGTGTTAGGCAGGATGTGATCTCCTGACCGTGTGTTCCACCTGCCTTGGCCTCCCAAAGTGCTGGGATTATAGGCGTGAGCCACTGCACCTGGCCAAGAAGAACTAGTATTATTCCTACTGAAACTATTGAAAAAATCCAGGAGGAGGGACTCCTCCCCAACTCATTCTATGAGGCCAGCATCATCCTGATAACAAAACGTGGCAGAGACGCAACAAAACCAGAAAACTTCGGGATAACGTCTTTGTTGAACATAAATGCAAAAATCTTCAACAAAATACTAGTAACCATATTTCTATATGGGGTTCAATCATATTTTTTCCTTCCACAACAATCACAGTTTTGAGGCTCATTCTTTATTTTTACCTTTCAGATTCCAGCCCCTAAGTCTCTCTTTGATGGGAACCTTGGAACCATCATTAATCCCAGATAACACACTATAGGTTTAATAAAAATATTAACCCTTGAGTCCCACAAGCTAGGTCGGACTTGGGCAGAGACAAAGTTATAGACATATTGATAAAGACTGCCTTTCCACTAAGGAGGTCAGAATCTCCTTGGCAGCCACTAAAATCTCCTAGTCATACTGTCAAGAGACACCCGGATTATTTTGGGATTTCCCTGTTTTCCCCTCTAACCCACTTTTACTCTGAAACTCACCGAGACACAGGAGGGTGGTCTCTTTGGGGTCCATCACGCTGACACGGCCTCAGCCCTGTTGGCCTCCTTTTGATTCACATTAGCAGGATGGCAGATACTCTTATGACAATAAGCTCCACAGGAAGTATGAGGAAGTATGAGGACAGAGCCCCTGGTCAGTGAATTTCCACATCTGTTGCCTCACAGCAAAGTGGAACAGTTTGTTCCTGAAGAACTTAGTTTCAGGTTGCTCTTGGGTGGAGCCCAAGAGAAGACATATATATATATATATATATATATTTTTTTTTTTAATAGAGATGGGGTCTTGCTATGTTGGCCAGGGTACTCTCTAACTCCCGGCCTCAAGAAATCCTCCTGCCGAAGACCTATATTTCTATGTATGTTTCAGATGAGAAGTGAATGAGAAGTGAATTTTCATCAAGCCAGTGTCTAACGGTGTTCAAATCCATCTTTGAACCAGATCCTACATCCAAATGGAAGGGCTTGGGACAGACTATAAGGTGGTGGACACCATTCAGGCAGAGATTGTCTTCACTGGGCCATCAGTCAGAAGCTCCGTGGCTTTGTCTGTTCTGAACCTATGTTTCATCTCTGGGATTCATGGTCTGAGTATATTTACTTGGGCTTGATCAGGCATGCAGTATACCCCTTACCCTGGGGATGATCTCAATGCCAGAATGTGGAGGCATTTTCTCTGGCACTCTTTGTCATCTCTAAAGAAAGAATCTACTATTTTATTATACTGTTCTTTTTATTTGTATAAATTTAAGGAGCACAAGTGAAATTTTGTTACATGGATATTTTGTGTGGTGGTGAAGTCTGGACTTTTAATGTAATTATCCTTAAATAATGTACATTGTTGCTCATTAAGTTTTTTTTTTTAACTTTTAGGTTCAAGGGTACATGTGAAGGTTTGTTATACAGGTACACTTGTGTCATGGGGGTTTGTTGTACAGATTATTTCATTACCTAGGCACCAAGCCTATTACAGAAGTGTTGCTTTTCCTGCTCCTATCCCGCCTCCCATCCTCCACCCTAAAGGAGACCCCATTGTCTGTTGTTCCCTTCTTCGTGTTCATGAGTTCTATTATTTAGCTTCCACTCATAGGTGAGAACATGCTGTATTTGGTTTTCTGTTCTTGTATACTTTGCTAAGGATAATGGCCTCCAGCTCCATCCATGTTCCCACAAAAGATATGAACTCATTCTTTTTTTTTTTTTTTTTTTGAGACAGAGTCTCGCTTAGTCGCCCAGGCTGGAGTGCACTGGTGCGATCTCGGCTCACTGCAAGCTCCGCCTCCCGGGTTCACGCCATTCTCCTGCCTCAGCCTCCCGAGGAGCTGGGACTACAGGCCTCCGCCGCCTCGCCCGGCTAATTTTTTGCATTTTTAGTAGAGACGGGGTTTCACCGTGTTAGCCAGGATGGTCTCGATCTCCTGACCTCATGATCCGCCCGCCTCGGCCTCCCAAAGTGCTGGGATTACAGGCGTGAGCCACCGCGCCCGGCGAACTCATTCTTTTTTATGGCTTCAAATTAATTTTATTTTTAATCTTATTATTTATGTTGTTTTGATTGTAGACTCCTGGCTATCATGAAGTCTTCAAGTGTGGAAAGTGAAATATTCGAGATTAAACCTTCTACAATCTTATTTTCATTTTAATACGTCATCACTTAGGCCTTCCAACGCACGAAGTAGTTTGAAGTCCTGAGCTTGTCCCATATTTCAGAAAGCAGATCCGCTTCCACGTTGGCTGTTTCATTTGTGCAAATTTAAGTGATCTTTTGTTTCACCACATTTTGTTAATTTCCACATACGTATTTACGTTCAGGAAATTTGGAAATATTATGTTCTGGAAATTTGGTGTTGATGATTGCATGAAATTGACCACATTTGGCCGGGCGCGGTGGCTCAAGCCTGTAATCCCAGCACTTTGGGAGGCCGAGACGGGTGGATCACGAGGTCAGGAGATCGAGACCATCCTGGCTAACACGGTGAAACCCCATCTCTACTAAAAAATACAAATAAAAACTAGCCGGGCGAGGTGGCGGGCGCCTGTAGTCCCAGCTACTCGGGAGGCTGAGGCAGGAGAATGGCGTAAACCCGGGAGGTGGAGCTTGCAGTGAGCTGAGATCCGGCCACTGCACTCCAGCCTGGGTGACAGAGCAAGACTCTGTCTCAAAAAAAAAAAAAAAAAAAAAAAAAAGAAATTGACCACATTCTAATTTTCTTTTGTCATTGTTGTTGTTGTTACTTATGCCTTATTTATTTATTCCTTTGTTCTCACTTGAATGGGACTTTGGGTGAAAGACAAGTAATGGCTGTACTCTTAGTTGAGTATTTAAAGTGCAGATAGGAGTAGTGGAAAATTCATAGATTGTAAAGGCAGGATGACCTGATTAAAAATACTATTGTTGACTAGGTGCAGTAGCTCACGCCTATAATCCCAGCACTTTGGGAGGCCAAGGTGGGTGAATCACTTAAGGTCAGGAATTTAAGACCAGCCTGGTCAATATGGTGAAACCCAGTCCCTACTAAAAATACAAAAAATTAGCTGGGTGTGGTGGTGGGAGCCTGGAATTCCAGCTACTCAGAAGGCTGAGGCAGGAGAGTCACTTCAACCCAGAAGGCAGAAGTTGCAGTGAGCCAAGATCACTGCACTCCAGCCTGGGCAACACAGAGCGAGACTGTGTCTCAAAAAAGCAAAAAAACAAGAAAAACGGTTGTTATGGTTTACAAATGATACGGCTTTCTATTGGGAGAGAGATACTAATTGGTTGAAGTTCAGGAACCTCAGTGGCCATCATTTACTAGTGGGCCGGAACAGATTGCGTCAACTTACCACCACGTTTGCTGTGGTTTCCTCTTTCTGTGGAACAGGAATGGTAACGTAGCCATGGGGTGCCGAGATATTTGGTTAAACATTATTCTGTGTGTGTCTGTGGGGGTGTTTCTGAATGAGATTATCATTGGAGTTAGTGTAATTTATAAAGCAGATTGCAATCCCTAATGTGAGTCGGCCTCATTCAATCAGGTGGGGCCTGAACAGAACAAAAAATTGAACTGGTAATGTAAAATGAAGTTCCTTTTGCCTGGACATCAGTCTTTTCTGGCCCTTGAACTCTCACTGAAGCATTGACTCTTTAGATGTTGCGCCTGCTAGCTTTTTTTTTTTTTTTTTTTTTTTTTTTTGAGATAGAGTCTCACTCTGTCACCCAGGCTGGAGTGCTGTGGTGCGATCTCGGCTCACTGTAACCTTCACCTCCTGGGTTCAAGCAATTCTCGTACCTCAGCCTCTGAGTAGCTGGGATTACAAGCGAGCGCCACTACACCCGGCTAATTTTTGTATTTTTAGTAAAGATGGAATTTCGCCATGTTGGCCAGGCTGGTCTTGAGCTCTGACCTCAGGTGATGTGCCTGCTGCCTTGGCCTTCCAAAGTGTTGGGATTACAGACGTGAGCCACCATGCCTGGAATGAGCCTGCAGGCTTTTGGACTGTTATGTACACTGCTGACTCTCCTGGTTCTCAGATTTTTGCATGTAGACTGGAACTACAGGTGGACTTTCCTAGGTCTCCAGCTTGCAGATGGCAGATCATGGGACCTGTCAGTCTCCATAGTTGCATAAGCCAATATATAAATACCCTATCTGTGTATCAATCGTTATATACCTGCCGTTATCCACCTGTCTGTCTATCATTATTTGTGATATCACTATATATCTATCATTATCCATCTATCATTATTTGTGATATCATTATCATTATCCATCTGTCTATCATTATTTGACTATCAATCATTACCTGTATATCTATCATTATTAGTATTGATTATTTTTTTCTGGAGAACCCTGACTGCTATAGCTTCCATGTTCCTGTCTCAACTGTCACCAATCCCCTTAGCACAGGGTCTGTCGTAGCCATTCTGCAGCCCGAGGAATTACAAGCCACATAATTATGTGAATCACAGTGATCCAAGGATTTAGACGGAGACACAGAAGAATTGAGGCGTCTATTGGTCTCTGCATATTTTGGGATTTAGGATTTCCCAGTAGGGAAATTTGCCTTGAATCTGTCTAACTGGTCACTAAGAGTTGATTGATAGGTTCCATTCTCCTTGTACAGCATAACCCTAACAAGCCCAAACTGTGACTGGCAATGGAGACCCTCAACCCTCAATGGAGACCCTCGACCCTCGATGGGACTTTACAGTGCTCAGCTGCACCTGTGTGGAGAATTTGTCCCAAACGCCTAAGAAAGGAGGAGGCTTCCGTTTCGAGGAAGAAGAAGGGGAGCTGCTTCTCTATCCACTGACCTCAGAGGTACCGGAGAGCGGCCAGCGAGGGCCTTAACTCTCTGCAGTTTTTTTTTTTTTTTTTTTTTTGCCGTGGAGTCTCACCTGTCGCCCAGGCTGGAGTGCAATGGCACAATCTTGGCTCACTGCAACCTCCGCATCCCGAGTTGAAATGATTCTCCTTCCTCAGCTTCCTGAGTATCTCAGATTACAGGTGCCCAACACCACGCACAGCTATTTTTTTGTATTTTTAGTAGAGACGGAGTTTCACCATGTTGGCCAGGCTGATCTCGAACTCCTGACCTCATGATCCGCCCGCCTTCACCTCCACCTCCCAAAGTGCTGGGATTATAGGTGTGAGCTGCTGCGTCCAGCCACTCTGCAGTTTTAAAGGCAATTTCCATGAATTAGAGTATACTTCGGTACTGAGGTAAGCATGGCACAGCTTTCTGAAAATAAAGTTGAAACTTAGAGGTTTCTTTCAGCTTTATTGCGACATGATTGACAAATGGAAATTGTATATATTTAAGGTGTATTACACTTCATGTTTTGATGTATGTATACATGGTGACATGATCATCACAGTCAAGCTAGTTAACATATCCATCATCTGGTGACATGATCGCCACAGTCAAGCTAGTTAACATATCCATCATCTGGTGACATGATCGCCACAGTCAAGCTAGTTAACATATCCATCACCTGGTGACATGATCGCCACAGTCAAGCTAGTTAACATATCCATCATCTGGTGACATGATCGCCACAGTCAAGCTAGTTAACATATCCATCATCTGTCAGGGTAATTGTTTCGTTTCTTTCTTTCTTTTTTTTTTTTTGAGAGGGAGTCTCACTCTGTCCCCCAGGCTGGAGAGCAGTGGCGCGATCTTGGCTCACCGCAACCTCTGCCTCCTGGGTTTAAGTGATTCTCCTGCTTCAGCCTCCTGAGTAGCTGGGATCACAGGCTCGTGTCACCATGCCTGACTAATTTTTGTATTTTTAGTAGAGACAGGGTTTCACCATGTTGGCCATGCTGGTCTTGAACTCCCGATCTCAAGTGATCTGCCTGTCTTGGCCTCCCAAAGTGCTGGAGTTACAGGCATGAGCCACTGCGCCCAGCCTACTGTTTCTTTCTTTTCTTTATCTTCTTTCTTTCTTTCTTTCTTTCTTTCTTTCTTTCTTTCTTTCTTTCTTTCTTTCTTTCTTTCTTTCTTTCTTTCTTTCTTTCTTTCTTTCTTTCTTTCTTTCTTTCTTTCTTTCTTTCCTTTTTTTCCTTCCTTCCTTCCTTCCTTCCTTCCTTCCTTCCTTCCTTCCTTCCTTCCTTCCTTCCTCTCTCTCTCTCTCTCTTTCCTTCCTTACTTTCTCTCTCTCTCTTTCTCTCTTTTTCTTTCCTTCTTTACTTTCTTTCTTTCGTGGTGAGGACCCTTAAGATGGACTCTCCCATGCTCGCCTCCGCAGCACATATACTAAACTTGGAACGATACAGAGAAGATTAGCATGGCCCCTGCGCAAGGATGACACGCAAATTCGTGAAGTGTTCCATATTAAAAAAAAATCTACTCTCCTGGTAAATTTCAAGTATAGAGTACAGTGTTGTCAACTACAGTGGCCAAGCTGTATAAGAGACCTTCAGACCGATTCCTCCTGAATACCTGAAACTTTGCATCCTTTGATCAACATCTCCCAATTCCCTCCCCTACACTGACCCTGTAGTTCTAGTGAGTTCCCCAAACTCTGGTGTCTCAATTTCATTTAGTCATTTTCCTGCAGATACATCTACCCCTTCCTACTGCCTCTTATTATCCTGAACCTTGGGGGCAGTTTCTGCGCCAAGTGGAAATGTGGAAATTAGATATTACAAAGAAAAACCTTTGCCCACCTAGACAGGGATCTGATATTTTCCAAGAGGACACATGATTACATGTTGAAATGATAATATTTTGAGTCTATTTGGATTATAAAATAATATTTTGGATCTACTAGGTTAATATTTTGGGTCTATTGGGTTAAGGATATTATGGGTCTATGGGATTAACTTAAATTAATTTTATCTGTTTCTTGTTAGCTTTTTATTTTGGATTCTAGCGAATTTAAAAGAATGTATGTGGTTTGCATGATGTTTCTACAGGACAGAACTTTATCTGTAGATTTAAGGGAGTCACAACAAAATTACAAGCATTGTTTTTGGTGAAAATGAGAAAAATTATTACAAATTCACATGGAAAAGCAAATAACCTATAATAATAATAATGGCAATCTTAAAGAGGAAGGAGAAATTAGAGGATTCAGGCTACCAAATGTTAAGGGGTTCTCTAAGGCTACATAAGGTGCAGCATCCTCGTGAGAGTGGACACAGAGAGCCACTAAGCAGGAAAGAGTGTAAAATACATCCGTGTACACACAGTCCCTTTATAGTTGACAGAGGCTGCCATGTGGGTTAAGGTGGAAAAGAATGTCTTCTCCATAAATAACATTGGACCAGAGGGTTACACGTAGGAAAAAATAAATCTAAGCTTATTTTCACACTGTAAAAACACTGCTTATTGTTTTATCTTATTATTGTGCATTTTGAGGATTTATTTCTAAAATTCATGAATAAAAATTATATACAGTCATCCTTCACTATTCGCGGGTGATTGGTTTCAGGATCTCTGCTCTGACACCAAAACCTGCAGGTGCTCAAGCCTCTTACATAAAATGGTACAGCGTTTGCATATAACCCATGCTCATCCTCCTGTGTACATGAAATCATCTCTAGATTACTTATAATTCCGGATACAGCCTACACACCATTCCGTTTGTGTCCATTCAACATAGTTTTGCTTTTTGGAACTTTGTGGATTTTTTCTCTGAATATTTTTGATTTATAGTTGGCTCAATAAACACCTGTAAACCCCTCAGATACGGAGGAGCGACTGTGTATTTATAGTATGAAGGATGATGTGTTGACATGTGTCCCTGTGGAGATGAGACTAACAAGGCCTATGACTCTACAAATGTTTCATCTTGGAATGGCTCTGCCAGCTTTCCAGGTCTGCAGAGAGTAAGAATATCACTTGTTCATCTCATTCACGATCCTTGCAACCTCCTATGCGCTGCATCGTTGGATGGAAATTGGAGTTCCAGACAGAAATCAGGCTCCACCTTGCTTCCAGAAGCTCAGAGTCCAGGGGTGAGAACCCAATGGAGAACATACGGGGCTATACGGACATAGTAACGATAACACCAGAAACTTTCGGCCAATAAAGGGTCACATTACCTAAAGGATGAGGGCAGACGTGTTTATTTGAAGAGGAGAGAGCTACATTGAAATGATAAAAAAATTTATAAGTTTCACTGCTGCCAAGGGCTGAAAGATAGTCTGAGGGGAGGTGGAACAGCATGAGGGAAGATGGAACAGCACGTGTCTAAGTGCTGTGTTAACAGGGAGTCTCTTGTATGTTTGGAATTGTGAGTTCCTCAGTGTGATCACAGCCTCCAGTAGGACTAGGAAGTAAGCCAGTAGGTTGGAGAGGTGGGCAGGGGTCAAGTGAAGTGGAGAATTGTGGGCTAAGCAAAGGAGTGTGTTTTCTCTGCAGCAGGCAGTGGGGACCTTAGACATTTGTAAGCGAGAGAGAGGCATGTTCAGATTCGTGGTGTGAGGAAGAGCGATGTCCTAAGATGCAGACTCACACCTTCAGATTCCTGCTGCTGGTACATTGGAGCTGTGAAGCCGGTTTTGAGACAGGGCTGTTGTGTCCCTAGAAGACCCCTTCAAGGCCTGATGGTGGTGCTCATGGATAGAAGACAACTTTCGATCTGGGCTCAGCATTTGGAAGTTCCGTGTACACGCTGGGATCTGTTGGGGGTGTCTTGGGCCTCTGAGAAGGGCGAGTGATGTTTCCCTGTGTGAGAACGCGGTGATCCAACTGTGCGTATGTCACCTCCTGAGGGTCTGGTTCATCAGAGTCCTGGAGAGAGGGAAATGTTGAGTGAGGGAGGGGCTCACATTCTTCAGGACTAGTAGGGAATAAGATTCGATCCATGAGGCTGGACCGAGGAGGACCTACCTCCCTGTTCACCGTTCTGTCCCCCGCAGGCTCTTGGTCCATTACAGCAGCATCTGTAGGAGACAAAAGTCATCAAAACAGCTGGGAGGGCACGTCTGGGTCCTCATTTCATGTGCAGAGCCCAACACACAGGGGAGGCCGTAGGTGCCTGAGGTCCCTCAGCTGCCAACAGCGAGGCTCAGACATTCTGTTTCTCTGAGTTCAAGACCCCTTCCCATGAATGGCTCTCAATTTCCATCCCATTGATTCTGTCTCCCACTTTCTGCCTGTCACGGAACCTTCTCCTGGATGTCAGGGGCTGCAGGGACATGAGGATACAGTTCAGAATCAGGCAATGGTCTGTGAGCTGAAGGCAGGGACAGGGGGTCTGGTGCTCTCTCTAGAAAGCTCTGCCTCTGTGGCTCCTGCCTTGGGCCAGAGACCATCCTGCCGGTGAGAAACACACACCCGCGTGCTCCCATCCCGCTTCCCCACAGGGCCCTGAGGTCTGTGGCCTCTGCTTCGTGAGACTTACTCTTTTTGTTGGAGCACCAGCGATGCAGGAGAAAGAAGAAGATGGTGAAGAGGATCATGGCCACTGAGGTCCCAATCAGAACATGCAGGTGTCTGGGGATACCTGGAGGAAGACGAGACTCCAATAAGAAGCTAATCATAGCAGTTCCTTGTTATGGATTGTCTCTCGTTTCTTGATTGACAGGTAACGATGTGGAATGTCTCCTCAGGACAAGCGGCCCGATGGCGGGAGACCCAGCTTTCTCCTGCTCTCTCAGTTATAGCTCTCACAGTCACCATGGAACATGCTGAATATACAACTGCTTTAGTTTAGATGTTTGACCCCTTGAAACCTTACATTGAAATGTAACCCCCAGTGTGGGAGGTTGGGCCTCTTGGGAGGTGTTTGGGTCATGGAGCTGGATTCATCATGAATAGATCAACGCTGTCCCCACATGATGGGGTTAGCAAGTTCTC
Source organism: Macaca thibetana thibetana (assembly GCF_024542745.1). Lineage (NCBI taxonomy): Eukaryota > Metazoa > Chordata > Mammalia > Primates > Cercopithecidae > Macaca > Macaca thibetana. Next base: position 35,363,462 of record NC_065596.1, on the reverse strand, counting down.
CCTCTATTAGATGCTGTACAGCTGATTGTTAAAAAGAGCTTGGAAGCTCCATCTCTCCCCCTCTCCCTTGCTCCCTCCCTTGCCATGTGATCTCAGTGTTCTCTGCACGCACGGACCCTCCTTCTCTTCTGCCAGAGTGGGAGCAGCCTGAGGCCGTCACAGCAAATAGATGGTGGTTCCATTCTTCCAGTACAGTGTGCAGAACTGTGAGCCAAACAAATCTCTTTTCTTTAGAAGTTACCCAGGCTCAAGTGTTCTTTTAGAGCCACAAAAATGGACTAAGATGGCAACATCCTGAGAGCAGGAGGAACGTGCCCGAACGGGCTGGGCTCTCTTCCTGTTCTTCCTAGAAGGACTGGCTCACACCGAAATGCAGGCTTCTGTTGTCACTTGCTGGTTATCTGTTAGGAATGAACCTGCCTATGTCATGTATTCTCTGTGTGTTCTGTCTCCCTGGAGTGACGGTGAGGGACAGAAACTGGCAGAGCCCCAGGTGCAGTACAGGAGGTGTTTAGAGTCTTCTCTGGGGAGACTGGACTGGGATTGATACACAGTGAATGTGCCTTACACATTCAACATCCACAGCATTCTTGACTCAAGCAACTAACATTCTCCAAGAAAAGGAAACAAAAGTGAAATCAAGATCAAGAAAGCGAAGCAGAATTCTCTTATGTCAAACAACCAGGAAATAATGATGAAGCCCGTGTGAAACGTGCTACTCTTTGTGATCTCGGGAGACGCATATAAGGCTGCTGTTCTACCGGAGAGTCTGGGGGAAGGACAACGTCCTCCGCCATCTGTTGCTTCACCTCCACCATCTGTTGCCCTTGTGTGTATTAGTAGGAAAGGGGGACAGGAGCTAGTGCTGGTGCTGATGTCTGATTCCAAGATCTGAACTCACTCTAAGGAGAGTTAGTGTTTACCTCCTCATGGTCTATCTGAATCTCCACAGGTGATTGCAAGTTGGGGTGAGGTGGGGGATTTGCGTGAGGGGGAAAGTGTTTTGCAATGAACAGAGCACACGTTCTCTCTTCCTGGACCTGTGCTGGTGGCTTCAGGGGGCTTTTATATTTTCTCTATGATCTCATGTTCACAGAAAGTCAAATAGGGAAGAGGTTTTAGGCTGATATTCTAATGGATAAGATAAAGGATCAAGGAAGTAATTACAGAGATCTAGAAAAATGATGATTGGAATGGAGGTACCTTTGTCATTCATGTATGTTATATTATATTTTTGTATTTTTATTTTTTGAGATGGAGTCTCCCTGTGTCACTCAGGCTGGAATGCAGTGGGTGATCTCGGCTCACTGCTTCTGCCTCCGGGGTTGAAGTCATTCTCCTGGTTCAGCCTTCAAAGTAGCTGCGATTACAGGCATGCACCACCATGCATGACTAATTTCTGCATTTTTAGTAGAGACAGGGTTTCACCATGTTGGCCAGGCTGGTCTCGAACTCCTGATCTCAAGTGATCTATCCACATCAGCCTCCCAAAATGCTGGGTTAGAGGCATGAGCCCCCATTCACAGCCTTGTATATTATGCTGTAATCGGTCCCTTCATTTGCACCATGCCTCGTCTTTCTATCACTCCTCTGCCAGGAATTGATTTACATGTAGGAGAAATAAATCTCAGAAAGAAATTAATGAAGCAAGGAATAAACAACTAGGAAAAATCAAACCCAACAAGTCGTCCCTGCAAATGATTCTACCTCACAAACATATCCTGTATCCATCCACTTCATCTACTCAGTGTCTAAGTCAGCACCACATTTCACCTGTGGGGCGGGAACTGCCTTTTCCACGGTCTCCTAGATTCCAGTTACGCACCTGGGCCTCCCTTATGTTCATGTCAGTCACTATTAATCATGTAGGGATTCCTAGTTAGCCCGAGGTGAATCCAAGGGCTGTGAGTATAAAACACACACTCCTTGTCCTCCTTAGTTTCCTGTGTGCCCAGTGTGCTCTCCTCTCTCTCCAGTGGTCTTGTAATTCTCCCATCTCACTCCCAGCGTTTCAGGCAGAGCCGCTTCCTTCCACATAAGATTGTTTTCACCTTTGTGCCTTCACGGCTGACAGCTGTGTGTGGAAAATCTTTCCGCCAGTCTTCCATTTTTTTCATTAACATCACTAATACGTGATTAGTGAGAACTTCTCTGTCACCTGAAGTTATACACTCAGCATTATCTCTTATTTATTTTAAATTCTGGCTGGGTGCCGGGGTTCACGCCTATAATCCCAGCACTTTGGGAGGCTGAGGCGGTCAGATGACTTTAGATCGGGAGTTGGAGATAGACTGGGCAACATGGTGAAACATCGTCTCTACCAAAAATCTACAAAAAGAATTAGCCAGCTGTGGTGGCGGGTGCCTGTAATCCAAGCTACTCAAGAGGCTGAGGCAGGAGAATCACTTGAACCCAGGAGGCGGAGGTTTCAGTGAGCCAAGATCGTGACACTGCACTCCAGTGTACGGGATAGAGCGAGACTCTGTCTTAATAAAAATAAATAAATAAATAAATAAACAAATAAATAGATTTTATGCACAGATATTTCCCAATAGATCAGCCATTTATAGGTCCACTTGTGCATTCATTTTCTTTCCTCTCGTTTACCCATCTGCAACGTCAGTGTCCCAAGAGCACAGGCCAAATGCATCCTGTTTACTATTTGTGGAAGGTAGGAGAATCCACCCCACCCCAAAAATGTCCCTGTCCTAGCCTTCATACCTTGTGAATATGTGATTTTACATGGAAAAGAGGAATGAAGATTGCAGATGGAATCATGGTTGCAAATCAGCTGAACTGAAAAGGAGGGTATCCTGGATGATAGTAGGGAGATGATGATGGATTATCTTGGTGAATGCAATATAATCCCGAAGTCCTTAAAAGATGAGGAAGAAGGCAGAGAAAGAGGCATGGACAAGGAAGAAGGGTCTGAGTGATGCCATGTGAGTCGTGACCAGTCTTTGTGGGTTTTGAGGAAGGAGGAAGGGGACCAGGAGCCAAGGAATGTGGGAGCCTCTAGAAACTGGGACATGTGAAGAGCAGATTCTCGCCTGGAACCTTCGGAGGGAAGGCAGCCTTGCTGTCACCTTGATTTTAGCCCAGTGAGGTGCATTTCATCCTTTGAGCTACAGCACTGTAAGATAATTAAAAAGCCGTTTTGTTTTCATCCACCAATTTTGTGGAAATGTGTTATGGCAACAATAGAAAAGGATTCTAACTGCCCAGCCTGAGCATGGGGCCATGGCTGAATGAGTCAGTGAGTCGGAGTGTGCGTGCAAGGCTCTTTACTGCAAGGCTCTTGCTCTGCTGAGTCAGCCAGGGTTGCCTCATGACCCACAGGAGTTCATTCCTTGGCAAGTGGAACTTCTCTAAAACACCTCACCCTCATTAGATGTTCCCTTCCCTTCCCTCTTTCAAGCCCCCAGGAATTTATCCTCCAGTTAGGAATGCAGGGAGAACACTGCATTTTTCCTGAGAAGGATGTCAGATTTGCAATCATTCTTTCAGCTTGTAGGAGGTCTCAGCAACAGAAAATTAGAGATTAAGAGACTTCACTGAGCCCTGTGCTGGGCCAAGATCCCTTTTGCTGTTGGAGTGTCTGGAGTTCAGAGAGATGGTGGAAAACAGGCCCACGGTCAGAGCTGGGAGGTGCTGAGCCAAGGCTTGAATCCAAGGCTTCCACCTCCCCAGGTTTCCAAAAGCAGAGATAAGAGGGATTCTTTACTCACTGGTTTTGGAGCTTGGTTCAGTGGGTGAAGGCCAACTACGTGAAGGGTTTCCTAGAACAGGGACAGGAGAGAGGTGAGGAAATGAGGGTGCCTGTCCTCTACTCAAGGGAAATCTTTGAGGTTGGTTCACGGCCAACACTCTGTTATCCAACACTGGGCTCTGGGAGTCCTGGGATCCTCTTCTCCATAATTTTTGTATGTGTTACCCATTGTCTCGAGACTTTAAGATATAGAGAGAAAACAGGAACATCACATTACCTGACTTAAAAATATGTTACAGAGCTGTAGTAAACAAAACAGCATGACGCTGGCATAAAGAAAAGTGCATAGAACAATGGAGAAAAATGAAGAACACAGATATAATCTATCCGTCTACATTCAATGGTTTTTTTTTTTTTTTCTTTTTTTTTTTTTTTGATGGAATCTTGCTCTGTTACCCAGGCTGGGGTGCAGAGGTGCAATCTCGGCTCACAGTAACCTCTGTCTCCTGAATTCAAGCAATTCTCTTGCCTCAGACTCTTGAGTAGTGGTATGACAGGAGCTGACCACCATGCTCAGCTAATTTTTGTACTTTTAGTGGAGACAGGGTTTTACTATGTTGGCCAGGTGGGCCTGGAACTCCTGGTCTCAGGTGATCCACCCACCTTGGCCTCTGAAAGTGCTGGGTATGCAGGTGTGAGCCACCATGCCCAGCCAATCCAATGCATTTTGACAAAAGTGTCAAGAACCGACAATCAGGAAAGGACAGTCTTTTCAATAAACGATGCGGGGAAAACGGGTTATCTGCATGCAGGGAATGAAACTGCACCTCTACCTCTCACCATTCAGAAAAGTCAAATCCAAATGGATTAAATACATGAGTCTAAGTCCTGAACCTATGAAACACGTAGAAGAAAATATTGGGGAAATGCTTCAGGACATTTGTCTGAGAAAAGACATTTTGTTTAAAACCTCAAAAACACAAGTAATCAAAGCAAAAAACAGACCACAGGGATTATATCAAACTAAGCAGCTTCTGCACTGCAAAACAAGCAACCAACAAAGTGAAGAGACAACCCACAGAATGCGAGCAAATATTTGCAAACTATGCATCTGAGACGGGATTTATAACTGGAAATATAAGAAGCTCACATAACTCAATAAAACAAAGAATTTAACTAAAAAATGAACAAAAGACATGAACAGACATTTCTCCACAAAGAAAACATATAAATGGCCATCATGTGTATGAAACACTGTTCAGTATCACTCATTATTAGAGAAATACAAATTAAAATCACAATGAATTTTCATCTCACCCCATTAAAATGGCTTTTATCTCTGCAAGACAGGGAAAACAAATGCTGGCAAGATGGTAGAGAAAGAAGAATCCTACCAACCCTGTTGGTAGGAAGGTAAATTAGTACAGCCATTAAGCAGAAAAGTATGGAAGTCCTTTAAGAAACTAAAAAGAGGCTGGGCATGGTGGCTCATGCCTGTAATCCCAGCAGTTTCGGAGAGTGAGGCGGGCACCTTGCTTGAGGTCAGGAGTTTGAGAGCAGCCTGGCCAACATGGGGAAACCCTGTCTGTACTAAAAAATACAAAACGTAGCTAGGCGTTGTGGCGTACACCTGTAATCCCAGCTCCCAGGGAGGCTGAGGCAGAAGAATCATTTGATTCCAGGAGGCCTCTGCCTCCCAGGAGGTTGCAATGAGCCTAGATTGTGTCACTTGCCCGCCAGCCTGGGCTACAGAGGAAAGCTCTGCCTCAAAAACAAAAACCAAACAAAAACCAAACAAAAGACTAAAAAGAGAATTTTCATAGTATTCACAAATTCACTACTGGGTTTACATCCAAAGGAAAGGACTTCAGTGTATGGAAGTTCTATCTGCACTCCCATGACTGTTCCAGCACAGTTCACAGTAGCTAAGATGTGGAGTCCACCTACCTGCCCAACAGTGGGTGAACGGATAGAGAGAATGTAGTACATACACACAGTGGAGAAAACTCATCCTAGAGACAGTAACATCCTGACATTTGCAGCCACATGGATGGAACTGGAGCTCATTACAAAGATTCCCCGTCCACCTACCTCACCCTTATGCAGGAGCTCTAAAGTGGATCTCAAGAAGGTAGAGAGAAAATGGTAGCTACCAGAGGCCAGGAAGGGAATGGTGGAGGGTAAAAACAACACAAAACAAAAAACAGAACAGAATATAAATGTATTTATGACCACTAGACTTTACACTTAAAAATGGTAAAGGTGGTCAATTTTATAGTTATTTTTAACCTCAACAACTATTTTTTCAAATGAAAAGGAAAGGGTGTAAGGGTTGCTGGTGATGATATGTCTGTGTGGGTGAGAGGCCGGGATGGGCTTCTGGGAAATGGGTAAGGTTAAGGGGCTGAGGGAACCTCTGATCTCCCCAAACTGAGCCCAGTCTCCCTCCTCTGGGTCTGTCCTGACCAGTTTCTCCATCTGCCTGGGTGTCTGGAGCCCTGACCACGGACCACCACGCAGGCCATGCAGGAGGGTTTGGAGGTGCCCTCTCTGCCATCCTGCGTCCTGATCCCGCCCTCACACCGAAGCTTGGTCTTCTCTCTGAACCTGTCCATGCTTCTCTCCATCATCAGCAGCAAGTTCCTCAGCTATGGCTCTGGGATCATAAGACATGGGACAGGCATGGGGTTTCCTCACCTGTGACAGAAACGTGCAGTGGGTCACTCGGGTCTGACCACTGGTAGGGTGCGGTACGGAAAGAACCGAAGCATCTGTAGGTTCCTCCGTGGGTGGCAGGGCCCAGAGGGAAGTCGGCCTGGAATGTTCCATTGATGCTTGGCACTGCAGAGAGACTAAGTTCACGAGCCTCCCCCTCCCTGGATAGATGGTACATGTCAAACGAGTTCTGGGAGCTGCAGGACAAGGTCACGTTCTCTCCTGCCTGAACCGTGGGGCCCGGCTGGGCTGAGAGAGAAGGTTTCTCATATTTACCTGGAAGGAGAAGAGGCAGTTTCCCTCAGGGAGGTTCTTCCGTGTCACAGCTCCCCTCACATCTGAGCTGAGAACTCACTCCCCTGCTCTATGACCTAATGCTCTCTCTGTCTCTCACCCTCCACCCCGTCTCTCTTCAGGTCTATTTCCTCCTTCCACCTTCTCTGTCTCTCTAGGTCTCTGACCTCACTTCCCCAGCCCGAGGTGTGTTTTCCCTTTTTGTATTGTTTTCTTCTCTCTGATCCTCCTTGGATTGTTGACTTGATCTTCCTTTTTCTTTAATTCTGAGTTTCTCACTTTCTGTCTTGTTCATAACCTTCTGCACATTTCTATCTATTATCTATCGATCGATCTATCTATCTACTACCTGTCAATCTATCAATTATCTATCTGTAATCTATACCTATGTATCATGTATCTCTCTCTGTATCATTGTCTGTCTCTCTATCCATCCATCCATCTATTATCTATATCTATGTATCATCTGTCTATTCCCTCTCTCTCTGTCTGCCTCTCTGTCTCTATGTATCATCTACGTATCTGTGTACCTATCTATGTGTCTATCTATCTATCTATCTATCGATCTATCTATCTATCTATCTATCTATCTATCTATCATCATCATCTCTCATGATCATCTATCTCTATCAATCGCCATCTATGTATCTATAACCCATCCATTATCTATCATCTACCTATTTATCATCTATCTATATCTATCTATCCATCTACCATCTGTCTCTCTCCATCTCCTTGTCTTTCTCTGCCTCTCAGTCTCTGTAGTTCTATTTGGAATCTCTGCAATCCATCCCCACATCTTTATCTATCTCTGTTTGTGCCCCCGCCCTCAGGGTTCTGATTTTGGAGCTTTTCTCTCCTCCCTTCCATCATTCTCTCCACTCCTCTGCTCTCTTTTCTGTCTCTTTATGTGTCTGTGAGTCTCTCAATCTCCTTCCTCTGGCTCCTTCTCTGTGTGTTTTTGTCTTCGCTTTATGTCTTTGCTTTTTGTTGTTCCTGATTTCTCCCTGTGTCTCTCAGGAATCCTATCATATGTGGGATTATGTGGAATATGAGCCTCAAAATCCAGTGTGGGGACCCCAAGTACACACAGTATACAGGGATTGGTGTTCTGGGGTCATGATATCCTGGGACGATGACTGTCCACTGCACGGAAGGCAGAGGTGTCAGAACAAACACGGCATCTGTAGGTGCCACAAGGCTCTGAGGCCACAGGGGCTGACTCAGGACAGAAATATGGGCGTCCTTGGGTTCTCCTGGTAGAAACGCTTTGTGGAGGTAAAACAGAAATGAAATTTCTAACCTGTGCCAAGTCTCTGAGCAAAGTCAGCATGGAAGGACACCTCTGGGACATGTCTGTCTGTCTGGTGTCCCCTTTAACTCTTTCTCTCTTTTCTACCTCCCTGTATGGCCCCTGTGTCTGTCCTCTGTTATGACACCTGGTCTGTACTTGTGTCTCCTGTTTCTCTGTCTCTGTTGGTACAGACCTCGCCAAGTCAGTCTCTCTCCATAAGAATCCCACACTCATCTTCCTCATGACCACCCGGGGCTTCCAAGTCCTGGATCATTCACTCTGTGTCCCAGTGACAATGAGAAGAATGTCCGGACACTCTCACCTGTGATCACGATGTCCAGGGAGTCACTGGGAGCTGACAACACATAGGGGGAGTGAGTGACAGAACCGTAGCATCTGAAGGTCCCTGCAAGGGCAGACGTCGTGGGACGGATGGAATAGTTGGCCTGGGAACCCCCACCATGGAGCTCTCCAACAAGGTGCAAGGGCTCCTCAAAGTTCACCTCACTGTGCAGAAAGAAGTGCTCAAACACGGTATCTGACGAACATTGTAGGGTGACCGTCTCTCCTGATTTCACCAGGGGACCTGGGAGGGCCAGGAGGGAAGGTTTTCTGTGGACTCCTAGAAAGAGAGGTTGTGAGTTTAGAAGGCGTCTCCCTTTGTCATCATATCCATGGCACCTGGAATGAGTGAGGGTTCCCCTCCCGGCTGTCTGTCCGTCTCCTCCCTCTCTGTGTCTCCCTGTCTTTTATCCCCTGGTGCAGGTCCCTCCATCTGTGTCCCTCCCTCTTCTCTCTCTGTCTGTCTCTAGTAGCCTCGGACGCCCTTCCCACTGGGCTCAGCCTCATCTCTTAGGCTGCTGTATCTGTTTCCCACTAATCTCTTTCCTGCTGTCTATGTGGGGGTGGAAGAGGAACCACGGCAGGCTGCATGTCCAGGCTCTTAGCAGCCTGGTTCAATCTGTTTTGGACAAACTGGAGTCCCTGGCAGGAGGAATGAACTGATCAGTAAGGCAGGCACCAGTGTCCACACTCCCTGTTCCTGGTGGGGATTGGGAGCCTCTCCTGCCATGCCTGTGCCTTCTCCATGGCCTCAGCTTCCACAGGGTGGCTCCTGGTGCTGGTTCGAGGAGCATCGACCCCTCCCTATGTGGATGGAGCCTGGTGGTGGCATCAGCGTCCCGCCCTTCCTGATCTCGGGGTTGCCAACCTTCTCCTTGTTTGGTTTCTTTAATTAATTGATTAATTAATTGATTTTTGAGGCAGAGTGTCACTTTTTCACCCAGGCTGGAGTGTAGTGGTGTGGTCTTGGCTCACTGCAACTTCTGCCTCCCGGATTCAAGCGATTGAATCCAGTCGTTGGTTTACTCGCGCCCACCACCATGCCCGGCTATCGTTTGGTTTCTTAACTTGTCCTTCACCATGTTCCTGTGTTGGTTTCCTGTTGCTGTGGCAGAAAATTATCACAAACATGGCATCAGGAGAGAATACACTGACCCCTTCCACTTTTAGAGTCAGAAATTAGATCCAGTTCTCCCTGGGCTAAAATCAAGGCGTCTACAGAACTGTGTTCCCTCTGGAGACTCAGCAGAGCGGTTCTCTTGACTTCTCCAGCCCGTAGAGGCCACCTGCCATTGTGGCTCGTGGCCTTCCTCCTCCTTCAAAGCCCACAGTGGCTGATGGAGTCTCCCACGACGCTGCTCTAATCCCCACTCTCCTCCTCCTCTCGTTTGGTGCCTTGTGATTCCACTGAGCCCAGTGGGACAGTCCAGGCCGTCTCCCCATCTCAAGGTCAACTCACAACAATCTGAGCTCCATCTTCCCCTTCAGTCCCCTGCCCTATAGCATAAAGAGTCACAGGCTCCAGGGATTAGAATGTAGCCATATTGTGGACAGTTATTTTCCCATCACAGCACCCATTTCCCTGTATTCAATCCCCCTTTACCCCAAAGACAGTCAGGTCCTGGGTGATGGGACCCTGGTGGACACCCCCAGCAGAAGCTCTGGGATTCAGGAGGTGGGACAAGGAGAAGCCCAGACAGGAGCCCTCTGACCTGTGACCATGATCGCCAGGGGTTCACTGAGTGCCGACCACTCAGTGGGGGAGTGCGGGTATGAACCCCGACATCTGTAGGTCCCTGCGTGTGCCGGGGTCACAGGGCCCATGAGGAAGCTCTCCTGGAATATTCTGCTGTGGAAGACGGGAACGTGGCTTCTGTCGTCTTTGTACAGAGTGAAGTTGGTAAAGTTGTTAAGGCCACGACGATAGTGACACCGAAGAGTCACGTGTCCTCCCTGAGGCACCAGAGCGCTGGGCCGGGCAGACAGGAAGGTCTTGTCCTGACCACCTGGGGGAGAAGGAGGCGCCGCCTTAGAGAGGAGGATGTGGAGCCGCCCCTCCCTCCCTGTGCTCAGAAGATTCTTCCCCTTTCCATGTTTCTAAGGCTCCTACCACACCTGGGTGTCCAGGGCTACAGGAAGGACCCATCCCACATAGACATGGCATCTCCCTACAACAAAGGTGTCAGCTGAGAACTTTGAACAAGTGCTGAATAAGGGACTCTTACTAGATTTTAACACTTCAAGATGACTCACATAAAACAACACAAAGTAGACACGGCATGGAGGGCATGTCCTTTGTGAATGGAACATCAGCCAGTGCATGAACTGAGTCCCCATCAGAGATTTGGAATGTCAGGGTCATGGCTGTGGTTTCCCCACCTCTTCTGGTAGAATGACAGCAGCCACACTGCAGCCCTGACCGTCATGGAAACACTGGAGGGTGTGAGTTACACCTTTGTCCTCAGAGGACCTGCTGTTCCTAGCACTGCTTCCCTCCCTTCCTCAGTCGCTGACACCACTTCCTCCCTGCACACCTCAGCTTGGAGCACCCCAAGCTCACCCCAGTCTTCACAGAGCTTGACTCAGCCAAGGGTAAGAAAGGCCAGAGAGGACGAGGTCAGAAGTGTGAGCCGAGCACCCCAGGGTCCCCCCTTCTTAGTTTATGAGACACTGTCTGACAGGACTTCCCTCCTGTTTCAGGAAAATCCTCTCAGGTGGGGAGATGACACCCTAAGGTTTGGGGAAGGACTCACCCGTGTGTGGACAGGCCCTCTGGACCAAGAAGAACCCTGGAAAGAAAGATCATGATGGATGATCCATCTGCAGGCAAACCAGGGCCTCCCCTGCTGCCCCCACGGGGCTGTGCGTCTGGGCAGCCAGGCCCTTGCTGGGCTGAAGGTAAACTCACCCTGGCTGCCCACCTGCCCCCGCAGCAGGGATCTCAGCTGTGCAGAGACCCAGCCTCCTGATCCAGATCTGCACCCCAGGCCTAGATCTACACAACAGGCCCATATGTCCACTCCATGCTGATATCTCTACTCCAGGCCCATATCTATCTCCCCTCCAGGCCCATATCTCCGCTCCAAACCCATATCTCCCCGCCAGGCCCATATCTGCACTGCAGGCCCATATCTGCACTCCAGGCCCATATCTCCCTTCCAGGCTCCTATCTCCACCCCAGGCCCATATCTCCACTCCAGACCCATATCTCCACTCCAGACCCATATCCCCTTTCCAGGCTCCTATCTCCACCCCAGTCCCATATCTCCAATCCAGGCCCATATCTCCACTCCAGGCCCATATCTCCTCTCCAGGCCCATGTCTCCTTTCCAGGCCCATATCTCCACTCCAGTCTCATATCTCCACTCCAGGCCCATATCTCCCCTCCAGGCTCATATCTCCCCTCCAGGCTCCTATCTCCACTCCAGGCCCCTATCTCCACCCCAGGCCCATATCTCCTCTCCAGGCTCATATCTGCACTCCAGGCTCATATCTCCACTCCAAACCCATATCTCCCCTCCAGCTTCATATGTCCCCTCCAGGCCCAGATCTCCAGTGCAGGTCCATATCTCCACTCCAGACCCATATCTCTACTCCAGGAACATATTTCCACTCCAGGCTCCTATCTCCACTCCAGGCCCAGATCTCCAGCCCAGGCCCATATCTCCACTCTAGACCCATATCTCCACTGCAGGCCCATATCTCCACTCCACGCTCATGTCTCTACTACAGGATCCTATCTCTATTCCAGGTCCATATCTCCACTCCAGGCCCATATCTCCACTCCAGGCCCATATCTCCACCCCAGGCCCATATCTCCTCTCCAGGCTCATATCTGCACTCCAGGCTCATATCTCCACTCCAAAGCCATATCTCCCCTCCAGGCTCATATCTCCCCTCCAGGCCCGTATCTCCACTCCAGGTCCATATCTCCACTCCAAACCCATATCTCCCTTCCAGGCTCCTATCTCCACTCCAGACCCATATCTCTACTCAGGAACATATCTCCACTCCAGGCTCCTATCTCCACTCCAGGCCCAGATCTCCAGCCCAGGCCCAGATCTCCACTCCAGGCCCATATCTCCACTCTCAGACCCGTATCTCCACTGCAGGCCCGTATCTCCACTCCATGCTCATGTCTCTACTCCAGGATCCTATCTCTATTCCAGGTTCATATCTCTACTCCAGGCCCAAATCTCCACTCCAGGCCAATATCTCTATCCCAGGCCCATATCTCCACCCAGGCCCAGATCTCCACTCCAGGCCCATATCTCCATTCCAGGCCCAGATCTCCACTCCAGGATCATATCTCCACTCCAGGCCCAGATCTCCACCCCAGGACCATATCTCCACCCAGGCCCATATCTCCATTCCAGGCCCATCCCTCCATGCCAGGCCCATGTCTCTATCCCAGGCCCATATCTCCACCCCAGGCCCATATCTCCACCCAGGCCCAGATCTCCACTCCAGGCCCATATCTCCACTCCAGGCCCAGATCTCCACTCCAGGATCATATCTCCACTCCAGGCCCAGATCTCCAATCCAGGATCATATCTCCACCCCAGGCCCATATCTCCACTCCAGGCCCAGATCTCCACTCCAGGATCATATCTCCACTCCAGGCTCAGATCTCCACTCCAGGATCATATCTCCACCCCAGGCCCATATCTCCACTCCAGGCCCAGATCTCCACTCCAGGATCATATCTCCACTCCAGGCCCAGATCTCCACTCCAGGATCATATCTCCACTCCAGGCCCATATCTCCACTCCAGGCCCAGATCTCCACTCCAGGACCATATCTCCACCCAGGCCCATATCTCCACTCCAGGCCCATCCCTCCATGCCAGGCCCATGTCTCTATCCCAGGCCCATATCTCCACTCCAGGCCCATATCTCCACTCCAGGCCCAGATCTCCACTCCGGGCTCATATCTCCACCCAGGCCCATATCTCCACTCCAGGCTCAGATCTCCACTCCAGGATCATATCTCCACTCCAGGCCCATAACTCAACCTCCAGGTCCAGATCTCCCCTCCAGGCCCAGATCTCCACCCCAGCGCTTCCTCCGTCGATTCCCTTCCGGGACTCACCAACACACGCCAGGCTGACGACCATGAGCGACATGGTGCTGCCGGTGCAGACAGGCGGCCGCGCCCCAGCTCAGCTCAGCAGCGCACAGGATGTTATCTGGCGCCCTGCCCATGCAGTTGACGTGCTGACCACATCATGGGAGGGTGACGTACGCAGGCTCTTCCTACCTTGCATGAGGTGCAGCGGGTGCTCACTCAAGAGTGGAAAATGGCTTCCTGGAAATTGTTCTCACTAGAACTGACACCTTGTGTCCTTCACTATGACCAGCTCAAAACACGTCTCAGATCCAACCTCCCGGACACGAGGTGACTGAAATCTGTGCTGACGTGAAAGACTTTTCATGTATTTCTGTTGTTTTTATCTGTGTTTCAAACTCTTCTCCGTGTATAATATGCAAAATACCTAATAGGTATTATGAACGTTGTCAGAGCAATTGTGACGAATAAACCATTAAGATGTTTCATGCTTGTATTTCTAGTATGACAGCAGAACCAGTTTAAATGATTTAAATACCCAGGGAAGGATTATGCAATTATTTACAATCTTAGAACTGTTCTTCATCAGCAAAACCCACAACATGTCAATTCTGGATTTTTGTCATTTTATCTACAATTTGTCTCATGACCTGAGATTCCAGAGTCCCAGCACATGGTTCGCTCTCTGTCTGTCTCTCTGCCTCCCTCATTTTAAATTGTATGGAAATATCCAGTAACATAATGCTATAAAAAATCAAGTGTCCCCCAGCACTTTGGGAAGCCGAGGTGGGTGGATCAACGGAGGTCGGGAGTTCGAGACCTCCCTGGCCAACTTAGAGAAACCATGTCTCTGCTAAACATACAAAAATTAGCCATGCCTGGTGGTGGGCACCTGTCATGCCAGCTACTCAAGAGGCTGAGGCAGGAGAATCGCTTGAACCTGGGAGGCGGAAGTTGCAGTGAGCCGAGATTGTGCCACTGCAGTCCAGCCTGGGTGACAGAGCGAGACTCTGCCTGAAGAAATATAAAAAAAACGTAGCAAATAGCCTATAATAAGAAACTAGAGGACTCCAGCTACCAAATTGTAAGGGTTTGTATAAGCCTACGGAATGTGCAGCATCCTCAAGAGAGCGAACACAGAGAGCCCCTTATTGGAAAACAGTGTCTAAAATACATCCGTGAACACACAGTCCCGTTAGAGTTGACAAAGGCTGCCGTGTGGTTTAAGGAGGAATAGAATGTCTTCTCCATAGATAACATGGGCCCAAGGGTTACGCATAGAAAAAAATAAATCTAAACGTATTCTCACACTATAAAACACTTCTTGTTTTTTATCTTGTTATTGTAAATTTTTTATGATTCATATTTAAAATTGAGAAATAAAAGTTAGATACAGTCGTCCTTCACTATTCGTGGGTGATTGGTTTTAGGATCTCGCTCAGATACCACAATCTGCAGGGGCTCAAGCCTCTTACATAAAATGGTACAGCGTTGGCATATAATCCATGTTCATCCTCCTGTATACATGAAATCATCTCTAGATTACTTATAATTCCTGACACAGTCTACACACCATTCCGTTTGTGTCCATTCAGCGTAGTTTTGCTTTTTGAAACTTTGTGGATTTTTTCTCTGAATATTTTTGATTTATAGTTGGTTCAACAAACACCTGTAAACCCCACAGATCTGGAGGAGCGACTGTGTATTTATGGTATGAAAGATGATGTGTGGACATGTGTCCCCGTGGAGATGAGACTAACAAGGCCTATGACTCTACAGATGTTTCATCTTGGAATGGCTCTGCCAGCTTTCCAGGTCTGCAGAGAGTAAGAATATCACTTGTTCATCTGATTCACGATCCTTGCAACCTCCTAAGCGTTGCATCGTTAGGTGGAAATTGGACTTCCAGACAGAAATCAGGCTCCACTCTGCCTCCAGAAGCTCAGAGTCCAGGGGTGAGAACCCAGTGCAGAACATATGGGGCTATACGGACATGGTAATGATAACACCACAAACTTTTGGCGAATAAAGAGTCACATTACCTAAAGGATGAGGGCAGATGTGTTTATTTGAAGAGGAGAGAGCTACATTGAAATGATAAAAAAAATTTATAAGTTTCACTGCTGACAGAAGGCTGAAAGATAGTCTGGGGGCAGGTGGAACAGCATGAGGGAAGGTGGAACAGCATGTGTCTAAGTGCCATGTTAAGAGGGAGCCTCTTGTATGTTTGGAATTGTGAGTTCCTCAGTGTGACTGCAGCCTCCAGTAGGACTAGGAAGTAAGCCAGGTAGGTTGGAGAGGTGGGCAGGGGTCAAGTGAAATGGAGAATTGTGGGCTAAGCAAAGGAGTGTGTTTTCTCTGCAGCAGGCAGTGGGGACCTTAGACATTTGTAAGCGAGAGAGAGGCACGTTCAGATTCGTGGTGTGAGGAAGAGCGATGCCCTAAGATGCAGACTCACACCTTCAGATTCCTGCTGCTGGTACATTGGAGCTGTGAAGCCGGTTTTGAGACAGGGCTGTTGTCTCCCTAGAAGACCCCTTCAAGGCCTGACGGTGGTGCTCATGGGCAGAAGACAACTTTTGATCTGGGCTCAGCATTTGGAAGTTCCGTGTACACGCTGGTATCTGTTGGGGGTGTCTTGGGCCTCTGAGAAGGGTGAGTGATTTTTCCCTGTGTGAGAACGCGGTGATCCAACTGTGCGTATGTCACCTCCTGAGGGTCTTGTTCATCAGAGTCCTGGAGAGAGGGAAATGTTGAGTGAGGGAGGGGCTCACATTCTTCAGGACTATTAGGGAATAAGATTCGATCCACGAGGCTGGGGCGAGGAGGACCTACCTCCCTGTTCACTGTTCTGTCCCCCGCAGGCTCTTGGTCCATTACAGCAGCATCTGTAGGAGACAAAAGTCATCAAAACAGCTGGGAGGGCACGTCTGGGTCCTCATTTCATGTGCAGAGCCCAACACACAGGGGAGGCCGTAGGTGCCTGAGGTCCCTCAGCTGCCAACAGCCAGACTCAGACATTCTGTCTCTCTGAGTTCAAGACCCCTTCCCATGAACGGCTCTCAACTGGCATCCCATTGATTCTGCCTCCCACTTTCTGCCTGTCATGGAACCTTCTCCTGGATGTCAGTGGCTGCAGGGACATGAGGATACAGTTGAGAATCAGGCAATGGTCTGTGAGCTGAAGGCAGGGACAGGGGTCTGGTGCTCTCTCTAGAAATCCCTGCCTCTGTGGCTCCTGCCTTGGGCCAGAGACCATCCTGCCGGTGAGAAACACACACCTGCGTGCTCCCATCCCGCTTCCCCACACGGGGCCCTGAGGTCTGTGGCCTCTGCTTCGTGAGACTTACTCTTTTTGTTGGAGCACCAGCGATGCAGGAGAAAGAAGAAGATGGTGAAGAGGATCATGGCCACTGAGGTCCCAATCAGAACATGCAGGTGTCTGGGGTTACCTGGAGGAAGAAGAGACTCCAATAAGAAGCTAATCATAGCAGTTCCTTCTTATGGATTGTCTCTCCTTTCTTGATTGACAGGTAACCATGTGGAATGTCTCCTTAGGACAAGCGGCCTGATGGCGGGAGACCCAGCTTTCTCCTGCTCTGTTTTGAGGAAGGAGGAAGGGGACCAGGAGCCAAGGAACGTGGGAGCCTCTAGAAACTGGGACATGTGAAGAGCAGATTCTCGCCTGGAACCTTCGGAGGGAAGGCAGCCTTGCTGTCACCTTGATTTTAGCCCAGTGAGGTGCATTTCATCCTTTGAGCTACAGCACTGTAAAATAATTAAAAAGCCGTTTTGTTTTCATCCACCAATTTTGTGGAAATGTGCTATGGCAACAATAGAAAAGGATTCTAACTGCACAGCCTGAGCATGGGGCCATGGCTGAATGAGTCAGTGAGTCGGAGTGTGCGTGCAAGGCTCTTTACTGCAAGGCTCTTGCTCTGCTGAGTCAGCCAGGGTTGCCTCATGACCAACAGGAGTTCATTCCTTGGCAAGTGGAACTTCTCTAAAACACCTCACCCTCATTAGATGTTCCCTTCCCTTCCCTCTTTCAAGCCCCCAGGAATTTATCCTCCAGTTAGGAATGCAGGGAGAACACTGCATTTTTCCTGAGAAGGATGTCAGATTTGCAATCATTCTTTCAGCTTGTAGGAGGTCTCAGCTACAGAAAATTAGAGATGAAGAGACTTCACTGAGCCCTGTGCTGGGCCAAGATCCCTTTTGCTGTTGGAGTGTCTGGAGTTCAGAGAGATGGTGGAAGACAGGCCCACAGTCAGAGCTGGGAGGTGCTGAGCCAAGGCTTGAATCCAAGGCTTCCACCTCCCCAGGTTTCCAAAAGCAGAGATAAGAGGGATTCTTTACTCACCAGTTTTGGAGCTTGGTTCAGTGGGTGAAGGCCAACTACGTGAAGGGTTTCCTAGAATAGAGACAGGAGAGAGGTGAGGAAATGAGGGTGCCTGTCCTCTACTCAAGGGAAATCTTTGAGGTTGGTTCACGTGGCCAACACTCTGTTATCCAACACTGGGCTCTGGGAGTCCTGGGATCCTCTTCTCCATAATTTTTGTATGTGTTACCCATTGTCTTGAGACTTTAAGATATAGAGAGAAAACAGGAACATCACATTACCTGACTTAAAAATATGTTACAGAGCTGTAGTAAACAAAACAGCATGACGTTGGCATAAGAAAAGTGCATAGAACAACGGAGTAAAATGAAGAACACAGATATAATCTATGCGTCTACATTCAACGGCTTTTTTTTTTTTTGAGATGGAATCTTGCTCTGTCACCCAAGCTGGAGTGTAGAGGTGCAATCTCGGCTCACAGCAACCTCTGTCTCCTGAATTCAAGCAATTCTATTGCCTCAGACTCTCGAGTAGTGGTATGACAGGAGCTGACCACCATGCTCAGCTAATTTTTGTACTTTTAGTGGAGACAGGGTTTTACTATGTTGGCCAGGCGGGTCTCGAACTCCTGGTCTCAGGTGATCCACCCACCTTGGCCTCTGAAAGTGCTGGGATTGCAGGTGTGAGCCACCATGCCCAGCCAATCCAATGCATTTTGACAAAAGTGTCAGGAACCTACAATCAGGAAAGGACAGTCTTTTCAATAAACAATGTGGGGAAAACGGGTTATCTCTATGCAGGCGAATGAAACTGCACCTCTACCTCTCACCATTCAGGAAAACCAAATCAAATGGATTAAATACATGAGTCTAAGTCCTGAACCTATGAAACATGTAGAAGAAAATATTGGGGAAATGCTTCAGGACATTTGTCTGAGAAAAGACATTTTGTTTAAAACCTCAAAAACACAAGTAATCAAAGCAAAAAACAGACCACAGGGATTATATCAAACTAAGCAGCTTCTGCACTGCAAAACAAATAACCAACAAAGTGAAGAGACAACCCACAGAATGGGAGCCAATAATTGCAAACTATGCATCTGAGACGGGATTTATAACTAGAAATATAAGAAGCTCACATAACTCAATAAAACAAAAAATTTAACTAAAAAATGAGCAAAAGACTTGAACAGACATTTCTCCACAAACAAAACATATAAATGACCATCATGTGTGTGAAAAAGTGTTCAGTTTCACTCATCATCAGAGAAATGCAAATTAAAATCACAATGAATTTTCATCTCACCCCATTAAAATGGCTTTTATCTGCAATACAGGCAAAACAAGATAGTAGAGAAAGGAGAACCCTGGTGCCCCGTTGGTAGGAATGTAAACGAGTACAGCCATTATGGAGAAAAGTATGGAAGTTCTTAAGAAACTAAAAAGAGGCTGGGCATGGTGGCTCACGTCTGTAATCCCAGCATTATGGCTCTAGGGTCATAAGACATGGGACAGACATGGGCTTTCCTCACCTGTAACGGAAACGGACAGTGGGTCACTCGGGTCTGACCACTCATAGGGAGAGTCACGGTAAGAGCCGAAGCATCTGTAGGTCCCTCCGTGGGTGGCAGGGCCCAGAAGGAAGTCGGCCTGACAAGGTCACGTTCTCTCCTGCCTGCACTGTGGGGCCCGGCTGGGCTGAGAGAGAAGGTTTCTCATATAGACCTGGAAGGAGAAGAGGCAGTTTCCTCAGGGAGGTTCTTCCTTGTCACAGCTCCCCTCACATCTGAGCTGAGAACTCACTCCCCCGCTCTATGGCCTAATGCTCTCTCTCACCCTCCAGCCCCTTCTCTCTTCATGTCTATTTTCTCCTTCTGCCTTGTCTGTCTCTCTAGGTCTCTGACCTCACTTCCCCACCCCGAGGAATGTTTCCCCTTTTTGCATGGTTTTATTCTTTCTGACCCTCCTTGGGTTGTTGACTTGATCTTCCTTTTTCTTTAATTCTGAGTTTCTCACTTTCTCTCCTGTTCACAACTTTCTGCATATTTCTGTCTATTATCTATCGATCTATTTATCTATTTGGTGTCTATCTACAAATTATCTATCTATCATCTATATTTATGTATCATCTATCTATCTCTGTATCTATCAATTGTCTATCTATCTATCCATCAATCACCTATGTGTTACCTATATCTATGTATCATCTATCTCTCTCTCTGTCTGCCTCTATATCTCTATGTATCATCTGTCTATCTTCATCATCATTATCTCTATGTATCATCTGTCTATCAATCAATCCATCAATCATCATCTATGTACCTACAACCTATCTATTATCTACCATCTACCTATTATCATCTAACTATATCTCTCTGTCCATCTCTCAGCTGTCTCTCTCCATCTCCCTGTCTTTCTCTGCCTCTCATTCTCTCTAGTTCTCTTTGAAATCTCTGCAATCGATCCCTACATCTCCATCTTTGTCTCTCCTTGTGCCCCTCCCTCAGGGCCCTAATTTTAGGGATTTCTCTGCTCCCTTCCATCATTCTCTCCACTCCTCTGCCCTCTTTCCTCTCTCTTTATGTGTCTGTGAGTCTCTCAATCTCCTTCCTCTGGATCATTCTGTGTGTTTAGGTCTTGCTTTTTGGTGTCCCTGATTTCTCTCTGTGTCTCTCAGGAATCCTATCATATGTAGTTATTTGGAATATGAGCCTCAGAATCCAATCTGGGGACCCCAAGTACACCCAGCATACAGGGGTTGGTGTTCTGGGGCCACGATATCCTGGGACGATGACTCTCCACTGTACGGAAGGCAGAGGTGTCAGAACAAACACGGCGTCTGTAGGCGCCACAAGGCCTAAGGCCACAGGGGCTGATTCAGGACAGAAATATGGGTGTCCTTGGGTTCTCCTGGTAGAAACGCTTTGTGGAGGGAAACAGAAATGAAATTTCTAACCTGTGCCAGGTATCTGAGCAAAGTCAGCATGGAAGGACACCTCTCTCTGGGACATGTCTGTCTGTCTGAGTGTCCCCTTTAACTCTTTCTCTCTTTTCTACCTCCCTGTATGGCCCCTGTGTCTGTCCTCTGTTATGACACCTGGTCTGTACTTGTGTCTCCTGTTTCTCTGTCTCTGTTGGTACAGACCTCCCCAAGTGAGTCTCTCTCCATAAGAATCCCACACTCATCTTCCTCATGACCACCCGGGGCTTCCAAGTCCTGGATCATTCACTCTGTGTCCCAGTGACAATGAGAAGAATGTCCGGACACTCTCACCTGTGATCACGATGTCCAGGGGGTCACTGGGAGCTGACAACACATAGGGGGAGTGAGTGGCAGAACCGTAGCATCTGTAGGTCCCTGCAAGGTCAGACGTCGTGGAATTGATGGAATAGTTGACCTGGGAACCCCCACCATAGCGCTCTCCAACAAGGTGCAAGGGCTCCTGAAATGTCACCTCACTGTGCAGAAAGAAGTGCTCAAACACGGTATCTGAGGAACATTGGAGGGTGACCGTCTCTCCTGATTTCACCAGGGGACCTGGGAGGGCCAGGAGGGAAGGTTTTTTGTGGACTCCTAGAAAGAGAGGTTGTGATTTAGAAAGCGTCTCCCTTTGTCATCGTATCCATGGCACCTGGAATGAGTGAGGGTTCCCCTCCCTGCTGTCTGTCTCTCTCCTCCCTCTCTGTGTCTCCCTGTCTTTTATCCCCTGGTGCAGGTCCCTCCATCTGTGTCCCTCCATCTTCTCTGTCCGTCTGTCTCTAGTAGCCTAGGACGCCCTTCCCACTGGGCTCAGCCTCATCTCTTAGGCTGTTGTATCTGTTTCCCACTCATCTCTTTCCGGAGTGGAAGAGGAACCACGGCAGGCTGCATGTCCAGGCTCTTAGCAGCCTGGTTCAATCTGTTTTGGACAAACTGGAATCCCTGGCAGGAGGAATGAACTGATCAGTAAGGCAGGCAGCAGTGTCCACACTCCCTGTTCCTGGTGGGGACTGGGAGCCTCTCCTGCCATGCCTGTGCCTTCTCCATGGTGCCAGCTTCCACAGGGTGGCTCCTGGTGCTGGTTCGAGGAGCATCGACCCCTCCCTATGTGGATGGAGCCTGGTGGTGGCATCAGCATTCTGCTCTTGCTGATCTCGGGGTTGCCAACCTTCTCCTTGTTTCGTTTCTTTAATTAATTGATTAATTAATTGATTTTTGAGACAGAGTGTCACTTTTTCACCCAGGCTGGAGTGTAGTGGTGTGGTCTTGGCTCACTGCAACTTCTGCCTCCCGGATTCAAGCAATTGAATCCAGTCGTTGGTTTACTCGTGCCCCCACCATGCCCGGCTATCCTTGTTTGGTTTCCTAACTCATCCTTGACCTGATTCCTGTGTTGGTTTCCTGTTGCTGCAGCAGAAAATTATCCCAAACATGGCAGCAGGAGAGAACACACTGACCCTTCCACTTCTGGAGACAGAAATTGGATCCAGTCCTCCCTGGGCTAAAATCCAGTCATCTACAGGGCTGCGTTCCCTCTGGAGACTCAGCGGAGCAGTTCTCTTGACTTCTCCAGCCCGTAGAGGCCACCTGCCATTGTGGCTCGTGGCCTTCCTCCACCTTCAAAGCCCACAGTGGCTGGTGCAGTCTCCCACAACGCTGCTCTAATCCCCACTCCCCTCTCCTCCTTCTCTCGTTTGGTGCCTTGTGATTCCACTGAGCCCAGTGGGACAGTCCAGGCCGTCTCCCCATCTCAAGGTCAACTCACAACAACCTGAGCTCCATCTTCCCCTTCAGTCCCCTGCCCTATAGCATAAAGAGTCACAGGCTCCAGGGATTACAATGTAGCCATATTGGGGACAGTTATTCTTCCCATCACAGCACCCATTTCCCTGTATTCAATCCCCCTTTACCCCACAGACAGTCAGGTCCTGGGTGATGGGACCCTGGTGGACACCCCCAGCAGAAGCTCTGGGATTCAGGAGGTGGGACAAGGAGAAGCCCTGACAGGAGCCCTCTGACCTGTGACCATGATCGCCAGGGGGTCACTGAATGCCGACCACTCAGTGGGGGAGTGTGGGTATGAACCCCGACATCTGTAGGTCCCTGCGTGTGCTGGGGTCACAGGGCCCATGAGGAAGCTCTCCTGGAATATTCTGCCGGGAAAGATGGGAACGTGGCTTCTGTCGTCTTTGTACAGAGTGAAGTTGGTAAAGTTGTGAAGCCCACCACGATAGTAACACCGAAGAGTCACGTGTCCTCCCTGAGACACCAGAGCGCTGGGCCGGGCAGACAGGAAGGTCTTGTCCTGACCACCTGGGGGAGAAGGAGGCGCCGCCTTAGAGAGGAGGATGTGGAGTCGCCCCTCCCTCCCTGGCTCAGAAGATTCTTCCCCTTTCCATGTTTCTAAGGCTGCTAGCGCACCTGGGTGTCCAGGGCTACAGGAAGAACCTATCCAGCATGGACATGGCATCTCCCTACAACAAAGGTGTCAGCTGAGAACTTTGAACAAGTGCTGAATAAGGGACTCTTACTAGATTTTAACACTTCAAGATCACTCACATAAAACAACACAAAGTGGACACAGCATGGAGGGCATGTCCTTTGTGAATGGAATATCAGCCAGTGCATGAACTGAGTCCCCATCAGAGATTTGGAATGTCAGGGTCATGGCTGTGGTTTCCCCACCTCTTCTGGTAGAATGACAGCAGCCACACTGCAGCCCTGACCGTCATGGAAACACTGGAGGGTGTGAGTTACACCTTTGTCCTCAGAGGACCTGCTGTTCCTAGCACTGCTTCCCTCCCTTCCTCAGTCGCTGACACCACTTCCTCCCTGCACACCTCAGCTTGGAGCACCCCAAGCTCACCCCGGTCTTCAGAGAGCTTGACTCAGCCAAGGGCAAGAAAGGCCAGAGAGGACGAGGTCAGAAGTGTGAGCCGAGCACCCCAGGGTCCCCCCTTCTTAGTTTATGAGAGACTGTCTGATAGGACTTCCCTCCTGTTTCAGGAAAATCCTCTTAGATGGGGAGATGACACCCTAAGGTTTGGGGAAGGACTCACCCGTGTATGGACAGGCCCTCTGGACCAAGAAGAACACTGGAAAGAAAGATCATGATGGATGATCCATCTGCAGGCAAACCAGGGCCTCCCCTGCTGCCCCCACTGGGCTGTGCGTCTGGGCAGCCAGGCCCTTGCTGGGCTGAAGGTAAACTCACCCTGGCTGCCTACCTGCCCCCGCAGCAGGGATCTCAGCTGTGCAGAGACCCAGCCTCCTGATCCAGATCTGCACCCCAGGCCTAGATCTACACAACAGGCCCATATGTCCACTCCATGCTGATACCTCTACTCCAGACTCACGTCTCCACTCCAAACCCATATCTCCCCTCCAGGCTCCTATCTCCCCTCTAGGCTCATATCTGGACTTCAGGCCCATATCTCCACTCCAAGCCCATATCTCCCCTCCAGGTTCATATCTCCCCTCCAGGCCCATATCTCCTCTCCAGGCCCAGATCTCCACTCCAGGTCCATATCTCCACTCTAGACCCATATCTCTACTCCAGGAACATATCTCCAGTCCAGGCTCCTATCTCCACTCCAGGCCCAGATCTCTAGCTCAGGCCCATATCTCCACTCTAGACCCGTATCTCCACTCCATGCTCATGTCTCTACTCCAGGATCCTATCTCTATTCCAGCTTAATATCTCTACTCCAGGCCCATATCTCCATTACAGGCCCATCCCTCCATGCCAGGCCCATATCTCCACCCCAGGCCCATATCTCCACCCAGGCCCGTATCTCCCCTCCAGGCCCATATCTCCACCCAGGCCCATATCTCCACTCCAGGCCCATAACTCCACCCCAGGCCCCTATCTCCACCCCAGGCCCATATCTCCACCCCAGGCCCATATCTCCACCCAGGCCCATATCTCCACTCCAGGATCATATCTCCACTCCAGGTCCAGATCTCCACTCCAGGATCATATTTCCACTCCAGGATCATATCTCCACTCCAGGATCATATCTCCACTCCAGGCCCATCACTCCACCCCAGGCCCCTATCTCCAACCCAGGCCCATATCTCCACCCCAGGCCCATATCTCCACCCAGGCCCATATCTCCACTCCAGGATCATATCTCCACTCCAGGCCCAGATCTCCCCTCCAGGATCATATCTCCACTCCAGGCCCAGAACTCCACTCCGGGATCATATCTCCACCCCAGGCCCATATCTCCACTCCAGGCCCAGATCTCCACTCCAGGATGATATCTCCACTCCAGGCCCAGATCTCCACTCCAGGATCATATCTCCACTCCAGGCCCATAACTCAACCTCCAGGTCCAGATCTCCACCCCAGGCCCAGATCTCCACCCCAGCGCTTCCTCCGTCGATTCCCTTCCGGGACTCACCAACACACGCCAGGCTGACGACCATGAGCGACATGGTGCTGCCGGTGCAGACAGGCGGCCGCGCCCCAGCTCAGCTCAGCAGCGCACAGGATGTTATCTGGCGCCCTGCCCCTGCAGTTGACGTGCTGACCACATCATGGGAGGGTGACGTACGCAGGCTCTTCCTACCTTGCATGAGGTGCAGCGGGTGCTCACTCAAGAGTGCAAAATGGCTTCCTGGAAATTGTTCTCACTAGAACTGACACCTTGTGTCCTTCACTATGACCAGCTCAAAACACGTCTCAGATCCAACCTCCCGGACACGAGGTGACTAAAATCTGTGCTGACGAGAAAGACTTTTCACGTATTCTTGTTGTTTTTATCTGTATTTCAAACTCTTCTCCGTGTATAATATGCGAAATATCTAATAGGTATTATGAACCTTGTCAGAGTAATTGTGACGAATAAACCATTAGGATGTTTCATGCTTGTATTTCTAGTACGACAGCAGAACCAGTTTAAATGATTTAAATACCCAGGGAAGGATTATGCAATTATGTACAATCTTAGAACTGTTCTTCATCAGCAAAACCCACAACATGTCAATTCTGGATTTTTGTCATTTTATCTACAATTTGTCTCATGACCTGAGAGTCCAGAGCCCCGAACTTATGGTTCACTCTCTCTCTGTCTCTCTGCCTCCCTCATTTTGAATTGTATGAAAATACCCAGTAACATAATGCTATAGAAAATCAAGTGTCCCCCAGCACTTTGGGAAGCCGAGGTGGGCGGATCAGCGGAGGTCGGGAGTTCGAGACCTCCCTGGCCAACTTAGAGAAACCATGTCTCTGCTAAAAATACAAAAATTAGCCATGCCTGGTGGTGGGCACCTGTCATGCCAGCTACTCAAGAGGCTGAGGCAGGAGAATCGCTTGAACCTGGGAGGCGGAAGTTGCAGTGAGCCGAGATCGTGCCACTTCAGTCCAGCCTGGGCGACAGAGCGAGACTCCGCCTCAAGAAATATTTTAAAAATCCTAGCAAATAGCCTATAATAAAAAAGTAGAGGACTCCAGCTACCAAATTGTAAGGGTTTGTATAAGCCTACGGAATGTGCAGCATCCTCAAGAGAGTGAACACAGAGAGCCCCTTATCGGAAAACAGTGTCTAAAATACATCCGTTCACACACAGTCCCGTTAGAGTTGACAAAGGCTGTCGTGTGGTTGAAGGAGGAATAGAATGTCTTCTCAATAGATTACACGGGCTGAAAGGTTACGCATAGAAAAAAATAAATCTAAACGTGGTCTCACACTATAAAACAGTTCTTGTTTTTAATCTTGTTACTGTAAATTTTTTATGATTCTTATTTAAAACTGAGAAATAAAAGTTAGATACAGTCGTCCTTCACTATTCGTGGGTGATTGGTTTCAGGATCTCCGCTCAGATACCATAGTCTGCAGATGCTCAAGCCTCTTACATAAAATGGCAGAGCGTTTGCATATAACCCGTGTTCATCCTCCTGTATACATGAAATCATCTCTAGATTACTTATAATTCCTGACACAGCCTACACACCATTCCATTTGTGTCCATTCAACATAGTTTTGCTCTTCGAAACTTTGCAGATTTATTCTCTGAGTATATTTCATTTATAGTTGGTTCAATAAACACCTGTAAACCCCACAGATCTGGAGGAGCGACTGTGTATTAATAGTATGAAGATGATGTGTGGACATGTGTCCCCGTGGAGATGAGACTAACAAGGCCTAGGACTCTACAGATGTTTCATCCTGGAATGGCTCTGCCAGCTTTCCAGGTCTGCAGAGAGTAAGAATATCACTTGTTCCTCTGATTCATGATCATTGGAACCTCATATATGCTGCATCGTTGGATGGAAATTGGAGTCCCAGAGACAAATCAGGCTCCACCTGCTTCCAGAAGCTCAGATTCCAGGGATGAGAACCCAGTGGAGAACATGTGGGGCTATATGGACATAGTAATGATAACACCGGAAACTTTAGGCAAAAAAAGAGTCACCTAAAGAATGAGGGCAGACACATTTATTTGAAGAGGAGAGAGCTACATAGAAATCACAACAAATTTTTATAAGGTTTACTGATAACAGAAGACTGAAAAATCGTCTGAGGGGAGGTGGAACAGCATGAGGGAAGGTGGAACAGCATGAGTCTAAGTGCCGTGTTAAGAGGGAGCCTCTTGTATGTTGGGAATTGTGAGTTCCTCAGTGTGACTGCAGCCTCCAGTAGGACTAGGAAGTAAGCCAGTTAGGTTGGAGAAGTGGGCAGGGGTCAAGTGAAGGGGAGAATTGTAGGCTAAGCAAAGGAGTGCGTTTTCTCTCCAGCAGGCAATGGGAACCGCAGACGTTGGTAAGCAAGACAGAGCCAGCAGATTTGTGGTGTGAGGAAGAGCAATGCTCTAAGATGCAGAGTCGACATTTCAGATTCCAGCTGCTGGTACATTGGAGCTGTGAAGCTGGTTTTGAGAAAGGGCTGTGGTCTCCCTAGAAGACCCCCTCCAGGCCTGTCTGTGGTGCTCCTGGGCTGGAGACAACGATCTGGGCTCAGCATCTGGAAGCTCTATGTACACGCTGGTATCTGTTGGGGGTCTCTTGGGCCTCTGAGAAGGGCGAGTGATTTTTCCCCATGTGAAAACGCAGTGATCCAACTGTGCGTATGTCACCTCCTGAGGGTCTGGTTCTTCAGAGTCCTGGAGAGAGGGAAATGTTGAGTGAGGGAGGGGACTCACATTCTTCAGGACTATTAGGGAATAAGACTATAACCATGAGGCTGTCCTTTGGAGGACTATCTCCCTGTTCATTGTTCTGTCCCCAGCAGGCTCTTGGTCCATTACAGCAGCATCTGTAGGAGACGGAAGTCATCAAAAGAGCTGGGAGGGCACGTCTGGGTCCTCATTTCATGTGCAGAGCCCAACACACAGGGGGAGACTGTAGGTGCCTGAGGTCCCTCAGCTGCCAACAGCCAGACTCAGACATCCTGTCTCTCTTAGTTCAAGGCCCATCCCATGAAGAGCTGTCAGTTCCCATCCCAGTGATTCTGCCTCCCATTTTCTGCCTGTCATGGAACCTTCTCCTGGATGTCAGTGGCTGCAGGGACATGAGGATACAGTTGAGAATCAGGCAATGGTCTGTGAGCTGAAGGCAGGGACAGGGTGTCTGGTGCTCTCTCTAGAAAGCTCTGCCTCTGTGGCTTCTGCCTTGGGCCAGAGACCATCCTGCCGGTGAGAAACACACACCTACGTGCTCCCATCCCTCCTCATCCTTCCTCCCCACACGGCCCTGAGGTCTCTGGCCTCTGCTTCGTGAGACTTACTCTTTTTGTCGGAGCACCAACGACGAAGGAGAAAGAAGAGGAGGATGGTGAAGATGATGGTGGCCACCGAGTACCTAATCACAATAGGCAGGTGTCTGGTGATACCTGGAGGAAGATGGAAATCCAATGAGAAGCTCACCATAGCAGTTCCTCTTTGAGGATTGTCTCTCATTTCTTGGTTGCCAGGCAACCCCATAAAACATCTCTTTAGGACAAGCACCCACGTGGTGGGAGACCCAGCTTTCTCCTGGTTTCTCAGTTATAGTTTTCATAATAACCACAGAATGTGCCGATGAGACACCTGCTATCGTATGGATATTTGACCCCCCGAAGCTTCACTTTGAAATTTAACCCTGAGTGTGGGAGGTTGGGCCAATCGGGAGGTGTTTGGGTGATGGGGCTGGATCCATCATGAATAGATTAATGCTGCCCCACACGACAGGGTTAGCACGTTCTCCCTCTATTAGTACTCTGGAGAGTTGGTTCTTAAAAAAAAGAGCTTGGAAGCTCCATCACACCCCGTTTCTCCCTGTCTTGCTGTGTGATCTCGGTGGTCTCTGCACATGTAGGCCCCCGTCTCTTCTACCAGAGTAGGAGCAGCCTGAGGCCACAGCCAGAAATAGATGCTGGTGTCCTGCCTCTTGTACACCTTGCAGAACCGTGAGTCAACCAATTTTCTTTTCTGTAGAAGTTACCCAGGCTCAAGTGTTCTTTCACAGCCTCAAAAAGGGACTAAGACGGCAACATCCTGAGATCAGGAGGAACGTCCCAGAACAGCCTGGGCTGTCTTCCTGTTCTTCCCAGAGGAGGACGTCATGCAGTGCTTTAGCTCAGTGCTTCCTGTGGCTCCAGGGTACAAAACCCAGGCTGGGCTGCTTTCTGGGTTCCCCCAGCTGCAGTGCAAATGGGGTGACTCCATATGTCTCGAGCAGCTTTTCTGAGCCTTGGGGGACTGGCTCACACTGAAATGCAGGCTTCTGTTGTCACTTGCTGGTTAGTTTTTACCTTCCCACGGTCTGTCTGTGTCTCTTAATGTGATAGGAAGTAGGCGTGAGGTGGGGGATTTGGGTGAGGGGGCAAGTTTTATGCCATGAACAGAGAACTTTCTCTATTCCAGGGCCTGTGCTGGTGGGTTCGGGGGCCTTTCATATTTTCCGTATGATCTCAGGCTCACAGAAAGCAAACAGGGAAGACGTTTTTGGCTGATTTTCTAATGGATAAGATAAAGGATCAAAGAAGTCATTATAGAGAAACAGAAAAATGATAATTGGGATTGAAGTGCTTTTGTCATTCGTGTATGTTATATTAGATTTATGAGTCTTGTATTTTTATTTTTTGTGATGGAGTCTCACCCTGTCACCCAGGGTGTAGTCCAATGACGCGATCTCGGCTCACTGAAACCTCTGCCTCCCGGGTGGAAGCCATTCTCCTGCTTCAGCCTCCCGAATAGCTGGTATTACAGGCACCTGCCACCACACCCAGCTAGTTTTTGTTTATTTAGTAGAGTTGGGTTTGACCATGTTGTCCGGGCTGTTCTTGAACTCCTGACCTCAATGGATCCATCCGTCTCAGCCTCCCAAAATGTTGGGTTACTGGTGTGAGCCACCGTTCACAAACTCCTGTGTTACATTATAATAGGTCTCTTCCTTTGCACCACCCCTCATGTATCAATCAGTCCTCTGCCAGGTATTGATTTACATGTAGGAAAAATAAATCTCAGAAAGAAATTAAACAATTAGGAAAAATCAAACCAGGCAAGCCCTCCCTGCGAAGTATTCTACCTCACATAGACATCTTCTATCCATCCACTTCATTCATTTAGTGTCTAAATACACAACACATTTCACCAGTGGGGCAGGAATTGCCTTTTCCACAGTCTCCTAGATTCCAGTTACGCACCTGGGCCTCCCTTATGTTCATGTCAGTCACTATTAATCATGTAGGGATTCCTAGTTAGCCCGAGGTGAATCCAAGGGCTGTGCGTATAAAACACACACTCCTTGTCCTCCTTAGTTTCCTGTGTGCCCAGTGTGCTCTCTGTCTCTCTTCAGTGGTCTTGTAATTCTCCCCATCTCATTCCCAGCACTTCAGGCAGAGCCTCTTCCTTCCACATAACATTGTTTTCACCTTTGTGCCTTCACAGCTGACTGCTGTGTGTGGAAACTCCTTACGCCAGTCTTCTGGGGATTTCAGTCTATTTTTTTCATTAAGATCACAAGTACTATTTGATCAGTGAGAACTTCTCTGTGACCTGAAATCATACACTCAGCATTATCTGTTATTTAGTTTAAATTCTGGTTGGGTGCCGTGGTTCACGCCTATAATCCGAGCACTTTGGGAGGCTGAGGCGGTCAGATGACTTTAGATTGGGAGTTGGAGATAGACTGGGCCACATGGTGAAACATCGTCTCTACCAAAAAAACTACAAAAAGAATTAGCCAGTTGTGGCGGCAGGTGCCTGTATCCAAGCTACTTGAGAGGCTGAGGCAGAAGAATCACTTGAACCCAGGAGGTGGAGGTTGCAGTGAGCCAAGATCGTGACACTGCACTCCAGTGTACGGGATAGAGCGAGACTCTGTCTTAATAAAAATAAATAAAAAAATAAAATAAATAAATAAGTAAATAAATAAATAGGTTTTATGCACAGATATTTCCCAATAGGTGCCCTTGTGCATTCATTTTCTTTCCTCTCGCCCATCTGCCACGTCAGCCCAAGAGCACAGGCCAAATCCTGATCCCAGGAGAATCCCCCCACCCCAAAAATGTCCCTGTCCTACCTTCATACCGTGAAGCATGGAGAGGAGGAATGAAGATTGCAGATGGAATTACTTGCTCTGAACTGTCCATGATATTAGGGAGATGATGATGGATTATCTTGGTGAATGCAATCTCCAAAAGATCATCAGCAGCAAGTTGAGACCTCAGCTAAGGACCGTGGCTAGAAACTGGGATCATAAGGACATTGGGACAGGCATGGGGTTTCCTCACCTGTGACAGAAACGTGCAGTGGGTCACTCGGGTCTGACCACTTGTAGGGTGCGGTACGGAAAGAACCGAAGCATCTGTAGGTTCTCTTTCAAGCATCCACCAATTTTTGTGGAAATCCGTGGGTGGCAGGGCCCAGAGGGAAGTCGGCCTGGAATGTTCCATTGACGCTTGGCACTGCAGAGAGACCAAGGCTTCCAAGTTCACGAGCCTCACCCTTGGTTCAGTCCCTGGATAGATGGTACATGTCAAACGAGTTCTGGGAGCACTGCAGGACAAGGTGTTGCACGAGAGTTCTCCTCCTGCCAGCTGAAAACAAAACAGCATGATGTTGGGCCCGGCTGGGCTGAGAGGAGAAGGTTTCAATCATATAGACCTGGAAGGGTAGAAGAGGCAGTTTCTTCAGGGAGTTGTTCTTCCCTGTCACAGCTCCCCTCACATCTGAGCTGAGAACATTTGTCTCATTTTGTTTAAAACCTCCACAAGGAATCTGATCTATGAAGAGACAACCCACAGAATGGGAGAAAATATTTGCAAACTATGGGTCTGAGTCGGGATTTATTAACTAGAAATAAAGAAGCTCACAATGCTCTCTGTCTCTCACCATTTCCACCCCATCTCTCTTCACGTCTATTTCCTCCTTCCACTTTCTCTGTCTCACTCAAATAGGTCTCTTTTAAAAAAAAATAAAATAAAATTACAATGACCTCACTTAAAATGGCCCAAGACAGCCTGAGGTGTGTTTTCCCTTTTTGTATTGTTTTCTTCTCTCTGGTGGCTCCTCCTTGGATTGTTGACTTGATCTTCCTTTTTCTTTAATTCTCCCAGAGTTTCTCACTTTCTGTCTTGTGTCATAACCTTCTGCACATTTTTCTATCTGTTATCTAAAGATAGATATATCTACCTGCCACCTGTCAATCTATCAATTATCTATCTGTAATCTATACCTATGTATCATGGATAACCGGAGCTCTCAAAGATTCTCTCTTATCAGTTGTCTGTCTCTCTATCCACTATCCTTAAAAATGGTAAAGGTGGTCACCATCTACTAAGGGTTATGCTATATGTAAATGTATCATCTGTCTATTCCCTCTCTCTCTGTCTGCCTCTCTGTCTCTATGTATCATCTACGTATCTATGTACCTATCTATGTGCTCTATCTATCTATACGCCTGAGCCCACTCCCTCCTCTGGGTCTGTCCTGACCAGTTTCTCCATCTGCCTGGGTGTCTGGAGCCCTGACCGCGGACCACCACACGCAGGCCACGCAGGAGGGTTTGGAGGTGCCCTCTCTGCCATCCTGCTCCTGATCCCGCCCTCACACCGAAGCTTGGTCTTCTCTCTGAACCTGTCCATGCTGTGACAGAAACGTGCAGTGGGTCACTCGGGTCTGACCACTTGTAGGGTGCGGTACGGAAAGAACCGAAGCATCTGTAGGTTCCTCCGTGGGTCTATCGAATCCATTTACGCTATGCTATCTATCTATCCCTATAGATGGTAATGTCTTCTGGGATCAGGACAAGGTCACGTCTCTCCTGCCTGATGTATCTCATCTGGAAGGAGAAGAGGCAGTTTCAATCGCCGTCTACAGTATCTGAGCTGAAACTCATCCTCTGATCTATGACCTATGCTCTCTGTCTCTCACCCTCCACCCCATCTCTACGTCTATTTCCTCCTTCCACTTTCTACTCTCTAGGTCTCTGACCTCACTTCCCCAGCCTGAGGTGTGTTTTCCCTTTTTGTCTCTCTGATCCTCCTTGGATTGTTGACTTGATCTTCCTTTTCTTTAATTCTGAGTCTCACTCTCTGTCTTGTTCTATTCTGCACATTTCTATCTGTTATCTATCGATAGATATATCTATCTGCCACCTGTCAATCTATCATTATCTATCTGTATCTATACCTATGTATCATGTATCTCTCTCTCTATCAGTTGTCTGTCTCTCTATCTATCCACCATCTATCTATTATCTATATCTATGTATCATCTGTCTATTCCCTCTCTATCTGTCTGCCTCTCTGTCTCTATGTATCATCTACGTATCTATGTATCTATCTATGTGTCTATCTACCTATCTGTCTATCGATCCATTTATCTATCTATCTATCTATCTATGTAATCTATCATCATCATCTCTATGTATCATCTATCAATCGCCGTCTAAGTATCTATAACCCATCCACTACCTATCATCTGCCTATTTATCATCTATCTATATCTATCTACCCATCTACCATCTGTCTCTCTCCATCTCCTTGTCTTTCTCTGCCTCTCAGTCTCTCTAGTTCTATTTGGAATCTCTGCAATCCATCCCCACATCTTTATCTATCTCTGTCTTTGTGCCCCTCCCTCAGGGTTCTGATTTTGGAGCTTTTCTCTGCTCCCTTCCATCATTCTCTCCACTCCTCTGCCCTCTCTTCTGTCTCTTTATGTGTCTGTGAGTCTCTCAGTCCCCTTCCTCTGGCTCATTCTCTGTGTGTTTATGTCTTTGCTTTTTGATGTTCCTGATTTCTCTCTGTGTCTCTCAGTAATCGATCATATGTAGGATTACGTGGAATATGAGCCTCAGAATCCAGTGTGGGGACCCCAAGTACACACAGTATACAGGGGTTGGTGTTCTGGGGCCATGATATCCTGGGATGATGACTGTCCACTGCACGGAAGGCAGAGGTGTCAGAACAAACACGGCATCTATAGGTGCCACAAGGTCTGAGGCCACAGGGGCTGACTCAGGACAGAAATATGGGTGTCCTTGGGTTCTGGTAGAAACGCTTTGTGGAGGTAAAACAGAAATGAAATTTCTAACCTTTGCCAAGTCTCTGAGCAAAGTCAGCACAGAAGGACGACTCTCTCTGGGACATGTCTGTCTGTCTGAGTGTCCCCTTTAACTCTTTCTCTCTTTTCTACCTCCCTGTATGGCCCCTGTGTCTGTCCTCTGTTATGACACCTGGTCTGTACTTGTGTCTCCTGTTTCTCTGTCTCTGTTGGTACAGACCTCGCCAAGTCAGTCTCTCTCCATAAGAATCCCACACTCATCTTCCTCATGACCACCCGGGGCTTCCAAGTCCTGGATCATTCACTCTGTGTCCCAGTGACAATGAGAAGAATGTCCGGACACTCTCACCTGTGATCACGATGTCCAGGGGGTCACTGGGAGCTGACAACACATAGGGGGAGTGAGTGACAGAACCGTAGCATCTGTAGGTCCCTGCAAGGTCAGACGTCGTGGAATTGATGGAATAGTTGGCCTGGGAACCCCCACCATGGAGCTCTCCAACAAGGTGCAAGGGCTTCTCAAATGTCACCTCACTGTGCAGAAAGAAGAAGTGCCCAAACACGGTATCTGACGAACATTGTAGGGTGACCGTCTCTCCTGATTTCACCAGGGGACCTGGGAGGGCCAGGAGGGAAGGCTTTTTGTGGACTCCTAGAAAGAGAGGTTGTGAGTTTAGAAGGCGTCTCCCTTTGTCATCATATCCATGGCACCTGGAACGAGTGAGGGTTCCCCTCCCGGCTGTCTGTCTCTCTCCTCCCTCTCTGTGTCTCCCTGTCTTTTATCCCCTGGTGCAGGTCCCTCCATCTGTGTCCCTCCCTCTTCTCTGTCCGTCTGTCTCTAGTAGCCTCGGACGCCCTTCCCACTGGGCTCAGCCTCATCTCTTAGGCTGTTGTATCTGTTTCCCACTAATCTGTTTCCTGCTGTCTATGTGGGGGTGGAAGAGGATCCAGGCAGGCTGCATGTCCAGGCTCTTAGCAGCCTGGTTCAATCTCTTTTGGACAAACTGGAGTCCCTGGCAGGAGGAATGAACTGATCAGTAAGGCAGGCACCAGTGTCCACACTCCCTGTTCCTGGTGGGGATTGGGAGCCTCTCCTGCCATGCCTGTGCCTTCTCCATGGTGCCAGCTTCCACAGGGTGGCTCCTGGTGCTGGTTCCAGGAGCATCGACCCCTCCCTATGTGGATGGAGCCTGGTGGTGGCATCAGCGTCCCTCCCCTCCTGATCTCGGGGTTGCCAACCTTCTCCTTGTTTGTTTTCTTTAATTAATTGATTAAATAATTTATTTTTGAGACAGAGTGTCACTTTTTCACCCAGGCTGGAGTGTAATGATGTGGTCTTGGCTCACGGCAACTTCTGCCTCCCGAATTCAAGCGACTGAATCCAGTCGTTGGTTTACTTGTGCCCACCACCATGCCCGGCTATCGTTGTTTGGTTTCCTAACTCGTCCTTGACCATGTTCCTGTGTTGGTTTCTTGTTGCTGCGGCAGAAAATTATCCCAAACATGGTGGCAGGAGAGAACACACTGACCCCTTCCACTTCTGGAGACAGAAATTGGATCCAGTTCTTCCTAAAAACAAGGCGTCTACAGAACTGTGTTCCCTCTGGAGACTCAGCAGAGCAGTTCTCTTGACTTCTCCAGCCCGTAGAGGCCACCTGCCATTGTGGCTCGTGGCCTTCCTCCACCTTCAAAGCCCACAGTGGCTGATGGAGTCAGCCACGACGCTGCTCTAGTCCCCACTCTCCTCATCCTCCTCCTCTCGTTTGGTGCCTTGTGATTACAGTGAGCCCAGTGGGACAGTCCAGGCCGTCTCCCCATCTCAAGGTCAACTCATCAACAACCTGAGCTCCATCTTCCCCTTCAGTCCCCTGGCCTATAGCATAAAGAGTCACAGGCTCCAGGGATTAGAATGTAGCCATAACTGGGGACAGTTATTCCTCCCATCACAACACCTATTTCCCTGTATTCAATCCCCCTTTACCCCATAGACAGTCAGGTCCTGGGTGATGGGACCCTGACGGACACCCCCAGCGGAAGATCTGGGATTCAGGAGGTGGGACAAGGAGAAGCCCAGACAGGAGCCCTCTGACCTGTGACCCTGATCGCCAGGGGGTCACTGAGCGCCGACCACTCAGTGGGGGAGTGCGGGTATGAACCCCGACATCTGTAGGTCCCTGCGTGTGCCGGGGTCACAGGGCCCATGAGGAAGCTCTCCTGGAATATTCTGCTGTGGAAGACGGGAACGTGGCTTCTGTCGTCTTTGTACAGAGTGAAGTTGGTAAAGTTGTTAAGTCCATCACGATAGTAACACCGAAGAGTCACGTGTCCTCCCTGAGACACCA
Source organism: Macaca thibetana thibetana (assembly GCF_024542745.1). Classification (NCBI taxonomy): domain Eukaryota; kingdom Metazoa; phylum Chordata; class Mammalia; order Primates; family Cercopithecidae; genus Macaca; species Macaca thibetana. Next base: position 35,326,887 of record NC_065596.1, on the reverse strand, counting down.
GAGCGCTGGGCCGGGCAAACAAGAAGGTCTTGTCCTGACCACCTGGGGGAAAAGGAGGGGCCGCCTTAGAGAGGAGGATGTGGAGTCGCCCCTCCCTCCCTGTGCTCAGAAGATTCTTCCCCTTTCCATGTTTCTAAGGCTCCTACCACACCTGGGTGTCCAGGGCTACAGGAAGGACCCATCCCACGTAGACATGGCGTCTCCCTACAACAAAGGTGTCAGCTGAGAACTTTGAACAAGTGCTGAATAAGGGACTCTTACTAGATTTTAACACTTCAAGATGACTCACATAAAAGAACACAAAGTAGACACGGCATGGAGGGCATGTCCTTTGTGAATGGAACATCAGCCAGTGCATGAACTGAGCCCCTATCAGAAGATTTGGAATGTCAGGGTCATGGCTGTGGTTTCCCCACCTCTTCTGGTAGAATGACAGCAGCCACACTGCAGCCCTGACCGCCATGGAAACACTGGAGGGTGTGAGTTACACCTTTGTCCTCAGAGGACCTGCTGTTCCTAGCACTGCTTCCCTCCCTTCCTCAGTCGCTGACACCACTTCCTCCCTGCACCCCTCAGCTTGGAGCACCCCAAGCTCACCCCGGTCTTCACAGAGCTTGACTCAGCCAAGGGTAAGAAAGGCCAGAGAGGGCGAGGTCAGAAGTGTGAGCCGAGCATCTCAGGGTCCCCCCTTCTTATTGCATGAGAGACTGTCTGACAGGACTTCCCTCTTGTTTCAGGAAAATCCTCTTAGGTGGGGAGATGACACCCTAAGTTTTGGGGAAGGACTCACCCGTGTGTGGACAGGCCCTCTGGACCAAGAAGAACCCTGGAAAGAAAGATCATGATGGATGATCCATCTGCAGGCAAACCAGGGCCTCCCTTGCTGGGCTGAAGGTAAACGCACCCTGGCTGCCTACCTGCCCCCGCAGCAGGGATCTCAGCTGTGCAGAGACCCAGTCTCCTGATCCAGATCTGCACCCCAGGCCTAGATCTACACAACAGGCCCATATGTCCACTCCATGCTGATATCTCTACTCCAGGCCCATATCTCCGCTCCAAACCCATATCTCCCCTCCAGGCTCATATCTGCACTCCAGGCCCATATCTCCACTCCAAACCCATATCTCCCCTCCAGGTTCATACCTCCTCTCCAGGCCCAGATCTCCACTCCAGGTCCATATCTCCTCTCCAGACCCATATCTCTACTCCAGGAACATATTTCCACTCCAGGCTCCTATCTCCACTCCAGGCCCAGATCTCCAGCCCAGGCCCATATCTCCACTCTAGACCCGTATCTCCACTGCAGGCCCATATCTCCACTCCACGCTCATGTCTCTACTCCAGGATCCTATCTCTATTCCAGGTTCATATCTCTACTCCAGGCCCATATCTCCACCCCAGGCCCATATCTCCTCTCCAGGCTCATATCTGCACTCCAGGCTCATATCTCCACTCCAAACCAATATGTCCCCTCCAGGCTCCTATCTCCCCTCCAGGCCCATATCTCTACTCCCGGAACATATCTCCACTCCAGGCTCCTATCTCCACTCCAGGCCCAGATCTCCAGCCCAGGCCCATCTCCACTCCAGGCCCATATCTCCACTCTAGACCCGTATCTCCATTGCAGGCCCGTATCTCCACTCCATGCTCATGTCTCTACTCCAGGATCCTATCTCTATTCCAGGTTCATATCTCTACTCCAGGCCCAAACCTCCACTCCAGGCCAATATCTCTATCCCAGGCCCATATCTCCACCCAGGCCCAGATCTCCACTCCAGGCCCATATCTCCATTGCAGGCCCAGATCTCCACTCCAGGATCATATCTCCACTCCAGGCCCAGATCTCCACCCCAGGACCATATCTCCACCCAGGCCCATATCTCCATTCCAGGCCCATCCCTCCATTTCAGGCCCATGTCTCTATCCCAGGCCCATATCTCCACCCCAGGCCCGTATCTCCAACCAGGCCCAGATCTCCACTCCAGGCCCATATCTCCACTCCAGGCCCAGATCTCCACTCCAGGATCATATCTCCACTCCAGGCCCATAACTCAACCTCCAGGCCCAGATCTCCCCTCCAGGATCATATCTCCACTCCAGGCCCAGATCTCCACTCCAGGATCATATCTCCACCCCAGGCCCATATCTCCACTCCAGGCCCAGATCTCCACTCCAGGCCCATATCTCCACTCCAGGATCATATCTCCACTCCAGGCCCATAACTCAACCTCCAGGTCCAGATCTCCCCTCCAGGCCCAGATCTCCACCCCAGCGCTTCCTCCGCGGATTCCCTTCCAGGACTCACCAACACACGCCACGCTGAGGACCATGAGCGACATGGTGCTGCCGGTGCAGACAGGCGGCCGCGCCCCAGCTCAGCTCAGCAGCGCACAGGATGTTATCTGGCGCCCTGCCCATGCAGTTGACGTGCTGACCACATCATGGGAGGGTGACGTACGCAGGCTCTTCCTACCTTGCATGAGGTGCAGCGGGTGCTCACTCAAGAGTGCAAAATGGCTTCCTGGAAATTGTTCTCACTAGAACTGACACCTTGTGTCCTTCACTATGACCAGCTCAAAACACTTCTCAGATCCAACCTCCCGGACATGAGGTGACTAAAATCTGTGCTGACGAGAAAGACTTTTCATGTATTTCTGTTGTTTTTATCTGTGCTTCAAACTCTTCTCCGTGTATAATATGCGAAATGTCTAATAGGTATTATGAACGTTGTCAGAGCAATTGTGACGAATAAACCATTAGGATGTTTCATGCTTGTATTTCTAGTATGACAGCAGAACCAGTTTAAATGATTTAAATACCCAGGGAAGGATTATGCCATTATTTACAGTCTTAGAACTGTTCTTTATCAGGAAAACCCACAACATGTGAATTTTTAATTTTTGTCAGTTTATCTACAATTTGTCTCATGACCCGAGAGTCCAGAGTCCCAACTCATGGTTCGCTCTCTCTCTGTCTCTCTGCCTCCCTCATTTTAAATTGTATGGAAATATCCAGTAACATAATGCTATAGAAAATCAAGTGTCCCCCAGCACTTTGGGAAGCCGAGGTGGGTGGATCAGTGGAGGTCGGGAGTTCGAGACCTCCCTGGCCAACTTAGAGAAACCATGTCTCTGCTAAACATACAAAAATTAGCCATGCCTGGTGGTGGGCACCTGTAATGCCAGCTACTCAAGAGGCTGAGGCAGGAGAATCGCTTGAATCTGGGAGGTGGAAGTTGCAGTGAGCCGAGATCGTGCCACTGCAGTCCAGCCTGGGCGACAGAGCGAGACTCTGCCTCAAGAAATATAAAAAAAGCGTAGCAAATAACCTATAATAAGAAACTAGAGGACTCCAGCTACCAAATTGTAAGGGTTTGTATAAGCCTACGGAATGTGCAGCATCCTCAAGAGAGTGAACGCAGAGAGCCCCTTATTGGAAAACAGTGTCTAAAATACATCCGTGCACACACAGCCCCGTTAGAGTTGACAAAGGCTGCCGTGTGGTTTAAGGAGGAATAGAATGTCTTCTTCATAGATAAAATGGGCCCAAGGGTTACGCATAGAAAAAAATAAATCTACACGTATTCTTACAGTATAAACCACTTCTTGCTTTTTATCTTGTTGTTGTAAATTTTTTATGATTTATATTTAAAATTGAGAAATAAAAGTTAGATACAATCGTCCTTCGCTATTCGTGGGCGATTGGTTTCAGGATCTCTGCTCAGATACCACAACCTGCAGATGCTCAAGCCTCTTACATAAAATGGCACAGGGTTTGCATATAACCCATGTTCATCCTCCTGTATACATGAAATCATCTCTAGATTACTTATAATTCCTGACACAGCCTACACACCATTCCATTTGTGTCCATTCAACATAGTTTTGCTCTTAGAAACTTTGTAGATTTATTCTCTGAATATATTTGATTTATAGTTGGTTTCTGTAAACCCCACAGGTCTGGAGGAGCGACTGTGTATTTATAGTATGAAGATGATGTGTGGACGTGTGTCCCCGTGGAGATGAGACTAACAAGGCCTATGACTCTACAGATGTTTCATCTTGGAATGACTCTGCCAGCTTTCCAGGTCTGCAGAGAGTAAGAATATCACTTGTTCATCTGATTCACGATCCTTGCAACCTCCTATGCACTGCATCGTTGGATGGAAATTGGTGTTCCAGAGACAAATCAGGCTCCACCTTCTTCCAGAAGCTCAGAGTCCAGAGGTGAGAACCCAATGGAGAACATGTGGGGCTATATGGACATAGTAACGATAACACCAGAAACTTTCGGCGAATAAAGAGTCACATTATCTAAAGGATGAGGGCAGACGTGTTTATTTGAAGAGGAGAGAGCTACGTTGAAATGATAAACAAATTTATAAGTTTCACTGCTGACCGAAGGCTGAAAGATAGTCTAGGGGGAGGTGGAACAGCATGAGGGAAGATGGAACAGCACGTGTCTAAGTGCTGTGTTAAGAGGGAGCCTCTTGTATGTTTGGAACTGTGAGTTCCTCAGTGTGACTGCAGCCTCCAGTAGGACTAGGAAGTAAGCCAGTAAGGTTGGAGAGGTGGGTAGGGGTCAAGTGAAGTGGAGAATTGTGGGCTAAGCAAAGGAGTGTGTTTTCTTTCCAGCAGGCAATGGGGACCTTAGACATTTGTAAGCAAGAGAGAGGCACGTTCAGATTCGTGGTGTGAGGAAGAGCGACGCCCTAAGATGCAGACTCACACCTTCAGATTCCTGCGGCTGGTACACTGGAGCTCTGAAGCCGGTTTTGAGACAGGGCTGTTGTCTCCCTAGAAGACCCCTTCAAGGCCTGATGGTGGTGCTCATGGATAGAAGACAACTTTCGATCTGGGCTCAGCATCTGGAAGCTCCGTGTACACGCTGGTATCTGTTGGGGGTCTCTTGGGCCTCTGAGAAGGGCGAGTGATTTTTCCTTGTGTGAGAACGCGGTGATCCAACTGTGCGTATGTCACCTCCTGAGGGTCTGGTTCATCAGAGTCCTGGAGAGAGGGAAATGTTGAGTGAGGGAGGGGCTCACATTCTTCAGGACTATTAGGGAATAAAGCAGTATTTACGAGTCTGGGCCGAGGAGGACCTACCTCCCTGTTCACTGTTCTGTCCCCAGCAGGCTCTTGGTCCATTACAGCAGCATCTGTAGGAGACAAAAGTCATCAAAACAGCTGGGAGGACACGTCTGGGTCCTCATTTCATGTGCAGAGCCCAACACGCAGTGGGAGACTGTAGGTGCCTGAGGTCCCTCAGCTGCCAACAGCCAGACTCAGACATTCTGTCTCTCTGAGTGCAAGGCCCATCCCATGAAGAGCTGTCAGTTCCCATCCCAGTGATTCTGCCTCCCACTTTCTGCCTGTCATGGAACCTTCTCCTGGATGTCAGTGGCTGCAGGGACATGAGGATACAGTTGAGAATCAGGCAATGGTCTGTGAGCTGAAGGCAGGGACAGGGTGTCTGGTGCTCTCTCTAGAAAGCTCTACCTCTGTGGCTCCTGCCTTGGGCCAGAGACCATCCTGCCGGTGAGGAACACACACCCGCGTGCTCCCATCCCGCTTCCCCACACGGCCCTGAGGTCTGTGGCCTCTGCTTCGTGAGACTTACTCTTTTTGTTGGAGCACCAGCGATGCAGGAGAAAGAAGAAGATGGTGAAGAGGATCATGGCCACTGAGGTCCCAATCAGAACATGCAGGTGTCTGGGGATACCTGGAGGAAGAAGAGACTCCAATAAGAAGCTAATCATAGCAGTTCCTTCTTATGGATTGTCTCTCGTTTCTTGATTGACAGGTAACCATGTGGAATGTCTCCTTAGGACAAGCGGCCCGATGGCGGGAGACCCAGCTTCCTCCTGCTCTCTCAGTTACAGTCACCATGGAACCTGCTGAACATACAACTGCTTTAGTTTAGATGTTTGACCCCTTGAAACCTCACATTGAAATTTAACCCCCAGTGTGGGAGGTTGGGCCTCTTGGGAGGTGTTTGGGTCATGGAGGTGGAATCACCATGAATAGATCAATGCTTTCCCACACGACGGGGTTAGCAAGTTCTCCCTCTATTAGTACTCTGGACAGCTGGTTGTTAAAAAGAGCTTGGGGCCGGGCGCAGTGGCTCACGCCTGTCATCCCAGCACTTTGGGAGGCCAAGATGGGCGGATCACAAGGTCAGGAGATCGAGATCATCCTGGCTAACACGATGAAACCCCGTTTCTACTAAAAACACAAAAAATTAGCCGGGCGTCGTGGTGGGCGGCTAAGTAGCTGGGTTAGAGGCATGAGCCACCATTCACAGCCTTGTATATTATGCTGTAATAGGTCCCTTCGTTTGCACCATGCCTTGTCTTTCTATCACTCCTCTGCCAGGTATTGATTTACATGTAGGAGAAATAAATCTCAGAAAGAAATTAATGAAGCAAGGAATAAACAACTAGGAAAAATCAAACCCAACAAGTCCTCCCTGCAAATGATTCTACCTCACAAACATATCCTGTATCCATCCACTTCATCTACTCAGTGTCTAAGTCAGCACCACGTTTCACCAGTGGGGCGGGAACCGCCTTTTCCACGGTCTCCTAGATTCCAGTTACGCACCTGGGCCTCCCTTATGTTCATGTCAGTCACTATTAATCATGTAGGGATTCCTAGTTAGCCCGAGGTGAATCCAAGGGCTGTGAGTATAAAACACACACTCCTTGTCCTCCTTAGTTTCCTGTGTGCCCAGTGTGCTCTTCTGTCCTTCCAGTGGTCTTGTAATTCTCCCCATCTCATCCCAGCGTTTCAGGCAGAACCTCTTCCTTCCACATAAGATTGTTTTCACCTTTGTGCCTTCACGGCTGATAGCTGTGTTTGGAAAATCTTTCCGCCAGTCTTCCATTTTTTTCATTAACATCACAAATATGTGATTAGTGAGACCTTCTCTGTCACCTGAAATTATACACTCAGCATTATCTATTATTTATTTTAAATTCTGGCTGGGTGCCGTGGTTCACGCCTATAATCCCAGCACTTTGGGAGGCTGAGGCGGTCGGATTACTTTAGATTGGGAGTTGGAGATAGACTGGGCAACATGGTGAAACATCGTCTCTACCAAAAATCTACAAAAAGAATTGGCCAGGTGTGGTGGCGGGTGCCTGTAATCCAAGCTGCTCGAGAGGCTGAGGCAGGAGAATCACTTGAACCCAGGAGGTTGCAGTGAGCCAAGATCATGACACTGCACTCCAGTGTAGGGGATAGAGTGAGACTCTGTCTTAATAAAAAAAAAAGAAAAAAAAAAATAAACAAATAAATAGATTTTATGCACAGATATTTCCCAATAGATCAGCCATCTAAAGGTCCACTTGTGCATTCATTTTCTTTCCTCTCGTTTACCCATCTGCAACGTCAGTGTCCCAAGAGCACAGGCCAAATGCATCCTGTTTACTATTTGTGGAAGACAGGAGAATCCATCCCACCCCAAAAATGTCCCTGTCCTAGCCTTCATACCTTGTGAATATGTGATTTTACATGGAGAGGAGGAATGAAGATTGCAGATGGAATTATGGTTGCTAATCAGCTGAACTGAAAAGGAGGGTATCCTGGATGATATTAGGGAGATGATGATGGATTATCTTGGTGAATGCAATATAATCCCAAAGTCCTTAAAAGATGAGGAAGAAGGCAGAGAAAGAGGCGTGGACAAGGAAGAAGGGTCTGAGTGATGCCATGTGAGTCGTGACCAGTCTTTGTGGGTTTTGAGGAAGGAGGAAGGGGACCAGGAGCCAAGGACCGTGGGAGCCTCTAGAAACTGGGACATGTGAAGAGCAGATTCTCGCCTGGAACCTTCGGAGGGAAGGCAGCCTTGCTGTCACCTTGATTTTAGCCCAGTGAGATGCATTTCATCCTTTGAGCTATAGCACTGTAAGTTAATTAAAAAGCCGTTTTGTTTTCATCCACCAATTCTGTGGAAATTTGTTATGGCAACAACAGGAAAGGATTCTAACTGCACAGCCTGAGCATGGGGCCATGGCTGAATGAGTCAGTGAGTCGAAGTGTGCGTGCATGAGCTCTGTTCTCTGTTACTCAAGGCTCTTGCTCTGCTGAGTCAGCCAGGGTTGCCTCATGACCAACAGGAGCTCATTCCTTGGCAAGTGGAACTTCTCTGAAACACATCACCCTCATTAGATGTTCCCTTCCCTTCCCTCTTTCAAGCCCCCAGGAATTTATCCTCCAGTTAGGAATGCAGGGAGAACAAACACTGCATTTTTCCTGAGAAGGATGTCAGATTTGCAATCATTTTTCCAGCTTGTAGGAGGTCTCAGCTAAAGAAAATTAGAGATTAAGAGACTTCACGGAGCCCTGTGCTGGGCCAAGATCCCTTTTGCTGTTGGAGTGTCTGGAGTTCAGAGAGATGGTGGAAGACAGGCCCACAATCAGAGCTGGGAGGTGCTGAGCCAAGGCTTGAATCCAAGGCTTCCACCTCCCCAGGTTTCCAAAAGCAGAGATAAGAGGGATTCTTTACTCACCAGTTTTGGAGTTTGGTTCAGTGGGTGAAGGCCAAGTACGTGAAGGGTTTCCTAGAATAGAGACAGGAGAGAGGTGAGGAAATGAGGGTGCCTGTCCTCTACTCAAGGGAAATCTTTGAGGTTAGTTCATGGCCAACACTGTGTTATCCAACACTAGGCTCTGGGAATCCTGGGATCCTCTTCTCTATAATTTTTGTATGTGTTACCCATTGTCTCGAGACTTTAAGATATAGAGGGAAAACAGGAACATCACATTACCTGACTTAAAATATGTTACAGAGCGGTAGTAAACAAAACAGCATGACGTTGGCATAAAGAAAAGTGCATAGAACAATGGAGTAAAATGAAGAACACAGATATAATCTATGTGTCTACATTCAACGGCTTTTTTTTTTTTTTTAGATGGAATCTTGCTCTGTCACCCAGGCTGGAGTGTAGAGGTGCAATCTCGGCTCACAGCAACCTCCGTCTCCTGAATTCAAGCAATTCTCTTGCTTCACACTCTCGAGTAATGGTATTACAGGTGCTGACCACCATGCTCAGGTAATTTTTGTACTTTTAGTGGAGACAGGGTTTTACTATGTTGGCCCGGTGGGCCTTGAACTCCTGGTCTCAGGTGATCCACCCACCTTAGCCTCTGAAAGTGCTGGGATTGCAGGTGTGAGCCACCATGCCCAGCCAATCCAATGCATTTTGACAAAAGTGTCAAGAACCTACAATCAGGAAAGGACAGTCTTTTCAATAAACGATGTGGGGAAAACGGGTTATCTGCATGCAGGGAATGAAACTGCACCTCTACCTCTCCCCATTCACAAAAGTCAAATCCAAATGGATTAAATACATGAGTCTAAATCCTAAACCTATGAAACACATAGAAGAAAATATTGGGGAAATGCTTCAGGACATTTGTCTGAGAAAAGGCATTTTGTTTAAAACCTCAGAAACACAAGTAATCAAAGCAAAAAATGGACCATAGGGATTACATCAAACTAAGCAGCTTCTGCACTGCAAAATAAGCAACCAACAAAGTGAAGAGACAACCCACAGAATGGGAGCAAATATTTGCAGACTATGCATCTGAGATGGGATTTATAACTGGAAGCTCACATAACTCAATAAAACAAATAATTTAATTAAAAATGAGCAAAAGACTTGAACACACATTTCTCCACAAACAAAACATATAAATGGCCATTATTGAACTTGAACACACATTTCTCCACAAACAAAACATATAAATGGCCATCATGTGTATGAAAGTGTTCAGTATCACTCATCATCAGAGAAATACAAATGAAAAATCACAATGAATTTTCATCTCACCCCATTAAAATGGCTTTTATCAATATGACAAGCAAAACAAATGCTGAGGGAACCTCTGATCTCCCCAAACTGAGCCCAGTCTCCCTCCTCTGGGTCTGTCCTGACCAGTTTCTCCATCTGCCTGGGTGCCTGGAGCCCTGACCGCGGACCACCACGCAGGCCATGCAGGAGAGTTTGGAGGTGCCCTCTCTGCCATCCTGCCTCCTGATCCCACCCTCACACCAAGGCTTGGTCTTCTCTCTGAACCTGTCCATGCTTCTCTCCATCATCAGCAGCAAGTTCCTCAGCTATGGCTCTGGGATCATAAGACATGGGACAGGCATGGGGTTTCCTCACCTGTGACAGAAACGGGCAGTGGGTCACTCGGGTCTGACCACTTGTAGGGTGTGGTACGGAAAGAACCGAAGCATCTGTAGGTTCCTCCATGGGTGGCAGGGCCCAGAGGGAAGTCGCCCTGGAATGTTCCGTTGACGCTTTGCACTGCAGAGAGACTAAGTCCACAGGCCTCCCCCTCCCTGGATAGATGGTACATGTCAAAGGAGCGCCGGGAGCTGCAGGACAAGGTCACATTCTCTCCTGCCTGCACTGTGGGGCCCGGCTGGGCTGCTCTATATGAGAAGGTTTCTCATATAGACCTGGAAGGAGAAGAGGCAGTTTCTTCATGGAGGTTCTTCCTTGTCACAGCTCCCCTCACATCTGAGCTGAGAACTCACTCTTCTGCTCTATGCTAATGCTCTCTCTCACCCTCCACCCCATCTCTCTTCATGTCTGTTTCCACCTTCCACCTTTTCTGTCTCTCTAGGTCTCTGACCTCACTTCCCCAGCCCGTGGTGTGTTTTCCCTTTTTGTATTGTTTTCTTCTCTATGATCCTCCTTGGATTGTTGACTTGATCTTCCTTTTTCTTTAATTCTGAGTTTCTCACTTTCTGTTTTGTTCATAACCTTCTGAACATTTCTATCTATTATCTATCGATCTATCTATCTATCTATCTATCTATCTATCTATCTATCTATCTATCTGCTACCTGTCAATCTATCAATTATCTATCTGTAATCTATATCTATGTATCATTTATCTCTCTATCAATTGTCTGTCTCTCTATCTATCCACCATCTATTATCTATATCTATGTAACATCTGTCTATTCCCTCTCTATCTGTCTGCCTCTCTGTCTCTATGTATCATCTACGTATCTGTGTACCTATCTATGTGTCTATCTATCTCTCTATCTATCTATCGATCTATCTATCTATCTATCATCATCATCATCTCCACGTATCATCTATCTATCAATCACCATCTATGTATCTATAACCCATCCATTATCTATGATCTACCTATTTATCATCTCTCTATATCTGTCTATCTATCCATCTACCATCTGTCTCTCTCCATCTCCTTGTCTTTCTCTGCCTCTCAGTCTCTCTAGTTCTATTTGGAATCTCTGCAATCCATCCCCACATCTTTATCTTTCTCTGTCTTTGTGCCCCCCGCCTTCAGGGTTCTGATTTTGGAGCTTTTCTCTCCTGCCTTCCATCATTCTCTCCACTCCTCTGCCCACTTTTCTGTCTCTTTATGTGTCTGTGAGTCTCTCAGTCCCCTTCCTCTAGCTCATTCTCTGTGTGTTTATGTCTTTGCTTTTTGATGTTCCTGATTTCTCTCTGTGTCTCTCAGGAATCCTATCATATGTGGGGTTATGTGGAATATGAGCCTCAGAATCCAGTGTGGGGACCCCAAGTACACACAGCATACAGGGGTTGGTGTTCTGGGGCCACGATATCCTGGGATGATGACTGTCCCCTGCACGGAAGGCAGAGGTGTCAGAACAAACACGGCATCTGTAGGTGCCACAAGGTCTGAGGCCACAGGGGCTGACTCAGGACAGAAATATGGGTGTCCTTGGGTTCTCCTGGTAGAAACGCTTTGTGAAGGTAATACAGAAATGAAGTTTGTAACCTGTGCCAGGTATCTGAGCAAAGTCAGCACAGAAGGACGCCTCTCTCTGGGACATGTCTGTGTGTCTGGGTGTCCCCTTTAACTCTTTCTCTCTTTTCTACCTCCCTGTATGGCTCCTGTGTCTGTCCTCTGTTATGACACCTGGTCTGTACTTGTGTCTCCTGTTTCTCTGTCTCTGTTGGTACAGACCTCGCCAAGTCAGTCTCTCTCCATAAAATCCCACACTCATCTTCCTCATGACCACCTGGGGCTTCCAAGTCCTGGATCATTCACTCTGTGTCCCAGTGACAATGAGAAGAATGTCCGGACACTCTCACCTGTGATCACGATGTCCAGGGGGTCACTGGGAGCTGACAACACATAGGGGGAGTGAGTAAAAGAACCGTAGCATCTGAAGGTCCCTGCAAGGGTATACATCATGGAATTGATGGAATAGTTGGCCTGGGAACCCCCACCGTGGAGCTCTCCAACAAGGTGCAAGGGCTCCTCAAGGGTCACCTCACGATGCAGAAAGAAGTGCTCAAACACGGTATCTGAGGAACATTGTAGGGTGACCGTCTCTCCTGATTTCACCAGGGGACCTGGGAGGGCCAGGAGGGAAGGCTTTTTGTGGACTCCTAGAAAGAGAGGTTGTGAGTTTAGAAGGCGTCTCCCTTTGTCATCATATCCATGGCACCTGGAACGAGTGAGGGTTCCCCTCCCGGCTGTCTGTCTCTTTCCTCCCTCTCTGTGTCTCCCTGTCTTTTATCCCCTGGTGCAGGTCCCTCCATCTGTGTCCCTCCCTCTTCTCTGTCCGTCTGTCTCTAGTAGCCTTGGACGCCCTTCCCACTGGACTCAGCCTCATCTCTTAGGCTGCTGTATCTGTTTCCCACTCATCTCTTTCCTCCTGTCTGTGTGGGGGTGGAAGAGGAACCATGGCAGGCTGCATGTCCAGGCTCTTAACAGCCTGGTTCAATCTCTTTTGGACAAACTGGAGTCCCTGGCAGGAGGAATGAACTGATCAGTAAGGCAGGCACCAGTGTCCACACCCCCTGTTCCTGGTGGGGATTGGGAGCCTCTCCTGCCATGCCTGTGCCTTCTTCATGGCCTCAGCTTCCACAGGGTGGCTCCTGGTGCTGGTTCGAGGAGCATCGACCCCTCCCTATGTGGATGGAGACTGTTGGTGGCATCAGCGTCCTGCCCTTCCTGATCTTAGGGTTTCCAACCTTCTCCTTGTTTGGTTTCTTTAATTAATTGATTAATTAATTGATTTTTGAGGCAGAGTGTCACTTTTTCACCCAGGCTGGAGTGTAGTGGTGTGGTCTTGGCTCACTGCAACTTCTGCCTCCTGGATTCAAGCGATTGAATTCAGTCATTGGTTTACTCGCGCCCACCACCATGCCCGGCTATCGTTGTTTGGTTTCCTAACTCGTCCTTGACCATGTTCCTGTGTTGGTTTCCTGTTACTGCTGCAGAAAATTATCCCAAACATGGCAGCAGGAGAGAACACACTGACCCTTCCACTTCTGGAGACAGAAATTGGATCCAGTTCTCCCTGGGCTAAAATCAAGTCATCTACACAACTGCGTTCCCTCTGGAGACTCAGCAGAGCGGTTCTCTTGACTTCTCCAGCCCGTAGAGGCCACCTGCCATTGTGACTCGTGGCCTTCCTCCACCTTCAAAGCCCACAGTGGCTGATGGAGTCTCCCACGACGCTGCTCTAATCCCCACTCTCCTTTTCTTCCTCCTGTCACGAGGACCCTTGTGATTCCACTGAGCCCAGTGGGACAGTCCAGGCCGTCTCCCCATCTCAAGGTCAACTCATCAACAACCTGAGCTCCGTCTTCCCCTTCAGTCCCCTGCCCTATAACATAAATAGTCACACGCTCCAGGGATTAGAATGTAGCCATATTGGGGACAGTTATTCTTCCCATCACAGCACCCATTTCCCTGTATTCAATTCCCCTGTACCCCAAAGACAGTCATGTCCTGGGTGATGGGACCCTGACGGACACCCCCAGTAGAAGCTCTGGGATTCAGGAGGTGGGACAAGGAGAAGCCCAGACAGGAGTCCTCTGACCTGTGACCCTGATCGCCAGGGGGTTGCTGGGAGTCGACCACTCAGTGAGGGAGTGCGGGTATGAACCCCGACATCTGTAGGTCCCTGCGTGTGCCGGGGTCACAGGGCCCATGAGGAAGCTCTCCTGGAATATTCTGCTGTGGAAGATGGGAATGTGGCTTCTGTCGTCTTTGTACAGAGTGAAGTTGTTAAACCCACCACGATAGTGACACCGAAGAGTCACGTGTCCTCCCTGAGGCACCAGAGCGCTGGGCCAGGCAGACAGGAAGGTCTTGTCCTGACCACCTGGGGGAAAAGGAGGGGCCGCCTTAGAGAGGAGGATGTGGAGCCGCCCCTCCCTCCGTGTGCTCAGAAGATTGTTCCCCTTTCCATGTTTCTAAGGCTCCTACCACACCTGGGTATCCAGGGCTACAGGAAGGACCCATCCCACATAGACACGGCGTCTCCCTACAACAAAGGTGTCAGCTGAGAACTTTGAACAAGTGCTGAATAAGGGACTCTTACTAGATTTTAATACTGCAAGATTACTCACATAGAAAAACACAAAGTAGACATGGCATGGAGGGCGTGTCCTTTGTGAATGGAATATCAGGCCAGTGCATGAACCGAACCCCCATCAGAAGATTTGGAATGTCAGGGTCATGGCTGTGGTTTCCCCACCTCTTCTGGTAGAAGGACAGCAGCCACACTGCAGCCCTGACCGTCATGGAAACACTGGAGGGTGTGAGTTACACCTTTGTCCTCAGAGGACCTGCTGTTCCTAGCACTGCTTCCCTCCCTTCCTCAGCTGCTGACACCACTTCCTCCCTGCACACCTCAGCTTGGAGCACCCCAAGCTCACCCTGCTCTTCACAGAGCTTGACTCAGCCAAGGGTAAGAAAGGCCAGAGAGGACGAGGTCAGAAGTGTGAGCCGAGCACCCCAGGGTCCCCCCTTCTTAGTTTATGAGAGACTCTCCGACAGGACTTCCCTCTTGTTTCAGGAAAATCCTCTTAGGTGGGGAGATGACACCCTAAGGTTTGGGGAAGGACTCACCCGTGTATGGACAGGCCGTCTGGACCAAGAAGAACCCTGGAAAGAAAGATCATGGTCGATGATCCATCTGCAGGCAAACCAGGGCCTCCTGTGCTGCCCCCATGGGACTATGTGTCTGGGTAGCCAGGCCCTTGCTGGGCTGAAGGTAAACTCACCCTGGCTGCCTACCTGCCCCCGCAGCAGGGATCTCAGCTGCCCAGAGACCCAGACTCCTGATCCAGATCTCCACTCCAGGGGTAGATCTACACAACAGGCCCACATGTCCACTCCATGCTGATATCTCTACTCCAGACCCAGATCTCCAACCCAGGCCCATATCTCCACCCCAGGCCCATCCCTCCATGCCAGGCCCAGATCTCCACTCCAGGCCCAGATCTCCACTCCAGACCCAGATCTCCACCCCAGGCCCAGATCTCCACTCCAGACCCAGATCTCCACCCCAGGCCCATATCTCCACCCCAGGCCCAGATCTCCACTCCAGGCCCAGATCTCCACTCCAGGCCCATATCTCCACTCCAGGCCCAGATCTCCACTCCAGGCCCATATCTCTACCCCAGGCCCATATCTCCACACCAGGCCCATATCTCCACTCCAGACCCAGATCTCCACCCCAGGCCCATATCTCCACCCCAGGCCCAGATCTCCACTCCAGGCCCTGATCTCCACTCCAGGTCCATATCTCCACTCCAGGCCCATATCTCCACTCCAGGCCCATATCTCCACTCCAGGCCCATCCCTCCATGCCAGGCCCATGTCGCCTTTCCAGACCCAAATCTCCACTCCAGGCCCATATCTCTACCCCAGGCCCATATCTCCACTCCAGGCCCATATCTCCACTCCAGACCTGTATCTCCACTCCAGACCTGTATCCCAACTCCAGGTCCATATCTCCACTCCAGGCCCATATCTCCACTCCAGGCCCATATGTCCACTCCAGGCCCATCCCTCCATGCCAGGCCCATGTCTCCATTCCAGACCCAAATCTCCACTCCAGACCCAAATCTCCACTCCAGACCCAGATCTCCACCCCAGGCCCATATCTCTACTCCAGGCCAAAATTTCCACTCCAGACCCAGATCTCCACCCCAGGCCCATCCCTCCATGCCAGGCCCATGTCTCTATCCCAGGCCCATATCTCCACCCCAGGCCCAGATTTCCACTCCAGGCCCATATCTCTACCCCAGGCCCATATCACCACTCCGGGCCCATATCTCCGCTCCAGGCCCAGATCTCCACTCCAGGCCCAGATCTCCACTCCAGGCCCATATCATCACTCTGGGCCCATATCTCCACTCCAGGCCTAGATCTCCACTCCAGGCCCATCTGTCCATGCCAGGCCCATATCTCCACACTAGGCCCAGATCTCCACTCCAGACCTGTATCTCCACTCCAGGCCCATATCTCCACTCCAGGCCTGTATCTCCACTCCAGGCCCAGATCTCCACTCCAGGCCCATATCTCCTCTCCAGGCCCAGATCTCCCCTCCAGGCCCATATCTCCACTCCAGGCCCAGATCTCCATTCCAGGCCCATATCTCTAATCCAGGCCCATATCTCCAATCCAGGCCCAGATCTCCCCTCCAGGACCATATCTCCACTCCAGGCCCAGATCTCCCCTCCAGGCCCATATCTTCACTCCAGACCTGTATCTCCACTCCAGGCCCGTATCTCCACTCCAGGCTCAGATCTCCACTCCAGGCCCAGATCTCCCCTCCAGGACCATATCTCCACTCCAGGCTCAGATCTCCCCTCCAGGCCCATATCTCCACTCCAGGCCCAGATATCCACTCCAGGCCCAGATCTCCACTCCAGGCCCATATCTGTACCCCAGGCCCATATCTCCACTCCAGGCCCATATCTCCACTCCAGACCTGTATCTCCACTCCAGACCTGTATCCCCACTCCAGGTCCATATCTCCACTCCAGGCCCATATCTCCACTCCAGGCCCATATCTCCACTCCAGGATCATATCTCCACCCCAGGCCCAGATCACCACCCCAGTGCTTCCTCCACCGATTCCCTTCCAGGACTCACCAACACACGCCACGCTGAGGACTATGAGCGACATGGTGCTGCCGGTGCAGACAGGCGGCCGCGCCCCAGCTCCGCTCAGCAGCGCACAGGATGTTATCTGGCGCCCTGCCCATGCAGTTGACGTGCTGACCACATCATGGGAGGTGACATACGCAGGCTCTTCCTACCTTGCATGAGGCCCAGCGGGTGCTCACTCAAGAGTGGAAAATGGCTTCCTGGAAATTGTTCTCACTAGAACTGACACCTTGTGTCCTTCACTATGACCAGCTCAAAACACGTCTCAGATCCAACCTCCCGGACACGAGGTGACTGAAATCTGTGCTGACGTGAAAGACTTTTTATGTATTTTTATTGTTTTTATCTGTGTTTCAAACTCTTTTCCGTGTGTAATATGCAAAATATCTAATAGGTATTATGAACGTTGTCAGAGCAATTGTGACGAATAAACCATTAGGATGTTTCATGCTTGTATTTCTAGTATGACAGCAGAACCAGTTTAAATGATTTAAATACCCAGGGAAGGATTATGCAATTGTTTACAATCTTAGAACTGTTCTTTATCAGCAAAACCCACAACATGTCAATTCTGGATTTTTGTCATTTTATCTACCATTTGTCTCATGACCCAAGAGTCCAGAGCCCCAACTCATGGTTCGCTCTCTCTCTGTCTCTCTGCCTCCCTCATTTTAAATTGTATAGAAATATCCAGTAACATAATGCTATAGAAAATCAAGCGTCCCCCAGGACTTTGGGAAGCCGAAGTTTGCGGATCAACGGAGGTCGGGAGTTCGAGACCTCCCTGGCCAACTTAGTGAAGCCATGTCTCTGCTAAAAATACAAAAATTAGCTGTGCCTGGTGGTGAGCTAATGTTAGCTACTCAAGAGGCTGAGGCAGGAGAATCTCTTGAAGCTGGGAAGTGGAAGTTGCAGTGAGCTGAGATCGTGCCACTGCAGTCCAGCCTGGGCGACAGAGTGAGACTCTGCCTCAAGAAATATTTTAAAAAGCCTAGCAAATAGCCTATAATAAAAAAGTAGAGGACTCCAGCTACCAAATTTTAAGGGGTTGTGTAAGCCTACATAATGTGCAGCATCCTCAAGAGAGTGAACACAGAGACAAACAGTGTCTAAAATACATCCGTGTACACACAGCCCCGTTAGAGTTGACAAAGGCTGCCGTGTGGTTTAAGGAGGAATAGAATGTCTTCTCAATAGATAACATGGGCCCGAGGGTTACGCATAGAAAAAAATAAATCTACACGTATTCTCACACTATAAAACACTTCTTGTTTTTTATCTTGGTATTGTAAATTTTTTATGATTTATATTTAAAATTGAGAAATAAAAGTTAGATACAGTCGTCCTTCACTATTCGTGGGTGATTGGTTTCAGGATCTCCGCTCAGATACCACAATCTGCAGATGCTCAAGCCTCTTACATGAAATGGCACAGGGTTTGCATATAATCCATGTTCATCCTCCTGTATACATGAAATCATCTGTAGATTACTTATAATTCCTGACACAGCCTACATACCATTTCATTTGTGTCCATTCAACATAGTTTTGCTTTTTGAAACTTTGTGGATTTTTTCTCTGAATATTTTTGATTTATAGTTGGCTCAATAAACACCTGTAAACCCCACAGGTCTGGAGGAGCGACTGTGTATTTATAGTATGAAGATGATGTGTGGACATGTGTCCCCGTGGAGATGAGACCAACAAGGCCTATGACTCTACAGATGTTTCATCTTGGAATGGCTCTGCCAGCTTTCCAGGTCTGCAGAGAGTAAGAATATCACTTGTTCATCTGATTCGTGATCCTTGAAACCGCCTACGTGCTGTATCGTTGGATGGAAATTGGAGTCCCAGAGACAAATCAGGCTCCACCTCTTCCAGAAGCTCAGATTCCAGGGGCGAGAACCCAGTGGAGAACATATGGGGTTATATGAACATAGTAATGATAACACCAGAAAATTTAGGGAAAAAAAGACTCACCTATAGAATGAGGACAGTCACGTTTATTTGAAGACGAGAGAGCTACATAGAAATCACAACAAATTTTTATAAGGTTTACTGATGACAGAAGACTGAAAAATCGTCTGAGGGGAGGTGGAACAGCATGAGGGAAGGTGGAACAGCACGTGTCTAAGTGCCATGTTAAGACGGAGCCTCTTGTATGTTTGGAATTGTGAGCTCCTCAGTGTGACTGCAGCCTCAAGTAGGACTAGGAAGCAAGTCAGTTAGTTTGGAGAGGTGGGCAGGGGTCAAGTGAAGTGGAGAATTGTGGGTTAAGCAAAGGAGTGCATTTTCTCTCCAGCAGGCAGTGGGAACCACAGACATTGGTAAGCAAGAGAGAGCCAGCAGATTTGTGGTGTGAGGAAGAGCAATGCTCTAAGATGCAGAGTCGAGACTTCAGATTCCAGCTGCTGGCACTGGAGCTGTGAAGCCGGTTTTGAGACAGGGCTGTTGTCTCCCTAGAAGACCCCTCCAGGCCTGTCTGTGGTGCTCGTGGGCAGGAGACAACGATCTGGGCTCAGCATTTGGAAGTTCTATGTACACGCTGGTATCTGTTGGGGGTGTCTTGGGCCTCTGAGAAGGGCGAGTGATTTTTCCCCGTGTGAAAACGCAGTGATCCAACTGTGCGTATGTCACCTCCTGAGGGTCTTGTTCATCAGGGTCCTGGAGAGAGGGAAATGTTGAGTGAGGGAGGGGCTCACATTCTTCAGGACTAGTAGAGAATAAGACCATATCCATGAGGCTGGGCCGAGGAGGACCTACCTCCCTGTTGACTGTTCTGTCCCCCGCAGGCTCTGGGTCCATTACAGCAGCATCTGTAGGAGACAGAGTCATCAAAACAGCTGGGAGGGCACTTCTGGGTCATCATTTCATGAGCAGAGCCCAACACACAGCGGGAGGTCCTAGGTGCCTGAGGTCCCTCAGCTGCCAACAGCCAGACTCAGACATTCTGTCTCTCTGAGTGCAAGGCCCATCCCATGAAGAGCTGTCAGTTCCCATCCCAGTGATTCTGCCTCCCACTTTCTGCCTGTCATGGAACCTTCTCCTGGATGTCAGTGGCTGCAGGGACATGAGGATACAGTTCAGAATCAGGCAATGGTCTGTGAGCTGAAGGCAGGGACAGGGTGTCTGGTGCTCTCTCTAGAAAGCTCTGCCTCTGTGGCTCCTGCCTTGGGCCAGAGACCATCCTGCCGGTGAGAAACACACACCTGCGTGCTCCCATCCCTCCTCATCCTTCCTCCCTACATGGCCCTGAGGTCTCTGGCCTCTGGTTTTTGAGACTTACTCTTTTTGTCGGAGCACCAGCAACGAAGGAGAAAGAAGAGGAGGATGGTGAGGAAGATGGTGGCCACCGAGTACCTAATCACAGCAGGTAGGTGTCTGACGATACCTGGAGGAAGATAGGAATCCAATAAGAAGCTCACCATAGCAGTTCCTCTTTGAGGATTGTCTCTCATTTCTTGGTTGCCAGGCAACCCCATAAAACATCTCTTTAGGACAAGCACCCACGTGGTGGGAGACCCAGCTTTCTCCTGGTTTCTCAGTTATAGTTTTCATAATAACCATGGAATGTGCCGATGAGACACCTGCTATCGTATGGATATTTGACCCCCCCAAACTTCACTCTGAAATTTAACCCTGAGTGTGGGTGGTGGTGCCTATGGGGACGTGTTTGGGTCATGGGGGTGGATCCATCATAAATAGATTAATGTTCCCCCACATGACGGGGTTAGCAATTCTCCCTTTATTAGTACTCTAGAGAGTTGGTTCTTAAAAAGAGCTTGGAAGCTCCATCACACCCCGTTTCTCCCTGTCTTGCTGTGTGATCTCGGTGGTCTCTGCACATGTAGGACCCCGTCTCTTCTACCAGAGTAGGAGCAGCCTGAGACCACAGCCAGAAATAGATGCTGGTGTCCTGCCTCTTGTACAGCTTGCAGAACCGTGAACCAACCAAATCTGTTTTCTGTAGAAGTTACCCAGGCTCAAGTGTTGTTTTACAGCCACAAAAATGGACTAAGACGGCAACATCCTGAGATCAGGAGGAACGTCCCAGAACAGGCTGGACTGTCTTCCTGTTCTTCCCAGAGGAGGACGTCATGCAGTGCTTTAGCTCAGTGCTTCCTGTGGCTCCAGGGTACAAAACCCAGGCTGGGCTGCTTTCTGGGTTCCCCCAGCTGCAGTGCAAATGGGGTGACTCCATATGTCTCGAGCAGCTTTTCTGAGCCTTGGGGTACTGGCTCACATTGAAATGTAGGCTTCTGTTGTCAGTTGCTGCTTATGTGTTAGTAATGAACCTGCCTATGTCATGTATTCTCTGTGTGTTCTGTCTCACTGGAGTGACGGTGAGTGATAGAAACTGGCATAGCCCCAGGTGCAGTACAGGAGGTGTTTAGAGTCTTCTCTGGGAAGACTGGACTGGGATTGATAAACAGTGAATGTGCTTTATAATTTCTACGGCCACAACCCTCTTGACTCAAACACATTACATTCGACAAGAAAAGGCATAACATGAAATCAAGATCAAAAAAGTGAAGTAGAACTGTCATATATCAAACAGCCAGGAAATAATGATGAAGCTCGTGAAGAACGTGCTCCTTTTTGTGATCTCGGGAGTCCTATATTAGGCTGCTGTTCTACCTGAGAGTCCAGAGGAAGGACAACCCCCTCCATCATCTATTGCTTTGGTACAACCTGTCCTTCTGTGAATTCGTATAAAAGGTGACCACGAGATGGTGCTGGCGCTGGTCTCTGAGTCCAAGATCTGAACTCCAAAGAATATTAGTTTTTACCTTCCCACGGTCTATCTGTGTCTCTTAATGTGATAGGAAGTAGAGGTGAGGTGGGGGATTTGGGTGAGGGGGCAAGTTTTATGCCATGAACATAGATTCCAATAGAATCCCAAGGGCTTTAAAAGATGAGGAAGAAGGCAGAGCAACATTCAGAGAAAGAGGTGTGGTGAGGAAGAAGGATCTGACTGATGTCATGTGAGAGATGTGACCAGCCTTTGTGGGCTTTGAGGAAGGAAGATGGGGACCAGAAGCCAAGGAATGTGGGAGCCTCTAGGAGCTTGGAAAAGTGAGGAAGCAGATTCTTGCCTGGAACCTTCAGAGGGAAGTCAGCCTTGACGTCACCTTGATTTTAGCCCAGTGAGATGACGCATTTCATAATTCTGAGCTACAGCACCGTCAGATATTTTTTAAAAATGTGGCTTCCATCCACGAAGCCTGTGGAAATTTGTTATGGCAACATAGGAAAAGGGTCCACACTGCACAGCCTGAGCATGGAGCAGTGGCTGAGCCAGTAAGTGGAAGTGTCATGTGCGTGGATGAACTCCGTTCTCTCTTACTGCAAGGCTCTTGCTCTGCTAAGTCAACCAAGATTGGATCATGACAGACAGGAGCTCATTCCCTGGCAAGTAGAACTTCTCTACAAACACCCCACCCTCAAAAATGTTCCCCTTCCTTCCCCCTCTCAAGCCCCCAGGCATTTGTCCTTTGGTTAGGAATGCAGGCAGAACAAACACCACATTTATCCCGAGAACAACGTCTGATTTGCACTCAACCTTCTACCCTGAGGTGTCAGCAGCAGAAAATCAGAGGTTAAGAGATTTCACTGAGCCCTGTGCTGGGCTCAGATCCCTTTCGTTGTTGGAGTGTCTGGGGTTCAGAGACGGCGGAAGACAGGCCCACAATCACAGAGCTGGGAGGTGCTGAGCCAACGCTTGAATCCAAGGCTTCGACCTCCCCGGTTTTCAAAAGCAGAGGTAAGAGGGATCCTTCACTTACCAGTTTCGAAGCTTGGTTCAGTGGGTGAAGGCCAACTACTTGAAGGGTTTCCTAGAACATGGGACAGGAGAGAGGTGTGGAAATAAGGATGCCTGTGTTCTACTCAAAGGACATCTTTGAGGTTGGTTCCTGGCCAACATTCTGTTATCTAATATTGGGCCCTGGGAGTCCTGGCATCCCCTTCTCCATAATCATTGTACGTGATGCCCACTATCTTGAGACTTTAAGGTATAAGGAGAAAACAGGAGTATCACACTACCTGACTTAAAAATATGTTACAGAGCTGTAGTAAACAAAACAGTATGACACTGGCATAAAGAAAAGCACGTAAAACAATGGAGCAGAATGAAGAACACAGATGTAATCCACCTATTTACATCCAATGGACTTTGAGAAAGGTTCCAAGAATCTACAATCTGGAAAGGACAGTGGTTTCAATAAATGATGCAGGGAAAACTGGATAGCTACATGCAGAGGGATGAAAATGTACCTCTACCTCTCACCATATACAAAAATCAAATGAAAATGGGTTAACAACTTAAGGCCTGAACCCATTAAACATCTAAAAGGAAACACTGGGGAAATGCTCCAGGACATTTGTCTGAGGGAAGACATTTTGTTTAAACCTCAAAAACACAAGTAATCAGAACACAAAAACATAGACCATTGGGATTATATCAAACTAAGCAGCTTCTGCACTGCTAAGGAACCAACCAACAAAGTGAAGAAGAGACAACCCATGGAATGGGAGCAAATATTTGCAAACTATGCATCTGAGAGGGGATTAAGAACTAGAATATAAAAGAAGCTCAAACACCTCAATAAAATTACTAATTTAATTATAAAATTAGTAAAAGACCTGAACAGACATTTCTCAATGAACAAAACATACAAATGAACATTGCATATATGAAAAGTGCTCAGTATCACTAATCATCAGAGAAATGCAAATGAAATCACAATGAGCTATCATCGCACCCCATTACAATGACTTTTATCTCAAAGACAGACAAAACAAATGCTGACAAGGTGGTGGAGAAACGAGAACCCTGATACACTGTTGACAGGAATATAAATTAGTACAACTTTCACAGAGGAGAAGAATATGGAAATTCCTCAAAAAATAAAAAGAGGCTGGGTGCTGCAGCTCACCCTTGTAATCCCAGCAGCTTGGGAGGCTGAAGTGGGTGGATCACTGGATGCCAAGAGTTTGAGACCAGCCTGGCCAACATGGTGAAAACCCGTATCTACTAAAAATACAAAAATTAGGCGGGTGTGGTGGCAGGTGCCAGTAATCCAACTACTCAGGAGGCTGAGGCAGGAGAATCACTTGAATCCTGGAGGTAGAGGTTGCAGTGAGCCCAGATGGTGCCATTACACCCCAGCCTGGGCAACAAGAGTGAAACTTCTTATCAAAAAAACAAAAAGCATAAACCAAAACCTAAAAAGAGAACTTCCAGAGGATCTAGCAATTCCACTAGTGGGTGTAAACGCAAAGGAAAGGACTTCAGTGTATCAAAGTGACATCTGCACTCCCATGACTGTTCTAGCACCATTCACAGTAGTCAGGATGTGGAGTCAACCTACCTGCCCATCAGTGGGTAAATGGATAGAGAGAATGTAGTACATACACACAGTGGAGACTACTCATCCAGAGAGACAATAACATCCTGACATTTGCAGCCACATGGGTGGAACTGGGGGTCATTACAAGGAATGCCATTTCTCACTAACCTGCAGAATGTAAAATGTGAAGCTCATGAAGGTAGGAGTAGAATGGTAGATGCCAGAGGTTAGGAAGGAAAGGATGGAGGGTAACAAAAAAAAGAATATAAATTTATTTACTTATCTATTAGAGACAGAGTCTCTGTGTGTCACCAGGCTGCAGTGCAGTGGCATGATCTCGGCTCACTGCAACCTCTGCCTCCTGGGCTTAAGTGGTTCTCCTGCCTCAGCCTCCCAAGTAGCTGGGATTACAGGCAAGTGGCACTATGCCTGGTTAATTTTTTTTCATCTTTTTAGTAAAGATGGGTTTCCCCCATGTTGGCCAGGGTGGTCTCCAGCCCCTGATTTTGAATGATCTACCTGCCTTGGCCTCTCAAATTGCTGAGATTACAGGCGTAAGGCACTGCACCCGGCCTATATAGGTATTTATGACCCCTAGATTTTACACTTAAAAATGGTAACGTTGGTAAATTGTACAGGTATATTTAACCTCAATCAGCATTTTTTCAAATGAAAAGAAAAGGGTGTAAGGGTTGCTGGTGATGACATCTCTCTGTGGGTGAGAGGCCGGGATGGGCTTCTGGGAAATGGGTAAGGTTGAGGGGCTGAGGGAACCTCTGATCTCCCCAAACTGTGCCCAGTCTCCCTCCTCTGGGTCTGTCCTGACCAGTTTCTCCATCTGCCTGGGTGCCTGGAGCCCTGACCGCAGGCCTCCATGCAGGCCATGCAGGAGGGTTTGATGTGCTGTGTCTGCCCTCCTGTGCCCTGACCCCAACCTCACACCGAGGCTTCATCTTCTCTCTGCATCTGTCCATCCCTCCCTCCATCATCAGCAGGAAGCTCCCCAGCTATGGCTCTGGGATCCTAAGACATGGGACAGACATGGGGTTTCCTCACCTGTGACAGAAACGGGCAGTGGGTCACTCGGGTCTGACCACTCGTAGGGAGAGTCACGGAGAGAGCCGAAGCATCTGTAGTTCCCTCCGTGGGTGGCAGGGCCCAGAGGGAAGTCAGCCTGGAATGTTCCATTGACGCTCGGCACTGCAGGGAGCCTAAGTTCATGGGCCTCCCCCTCCCTGGATAGATGGTACATGTCAAAGGAGCGCCGGGAACTGCAGGACAAGGTCATGTTCTCTCCTGTGGGAACCGTGGGGCCTGGCTGGGCTGAGAGAGAAGGTTTCTCATATAGACCTGGAAGGAGAAGAGGCAGTTTCCTCAGGGAGGTTCTTCCTTGTCACAGCTCCCCTCACACCTGAGCTGAGAACTCACTCCCCTGCTCTATGACCTAATGCTCTCTCTCTCTCACCCTCCACCCCCGACTCTCCCTGTCGTTCCCTCCCTATGTGGCTCCAGCCTGGTGGTGGCATCAGCAGTGCACCTTTGCTGATCTCAGGGTAGCCAACCCTCTTGTTTGGTTTTTAAACTTGTCCTTGACCTGGGTTCCTGTGTTGGTTTCCTGTTGCTGCTGTAGAAAATTATCGCAAACATGGCGGCAGGAGAGAACACACTGACCCTTCCACTTCTGGAGAACAGAAATTGGATCCAGTTCTTCCTGGGCTAAAATCAAGGCATCTACAGGGCTGTGTTCCCTCTGGAGACTCAGGGGAGAATCAGTTCCCTTGACTTCTCCAGCCCCTATAGGCCTCCTGCCTTTGTGACTCGTGACCTTCCTCCACCTTCAAAGCCCACAGTGGCTGATGGAGTCTCCCATGATGCTGCTGTAATCCCCACTCCCCTCTTCCTCCTCCTGTCATGAGGACCCTTGTGATTCCACTGAGCCCAGCGGGACAGTCCAGGCCGTCTCCCCATCTCAAGGTCAACTCATCAACAACCTGAGCTCCATCTTCCCCTTCAGTCTCCTGCCCTATAACATAAAGAGTCACAGGGTCCACGGATTACAATGTGGCCATCAGTGGGGACAGTTATTCTTCCCACCACAGCACCCATTCCCCTGTATTAAATCCCCCTTTACCCCAAAGACAGTCAGGGCCTGGATGATGGGACCCTGACGGACACCCCCAGCAGAAGCTCTGGGATTCAGGAGGTGGGACAAGGAGAAGCCCAGACAGGAGCCCTCTGACCTGTGACCATGATCACCAGGGGGTTGCTGGGTGCCGACCACTCAGTGGGGGAGTGCGGATGAAAAACTCGACATCTGTAGGTCCCTGCATGTGCTGCAGTCACAGGGCTAATGAGGAAACTGTTCCAGAATATTCTTTTGTAGAGCTCAGGGACAGGCACCCCGTCTTCCTTGTACAGCGTGAAGATGTTAAACCCAGGACGATAGTGACACCAAAGAGTCACGTGTCCTCCCTGAGGCACCACAGCGCTGGGCCAGGCAGAGCAGAAGGGCTTGTCCTGACCACCTGGGGGAGAAGGAGGTGCCGCCTTAGAGAAGAGGATGTGGAGTCGCCCCTCCCTCCGTGTGCTCAGAAGATTCTTCCCCTTTCCATGTTTCTAAGGCTCCTACCACACCTGGGTGTCCAGGGCTACAGGAAGAACTTATCCAGCATGGACACGGCGTCTCCCTACAACAAAAGTATGGGCTGAAAACTCTGAGCAGGTGCTGAGTACGGAACCCTTACTAGATTTTAATACTGCAAGATTGGTTACACCAAACAACACAAAGTAGACACGCGGCGGAGGGTACGACCTTTGTGGATGGAATATCAGCTAATGCCTGAACCATAATAAACAACTGAGCCCCATCAGAGGGATTGGAATGTCAGGGTCATGACTGTGGTTCCCCCACCTCTTCTGGTAGAATGACAGCAGCCACACTGCAGCCCCGACCATCATGGAAACACTGGAGGGAGTGATTTACCCTCTTGTCCTCAGAGGACCTGCTGTTCCTAGCACTGCTTCCCTTCCCTCCTCTGCCAGTGACACCATATCCCATCCCCCGACACCCCAGCTTTGAGCGCCCAAGTCTCCACCTGGGCCACACAGAGCTAGACTCAGCCACGGGGAAGAACGGCTGGGGAGGGATAAGACAGAACTCAGGGCCGAGCATCCCAGGGTCTCCTCTTCCTAGTTCACGAGAGATTTCCCCACAGGCTTTCCCACGGTCAGTCCATCAGCCGCCCTCTGTGCTGCCTGCCTCCCTTCTCAGGAAAATTCACTTGTATTGGTGGGGATGGCAACCCATCATTTGGGAAGGACTCACCCACGTGTGCCCGCACCCTCTGGTCCAAGAAGAACCCTGCAAAGAAAGATCATGATGAACTATTCATGTCTGCAGCAACCTGCCCTTTCCTCCCAGCCATTGGGCGCCTCGCTGGGCTGAACGTTCACTCAGCCTCACCACCCGCTTGCTCCAGAACACGGCTCCCTGTTGGGAGACCCCGAATCTGCAGGCCCGTAGTGTAACCCTGGTGCTCCTTCCCTTCCAGGACTCACCAAGACAGGCCAGGATGACGACCGTGGGCGACATGGACTTGGTGCAGCTTCTGCTGCCAGGACGCAGTGACTCTGCTCGACTGACCGGTGCAGAGGATGTGGTGAGGAGCCTGGATCATGAAGTTGACACATTGACCACAACATGTGAAGGGGACACAGGTAGGCTTCTTGTACGTCATATGAGGTTCTAGTGGGAGTCCGGTCAAGGGAGGAATGTGGCTCTCTGAAAACTGCAGACTAGACTTGTCACTTCCCGTCATGCGTGACGGCCAGACTCAAAGCACATCTCAGACCCACTTCCCCCAGCCCAGGAAGACTGAACTGTGCACTCACATGAAGGACTTTCGTTGTAATCTTTTTCTGTTTGTTTGTTTTTCTCTGCGATTGAAACTCTCCTTCGTGTGCAATATGCAAAATACCTAATAGGTCTTATTATCATTATTGAGCAATTGTATTAAATAAATCATCATAATTTCCCATGCTGGTATTTCTACTATTAAACCAGAAACAGGTAAAATGATTTAAATCTCAGTAGAAAGACTGTGCAGTTATTTAGCATCATAGATTTCCATCTCATTAGCAAAAATACAACATGTTGATTGAGGATCTTGTCGTTTTATCTAGAGTTTGTCTTATGACCCAAGACTTTAAACTCACGGTTTCCTGTCTCTCTTTCTCTCTCTCTTTGGCTTTGCGCTTTTCTGCTCTCTATATTGCTTGTGTGTCTTTCTCTCTCTGACTCGAAGAAAAAATACCAGAATGATAACATCCTCCAACTTGATACCGGAACACTGCAGTAACTGAAGGTTCAAATCTACTCATTTACTGTGCTGTCATTCTTACAAATATCTCTTACTTACAGCTGCCTTTCTGGACTTTGTGAGAACTTTTTCACTGTGTATTTTAAATTTGTAAAACTCCAACTTTTTAAAAAATGATGGGCCTCTCTGTTTTGCCCAGGGTGGCCTTTACTCATTTTGTAAGGCTGACATCACCCTAATACTAACGACAGAAAAGAACATTAAAAAAAGAAAACTACAGGCCAATATTCCTGATGAACGCAGGTGCAAAAATCCGCAGAAAATACGAACAAACTGAATCCCGCAGCACATCAGAAAGCTAATCCACCATGATCACGTCGACTTGATTCTTAGGATGCAAGGTTGGTTGAACATACACAAATCAATACATGTGACTCATCACCTAAACAAAACTAAAGACAAAAACCACATGATCTTCTCAATACATGTAGAGCATGCTTTTTACTCAGCATTTCTTCATGTTAAAAGCCGTGAACAAGCTAAGCATTGAAGAAACATACCTCAATATAATATGTGCCACCTATGACGAACCCACATCCAACATCACACGGAATGAGTAAAAGCTGGAAGGAGTTCCTTTTATAAGTGAAACAAGACAAGAATGCCCACTCTCACCATCCTATTCAACATAGTACCTGAAGTCCTAGACAGAGCAATGAGGAAAAAGAAAGAATAATAAGGCATCCAAATTAGACGACAGTAGTAGAGAGAGGTAGTCAAATTATCTCTGTTTGAAAATGATATAATTTCTATACCTGGAAACCCCATAGTCTTTGCCCAAAGTCTCCTGCATCTGAGAAACAAACTTCAGCACACTTTAAGGTTAGAAAGTCAGTGTACAGGCCTGGTCCTCACGCCTGTAATCCCGAAGGGGTGGCCTGCCTCTCCACACCTGTGGGCGTTTCTTGTTAGGTGGAACGAGAGACTTGAGAAAACAAATGAGACAGAGACAAAGTATAGAGAAAGAAAAAGTGGGCCCAGGGGACCGGCGCTCAGCATACAGAGGACCCACGCCGGCACCGGTCTCTGAGTTCCCTTAGTATTTATTGATAATTATCCTCACCATCTTAGAAAAAAGGGAAGTGGCAGGATCATTGTAGGGAGAAGGTCAGCAGTAAGACATATGAATAAAGATCTCTGTGACGTAAATAAGTTTAAGGAAAAGTGCTGTGCCTTGATATGCATATGCAAACATCTCCATAAACCTTTTTAGTGCATAAAGAGCAGCATTGCGCTAGCAAGTCCCGCCTTTTGCCCTAAGGCGGTTTTCTCCTTTCTCAGTAAACAGAACATACAATCAGGTTTTACACCGAGATGTTCCATTGCCCAGGGACGGGCAGGAGACAGATGCTTTTCTCTATCTCAACTGCCAACAACCGCCAAGGGGCCTTCTTTCCTCTTGTACTGGTCCTCCTCAGCACAGACCCTTCACGGGTGTCAGGCTGGGGGACGATCAGGTCTCTCCCATCCCACGAGGCCATATTTCCAACTATCACAGGGGGAGAAACCTTGGACAATACCTAGCTTTCCTAGGCAGAGGTCCCCTGTGACCTTTGGCCGTGTACTATCCCTGGGTACTTGAGATTAAGAGAATGGTGATGACTTTTAACCAGCAAGCTGCCTTCAGGCACTTGTTTAACAAAGTATACCCTGCACAGTCCAAAATCCTTTAAACCTTGAGTCACCACAGCACATGTCTCTTGCAAGGACAAGGTTGGGGGTAGGGTCACAGATTAACAGCATCACAAATACAGAACAAAATGGAGTCTCTTATGTCTACTTCTTTCTATATAGACACAGTAACAGTCTGATCTTTCTTTCTTTTTCCCACATAATCCCAGCACTTTTGGAGACCGAAGAGGTTGGATCACCTGAGACCAGGAGTTCGAGACCAGCCTCGAGAAACCCCGTCTCTAATAAAAAATACCAAAATTAGCCTGGCATGGTGGCACGCACCTGTAGTCCCAGCTACTTGGGAGGTTGAGTCAGGAGAACCGCTCGAACCTGGGAGGAGGAGGTTGCAGTGAGCTGAGATTGCACCACTGCACTCCAGCTTGGGCGACAAGAGCGAAACTCCATCTCAAAAAAAAAAAAAATTTAATCTATGAGGAGAAAGGTATTTGTGGTGTACATTGTGATGTTTTTATATAGGTACACGTTGTGGAATGGATGAAATAACCTCTTTATCATATTTATTTTCTCACATACTTGTTGTATGTTTTGTGTGTGTGGTGAGAACACTTAAAATCCAATCTCTTAGTAATGTTCAATACACCACATGTTGTGATTAACTGGAGTCCACAAGACGTACAATAGATCTCTTGACCCGATTTCTTCAAACTGAAATTTTGCATCCTTTGACCAACAACTCTTCAATCCCTCTCCTCCCCAGGAGGAGGCAACCATTTTACTGTTTCTCTGGGTTCCACTTCTTGCACTCCACATATGAGATCTTGGGGCATTTGTCTTTCTGTGTGTGGATTGTTTCCCTTGACATAATGTCCTCTAAGTTTATTGACATTGTCACAAATGACAGGACTTCCTTCTTTGTTGTAAAGGTTGTATAGTACTTCATTACATTCTTATTGTATACCACATTTTCTTTGTCCATGCCCCCACAGATGGGCATTAAAGTTGATTCCACATCTTGACTGTTATGAATAATGCCGCTGTAAACGTGGGAATGCAGCTATCTCTTCAATGGACTGATTCCACTTCCTCTGGATACGTGGACGGTAGTGGGATTGCAGAAACATGGGAATTCTATGTTTAATTTTTTCAGGAACTTCCAGACTGTTTTCCATAATGGTTGTATTAATTTACATTCCCATCAACTGCATACAAATGTTCCCTTTTCTCCACATCCTCATTAACCCTTGTTATTTTTTATGTGTCTGATAATGGACTTTTTTTTTTTTTTTGACACAGTCTTACTCTGTCACCCAGGCTGGAGTGCAGTGGCAGAACCTCGGCCCACTGCAACCTTTGCCTCCTGGGTTCTAGGGATTCCCCTGCCTCAGTCTCCAGAGTAGCTGTGACTACAGGTGTGCACCACCAAACCCTGCTAACTTTTGTTTTTTTAGTAGAGATGAGATTTCGCCACATTGGCCAGGCTGGTTTCGAACTGCTGACCTCAGGTAATCTCCCTGCCTCGGCCTCCCAAAGTGCCTGAATTACAGGCATGAGCCACCGTGCCCAGACCATTAATGGTCATTCTAAGAGGTGTGAGGTGATATCTCATTCTAGTTTTAATTTTTATTTAGCTGGTGCTAATCATTTTTTTGTATAGCTTTTGGTGATTTGTCTTATTCTTAGAAATGTCTATTCAGATACTTTGCCTATTTTTTAATTGGATTATTTGATTTCTTATCATTGAGTTGTTTGAGTTTCTTATATATTTTGGATATTAATTCCTTATTAGATGTATGCGTGCAAATATATTCTCACATTCCATAGGTTGTCTTTTCACTTGTTGAGTTTTTTTTTTTTTTTTCTTTGCAGAAACTTTCAATTTGATATAATTTCATTTGTCTACTTTTGCTTGTGTTGCCTGGGCCTTTGGGATAATATCCAAATAGGTTTTGTGCAAGCTAGTGGAGTTTTCCCTTGATTTCTTTTAGTAGTTTTTTGTTTTTTAGATGGAATCTTACTCTGTTGCCCAGGCTGGAGTGTAGTGGTGTGATCTCGGCTCACTGTAACCTCTACCTCCTTGGTTCAAGTGATTCTCCTGTCTCAGCCTCCCGAGCTGCTGAGATTACAGGCACCCACAACCACACCCAGCTACTTTTTGTATTTTTAGTAGAGACGGGATTTCACCATGTTGGCTGGGCTGGTCTTGGAATCCTGACCTTAGGTCATCCGCCCACCTTGGCCTCCCAAATTGCTGGGATTATGGTCTTTCATCTTACATTTAAGTCATTAATCTATCTTGAGTTGACTTTGTATGTTTTGTGAGATAAGTATCCGCTTCCCTTCTTCTTCATGTGGACACGAATCTCCTAACCCTATTTATTAAAGAGGCTGTTCCTTCTCCATTGTGTATTCTTGACAACATCCCCAAAATTGTTTGACCCTAAATGCATGCATTTTTTTTCCTGTGCTATGAATCACTTCCATTGGTCTATGTGTCTGTTTTTATGCAAGTACTATGTTGTTTTAATTACTGTAACTTTGTATTGTAGTTTGTGTTTAGGTAATGTGATGCTTCCAACTTTGTTCCTTTCCCTCTAGATGGCTTTGGTTATTTGAGGTCTTTTTTGGTTCCACATGAATTTTAGGATTGTTTTTTCTACTTCTGTAAAAAAAAGTCATTGGATTTTTGATAATGGTTGCATTGAATCACTTTGGATAGAATGGACATTTTAACAGCATTAATTCTTCTAATCTGTGAACATGGAATATCTTTTGATTTATTTGTTTTTTCTTGAGTTTTTTCATCAATGTTTTATAATTTTTTATATACGGATCTTTGTACTCTGTGGATGAATTTATTCCTGCATGTTTTGTTTTCTGTAATTATTGTAAATGGGCTTATTTTCTTGGAAAATGTTTTGGATAGTTTGTTGTTAGTGTGTGGAAACTCTGTTGTTGTTTTTGATGATACCCATCCTAAGGGGTATGAAGTGGCATCTGGTGTAGCTTTGGTTTGTATTTTCCTAATGATTCATGATGTTGAGTATCTTTTCATGTGTATATTCTTTGGAGAAATGTCTGTGTAAGTTCTTTGCCCATTTTTGAATTGAGTTTATTGTGGTCGAGTTTTAGGAGTTCTGTGTATATTGTGGATGTTAATCCCTTACAGGTGATATGATTTGAAAACATTTTCTCCCATTCTGTGGGTTGTCTTTTTACTTTGATAATATTGTCTTAAATGTTTTTTTTTTTTCCTTGGCATATGAAGTAACTGATGATGTATTTTGAGGCACAATTTTTCAAAATTTTCATAAAGTCTAATTTGTGTACTTTTTCTGTAGTTGCCTGTGCCATTGTTGTCACATCCAAAGAATCACTGCCAAATCCAATCTTGTGAAGCTTTTCCCCTGTGTTTTCTTCTAAGAGTTTAATAATTTTAGGTGTCAATATTTAGGACTAACAAAAACTTTTTAACTTTCCTGGCACCATCTCAGTTACTGTTCTAATCCCAAGATGGATCATTTCAATTAAAACATTTAAAGAATGACCTCACCTGAATGTGTTTGAACTTGCTCTTCTCCCTTTCAATCGACTTCCTCACTTACATAGTTTGTGTGAAAATGTCCACAAATAAAACATAAAATGAAATCAAACCTTTTCATAGACTCTTCATCTAAAATGGAATAGTAAATGCGGTGACATTTCATTTCCTCATCTTGAATTATTTACATTTCTAGGTGAACCCATCCATTCTTCTGTGTGTGTGTGTGTGTGTGTTTATTATCTGTCTACATATAATGTAAACTACATAAAATAAGAGATATTTACTAATTTACAAGTGAGACTTCAGGAATTAAGAATGGCTTGCCATTTTTAGTGTGTTATTATTATTCATATTGAGACGAACAGAATCGCCTCAGGAACATGGCCAGGGGTTTATAGTCCAGGAGAACTGCAGCATGACTCAGGTACATTTTACCTGCAATGACATCTATTGCAGGTCACCAGCGTCCATCACAATTGATTGGGGACAAGTGTAAGACAAGAATATTTGCAGTTTCCCCAGACTGACACAGTTGCAGGTCCCGTGAAGTAGTGAGTCCTGAGACACCTCCAATAAGAGCTAGAAAAGGTATCATTTCATGAGGAGCTGCAGCCTACCCATTTAGACAAATGGAGCAAAATTAGAGTATCACATCTTTTCCTTTCTCCTTCACAGAGTCTGGGTGAACAGAATAAAGGAGTTAGTGGAATATAAGATTCCAATTCTCTGGCATGAGAAAATGGACAAGGAAAGGAAGATCCATCTTTATCATATCTCAGACATGCTTGGACACAGAATCCAAGCACAAAAAACAAACACATACTTCTTCCCATCCACACTGGGATCCAGGGTCTTCTCCCTCCTCTCAGGCCAGAACTGAGTCTCCATTCCCTACTTGTAGTCACCAGAGATGAAGCCCAATTCTCCTCTGTCTCAAGCTTTGAAGGCCAACTTTAGTGTGTTCACCGTGGAAGAATGAAGGTGAGGTCAGAGGTTTGGGAAACGGTCAAGAATTGAGGTGAGAAGAGTGCATGGAGGCATCGCCCTGGGCAGTTTGGTGCCCCCATATTCACAGCCTGTCTGATCCGGGACAGTTCCCAACGCTGTGAGCACCAACTCCGGATATTCTGGGCAATGACCCAAGGGACAGCCTCTTATGAATACCGGCTGTTTTCCTCCAGTGTCTGCTGTGAAACCAGGATGTACAACATGACTGCGTTTAACCCAACTATGGGCTTAGTGTTTAGCTGTACACCAAATCTCAGTGTCCAATTTCCACTCTGTTTAGGTGGAAAAAGAAGGGGTTTGTTCCCACACACCTCACTCCTGTGTTCCTCTTTCAGTCTCAAAGCTCAGATGAAAACAATGAGTGTCACTTACTGTCAATCCTCTTCCTTGCCTTTTCCACATTCATCAGTATTACTGTTTACATTGAGACTAAAGATGGCCAATCACCATTTTTCTTTGGAAAAATCAACCCGATGTTGTACCTACCTTTTTAGAGGTGGAATCAGCCTACCTTAAGATGCCGACTACATTTTACTGAATGGACTTTTGTGGATCCCCTCGATGTATATAGTGGGACTTTGAGGTATCATCTCTGTCTGTAGCAAATTAATATTTTCCCAAGGACAGAGTTTCCTCACAATTATTCGGGATGGACTAGCGGATATTGTGGTAGAACATGAAATGTGGCAAGAACATGAAAAAAAGTCACAGCTGATACAACACACGGGAAACCCATCTGGCCAATCTCCCACAGACAGAATGTCTAGGTTTCTTCACTTTCATGAAAATTGTTTCTTAGGAGGCTTGCTTAATGTAGTTCTGCAGCCATTTCTGAGTTGTAATTACCTTATTTACAACAGGTGAAATTGTTCTGATGCATTAATTTACAAGTATTTTTATGTCAGATTATTTGCAGCGTAAAACATCTCGAAGATTTGACTACCTAGTTTTCTGTGAATCAGTACTGGCTACAAAGTATTTTTGTGCAGATGGGCTAAGAAGGTACCTACACTACTTGAATTCCAAAGACTTGGAAAAGACCAACATATGAACATTCTGGCTGTTGACATTTGATTTGAACTTCTCTCTGGGGCAAAAATTGAATTTTCTCTCTTAATGTATTAAGACTCCAAAACTATGTTCAAAATTTAAAATTAACAGCCAAGAGTGTAATTTATACTGGAGTAGTTTGGAGATGTGACAGGTCAATGTATAAAAAGAAGCCTTGAGACTACCAAGAAGGCAAAAGTCACTATTTTAATCATGGCCTCAGAACAAAGCTGTGTTTGCAATAACATGGCATTTAAACAACTCATTAATAAAAATAGTAATCTATTAATTTCATAGTGTTTCAAAATTATTTCTTCTAAATTTGGAATATGTGCATTAAAGGACATATGAGTTTCAAAAGATTTAATAAAACATGTAACACAAAATTTTGACACTTCTTGAAAGATTTTAACTTTGTGGTTGTCTCTGTGGTGATAAGTGTCATTGCTACAGAAAGTAACACTTTAAATTTGGGTTATTTTAGACATTTGGGTTCATATATATATAGAAATTAGATCACAAAGATTAACATAAGGCAAACTGTGGGAAGAAAAGCCAACAGTTCAAGAGAAGAAGCTGAGAAAACAAGTCAAAAGTTAGAGGAGAAGAAGAAAGAGAAGAGGAGGAAGAAAGAGAAGAAGGGGAGAATGAAGAGGAATAAAAAAGAAGAAGAAGGAGGACAAGGGAACATGAATAAGAACAACAACCACCAAAAAAAAAAAAAAACCCCACACACAGAGTGGAACATTAGATGTAATAATGAGGAGAATGGAGAAGATACACAGTCCAAGATCCCGCAGAGACCTGGAAAGAATTTTATGTGGGTTGTCTGTGAGTGGGTCCAAGTGTGTCATTGAGAGTTCCCTTGTGTGCTTCACCTATCCTCTTTGACCTTCAGAAAATGTTCCCTGAATATTGAAGAAAGGTATTCCTTGTATATTTTGCAAAGCTCCCACAAAGACTTGGGTCTCCATGCATCTCAGATCCACCCTGGCAATGGTTGCAGTGGGGGTTGCAGCCAGAATCCGTTCACTAGGAGTCCGCCATTCACTCCTGCCAGCTTCAGTCACGTTTCTTCCATTTCCACCTGTGTCCCCGCATGGCTGAACCAGGTCTTAGCCAGCATTGCCAAAAGAGCCAGGAAGACCAGACCAGCCACAGCCATTCTGATGGAATTCTCCACAGTATAGTCCTGGAGAACAGGGGCTGGAGGGTGGGGGCAAGATCAGAGACTTTTCCATGTGGGCTAGGCCCTCCCTCCCCAGGAGCTCTGAAATGGAGCTATTTCTCCATCTCACCTTCACAAAATTCTTCCTGTCTAGAGCCCCTCTTCTCCCTATATCATCCTGAGCACCTTCAGAAGCCTTTTGCCACAAACAGAAATTTCTTTTGAAGATACACATTTTTTTTTTTTTTTACATTTCAAAATAGTTCCCAAACTAATTCTCCAAAGCAATAAATGTTTGTGTGTATTGCTGGGCAGGTTATGCATACAAGGAAAGAAAGCACAGTGAGTCAGATTTGGCAGAGGAAACGTATGTGGAAATTATATCATTTATTCTCTTTATAAAATTAAGTACAAAATGGAAAACACTGATAAAGAAGAATGAGCTGTAGAGAAAGAAAACATCTGAGATGCTTGTTTCCAAGATGGCTGACTAAGTGCTTTTTTGGCATATGTCATCCTCCTGGAAGAATGAGCCGAATCCAGAACCAAAAACATGTGATCATCTCAATAGACATAAAGAAAAGCATCTTTAAAAAAATTCAACGTCCTTACCTGATGAAAACCCTCAAAAAATTAGGCATAGAAAGAATATACCTCAAAGTAATAAAAGCCATAGATGACACATCTAGAGTCAACATCATACTGAGCAGGGAAAAGTTAAAATGACTGACTCCTCTGAGAACTGGCACAAGACAAGGACACAGACATGCACCACTCCCTATCAATATAGTACTGGAAGCCCTGTCAGAGCTATCAGGCCACAGGAAGAAATAAAACATGACTAAATTAGAAAAGAGGAAGT
Source organism: Macaca thibetana thibetana (assembly GCF_024542745.1). Lineage (NCBI taxonomy): Eukaryota > Metazoa > Chordata > Mammalia > Primates > Cercopithecidae > Macaca > Macaca thibetana. The sequence continues at coordinate 35,288,959 of NC_065596.1, read as the reverse complement.
GCAATTATTTCTATTGCTGATGCTATGATCTTAAATCTAGAAAATCCTAAAGACTCTGAAAAAATTCTTATGATTGAAAAGTGAACTCAGTAAAGTTTCAGAGTAAAAAATCAATGTGTAAAACCCGGTAGCATTTCTCTACACCTATAATGATCTAACTGAGAACCAAATCAAGAAGGCAACCCATTTACAATAGATACACAAAATTAAAACACTGAGGAATACACTTAACCAAGGTGGTGAAAGATCTCTACCAGGAAGAGTGTAAGACACCCATGAAAGCAATTATAGATGATACCAAAAAAGAAAAAAATTCCATGCTCATGGATCATAGGAATTAATATTGTTAAAATGCAATCTACAGATTTAGTGCAATTCTTAAATGAAAATAGTAACACCAGGTCTCACAGAATTAGAAAAAGCAATCCTAAAATTCATACAGAACCAAAAAAGAGCCTCATAGACAAAGCAATTCTAGGCAAGTGTAGAAACTTGGAGTCATCAGGCTCTCTGACTTCGAATTATGCTCTAAGGGTATAGTAACTTAAACAGCACGGTGCTGGTATAGACACAGAAACAGAGATCAATAGACCAGAATAGAGAGCCCAAAAATACAGCCTCGTATCTACAGTGAATGATCATGGACAAAGTCAACAAAACATACACTGGGGAAAGATATGCTTTTCCATAAATAGTGCTGAGAAATCTAAATAGTCATAGGCAGAAGAATAAAACTGGACTCATATCTGTCATTATACACAAAAATTAATGTAAGATAATTAACGGCTTAAATGTAAACCCAGAACTATAAAATCACAGGTGGAAATGCAAAGAGAAACTCTCCTGGACATTGGTCTAGGCAAAGAATTCATCAGTAAAACCTCAAAACCACAGGCAACAAAAATAAAACTAGACAAATGGGACTTAGTAAACGAAAGAGCTTCTGAACAGCAAAGGAAATAATAGCAGAGTGAACCGACGACCTGCAGAATGAAAGAAAATGTTTTTAAACTGTGCATCCGACAGGGGACTAACATCCACAATTTCTAGGCAACTCAAACAACTAATCACAGCCCTCAAATAATAGCATTCAAAAGTGGGCAAAGGGATGTTTACACAGATTTTTCAAAAGAAGACATACGAATGGCCAAACAGCATATGAACAAATGTTCAGCATCACGACTCATCAGAGAAATGCAAATTGAAACCACAATGAGATATCATCTTACAGTAGTCAGAATGGCTATTACTGAAAATGCGAACCAATATAACAGATGTTGGCAAGGAAGCAGAGAAAAGGAAACTCTTATACACTGTGGGTCAGAATGTAAATTAGTATAGCCTCTGTGGAAGACAGCATGGAGATCTGTCAGAGAACCAAGAATAGAAACACCATTCGACCTAGCGCTCCCACTGTGGGGTGTCTACCCAAAGGAGAAGAAGCACTTATGTCAAACAAACACCTGCACCTGTATGTTTATTGCAGCACTGTTTGCAACAGCAAAGACATGAAATCAATCTAAGTGACTGTGAAAGAACGATTGGATTAATAAAGTGTGGTGTGTATCAACAATGAAATAGTATTTGGCCATAAAATATAAAATCCTGTCATTTGGAGTAACATGGATGGAACTGGAGGCCATTATTTTACGTGAAACAACTCAGAAAGACAAACACCACATCTTCTCACTCTAAGCGGGAGGCGAGTAGTGCATACACCTGGACGTAGAGTGTGGAATGACGGACAGTGGAGGCTTGGAAGGCTGGAGGGTGGTGGGACCTGGATGCGTGATGAGAAATTGCTTAACGAGTACAATGTACAGCATTTGGGTGATGGATATAGTCAAAGTCCTGACTTCACCACTCTGCAATATATTCATGTCACAAAGTTACACGTGTACCCCATAAATGTATGCAAATAGAAAAGAAAGTCTGTGCACAGTAATCAATTGTGATATCTAGATATAGTCAACATTAAATTTAAAGCAGAATAATTAGTTAAAACATTGTGTACACAACAGTGAAGAGAGCATTTATCATCTACGCCACAGGAAACTGTCAATATTAGTGCACAGAAAAAGAAAACAACTGAAAAAGAAAGAGCAGTTTTGTGACAGGGTAAAAACTGACAACAGTTTTAGAATGCTCCTAACTTGAGTTCCAAAAGGAAAGAATGAGAAAACAGGTCAGAAGCAATCTTTAAAGAGGCAATTGTTGATTATTTGGAGGAAGTAGACACATCCATCAATCCATGGGTTCAAGAAATGCAGTGAATGCCAGGCAGAATGAATTAAACACACCTCACGTTCAACGTTACAGAAAAGCTGCAAAAAAGCATAACCAACCCTTAAACTTAGCCGGAGGAAAAGGATCAGCTGGTAAGGATTCAAAGGGAGCCAAACATTGTCTTCCCCACAGAAAAAAAGGAAAACATAAGCCAGTAGAACAGCATCTTTACCCAGCTAAGATACCATCACCAGCCACCGACAATTCCTTACATAGTACTGTCCAAGATCAACACGGGAAAGAAACAGCACTGAAAGATAAAAGGGCAAAGAAAGCTTTTCTCACTGACCCTAAAGGAAATTCTGATGACTGTGTCTCAAAGAGAAGGAAAGTGAAACCAGATTGGGTGTCGAAGACTCTGACGATAACTAAGAGCAGAGAAAGAACTTAAAATATGGCTATGCCTAAAATGAATATGGACCATACAGTCGTGTATGAAAACATGCCCCTGTGTAATTTCTGGAAAAGATAGAATTACATATACCACAAAACATCATATAAGTAAATACAAACATATGTAATAAATATACTCTAAAATCCTGTTCTTACACAGGAAGAGTGGAAATATGTTTTTATATTTGCAGTTTAATCTCTGAAATGATGAATTTCAGTTTTAAAAATATGTAACAACTTCAGGATGAGTACACCATACATGTATTCCTAAACGACATAGATCAAAAATAGAATGTTTGAAATAGAAAACCACCAAAGAAGTCCGTGGGAAAAAGGGAATCAGGAAAACACAACGTAATAATAACACAAATATGATTGGAAGAACTGCTCAAACACGAACAAAAGATTGTCAGCAAATCTTGTTTTCTAAGGTGCGTTGTTGAAATTTACAAAGGACACGTGTCAGTGTTAACAATTCACAGGGTTTGAAATTAAACAATGTAGAAATATACCAAGCAATCACTAACTGTTGGAAATGTGGTGTAGTTATAATAAAATTAGACAAAATAAGTCTTTGGGAAAAATCAGTGGAAAACATTAAGCATAAAATTTAGGAAAAAAGCAGGTAAATTTATAGTATTTTTAATTTACCGGGAATATATAATCAATTTACACTTAATCACTCCCAGTAATATTCCTGCAAATATACATGGAGGAAGTGTCGCCGAAGTAAACGGAGAGATAGGCACATCCACGGCCACAGTGGGGTGTTTAACACTCTTCTCTCAGTTGTTGATAGAAGTGTTTCAGGCAGTTAGAGAGGATTTAGGAAGAGAATTGCTGGACTTGACCTAAGGTACAAGTTCACTTGCAACCACAGGACTCACACTCCTTACAAGCCCAAGGACACTTAGAAATCTCACTGGATTCTGAGCAGCCCTCACCATACGGCAGGTCCATGGACTTCTTGGAACACACCAAGCTCATTCTCACATTAGGGTCATCCCCAGCATCCTAAGTACATGAAACTTCCTTTCAACACGCTCCCCAGGGCTCACTCCCTCTTGTCTCTAAGATCGGAGTTTAAATGTGATCTCCTTGGTGAGTTCTCAGTGAGATGTTCCCTCCTGTACACTCCAAATGACAACGTTCCATGTTCCTTCATTTCATTCTGTGCACGGCACTTTCACCAGGTGCTGAGGATTCACTCATTCATTCACTCATGCATCCATTCTACAAGTTCATTCACTCATTCATCCATTAACTCATTCATTTGTTCATCCGTCATTCATTCATCCATTCACTCATTTATCCATTCACTCACTCATTCATCCATTCACTCACTCATTCATCCATTCGCTCATTCATTTATTCACTCACTCATTCATTCATTTACTCATTCATCCATTCACTCATTCATTCATTCGCTCATTCATTCATTCATGTTCTGCCTCTCTCTCCCACCCCACAGCAATGTGAGCATCATGAACCAAGGAACTTGGCCACACTGTTTACTCCTGGCCATGCAACAGAGATAACTGATGGTAGCTGTGAAATAAATATTAGATGAATGAGTTAATGAAGAGGTCATTTACTGGGTGAGCTCAGTTCTCTCTAATCTAATGCCCTCCCTCGGCTGACTTCCCTGAGTTGCCTCCTCGGCTGAGTGCAGTCCCTTCACTGGCAAATGGAACCTCAGCCAGCAGCACCTAGATGGTTCCATACTTTGTTCTTTCCTTCTCCTCTTGCTCCCTAAAGATGATCAATCTCCATGACAGGGCTGGAGAGCAGACAAGCCACACATTCGTTCTGGGGAGAGAGTAATATGGAGTACAAGGCATTCCACATTTAGGAAGAGAACTCAATTATGGAAGGTCAGAAATGAAAAGTTCCTACAGACTAACACCCAGGTTGGTGGCCACAGCCCTCAATGCTGATGGAGAATCACTGGAAGTCTGCAGGGAAGATGTCTGGCTTGAGGCCACTGAGTGGAGAAGTGGCACATCCTTCTCAGCCTTCAGTGCTGAGCCTCTGTCCCCTCAGGGATCCACTGACCAAAGAGAAGAGCCTCTTCTCATCTCCTGGGATGGAGCTTGGCTCCCTGGATGGAGGAATGGGCCTCTTTCCACCTGCCATGTTGTCATCTAGCTTGGAAATCCTGGGAATCCCAGGAGGCCCTCCCCGAGTCCTCAGAGAAGGCTCCCCCACTGAGGCTCCAAGGTGTGGAGGGAGCAGGAGACATCCAGGGTGGAAAATGCCTCCCATCAAGAGACATGGAGGCTCCCCCAACAATGGTTGCATCTGTGCCTCCCACGTGGAAATCACTCTTTGGTGAGATGTGGGGGCTTCTGGAAATGGGGAATGGTGGGCGGCCAATGCTACCTCTAGTCTTTCCAATCTGAGCCTGGCCTTTCACGCTGCCGAGTCAGCACTGATGCTGCTTAGATGTGTCCCATGTAGGCCTCTGTACAAAGACCGGGAAGTGTTTTTTGTGGCCTGTGCTCTATCTGCAAGCTTCATGTAGGGTTGCAGTTACCGCCCCCAATCCTGATGTGATCTGTCTGCCTTGCTCTGTCTGTCTGTCTATCTCTTTCTGTATGTTTGCTCTGTGTCTTTTCTGTCCAGTATCTCTGGCTGGCACCACCATGGCCATCTGAGGTTCCCCTGAATGTGGCCATTGTCGTCTGTCTGAGTCCCACTATTTGGGGAAGAGATTGGTTTCCTCACCTGTGACAGAAATGGGCAGTGGGTCACTCGGGTCTGACCACTCATAGGGAGAGTCACGGAAAGAGCCAAAGCATCTGAACGTCCCTCCGTGGGTGGCAGGCCCCAGAGGGAAGTCGGCCTGGAATGTTCCATGGACCCTCGGCACTGCAGGGAGCCTCAGTTCATGGGCCTCCCCTTCCCTGGATAGATGGTACATGTCAAAGGAGCTCCGGGAGCTGCAGGATCAGGTCATGTTCTCTTCTGCATGAACAGTGGGGCCCGGCTGGGCTGAGAGAGAACATTTCCTGTATAGACCCGGAAGGAGAAGAGGCAGTTTCCTCAGGGAGGTTCTTCCTTGTCACAGCTCCCCTCACACCTGAGCTGAGAACTCCCTGCACCTGCTCTAGTGACCTAATGCTCTCTTTCTTACCCTCCACCCCATGTCTCTTCCTGTCTATTTTCTCCTTTCACCTTCTCTCTCTCTGTCTCTCACCCTTCACTCTGTCTCCCTTCATGTCTATTTCCTCCTTCCACCTTCTCCATGTCCCTAGGTCTCTGACCTCACTTCCCCATCCCTAGCTATGTTTTTTTTCTTTGTACCATTTTATTCTCTCTGACCCTCCTTGGATTGGTTGACTTGATCTTCCTTTTTCTTTAATTCTGAGTCTCTCACTTTCTGTCTTGTTCAAAATTTTCTGCATATTTCTATTATCTATGTATCCGTTATCTATCTATCTATCTATCTATCTATCTATCTATCTATCTATCTATCATCTATTTAACTATTTGGTGTGTATCTACAAATTATTTATCTATCTATCATCTATATATATGTATCATCTCTCTATCAATTAACTATCTATGTATCCATCAATCAGCTATTATCTATATCTATGTATCCTCTCTCTCTCTCTCTGTTACCTGTCTGCCTCTCTATCTCTATGTATCATGTATCTATCTCTTTGTCTATTTATCATCATCATTAGTAATGATCAGTAATGATAACACCGGAAACTTTCGGCAAGAAAAGAGTCACATTACTGAAACCATGAGGGTAGACATGTTTATTTGAAGAAGAGGCAACTACATTTAAATTATTTTTAAAAATTTGTAAGTTTTACTGCTGACAGAAGGCTGAAAGATAGTCTGGGGGGAGGTGGAACAGCATGAGGGAAGGTGGAACAGCACGTGTCTAAGTGCCGTGTTAAGAGGGAGCCTCTCGTATGTTTGGAATTGTGAGTTCCTTGGTGTGACTGCAGCCTCCAGTAGGACTAGGAAGTAAGCCAGTAGATTGGAGAGGTGGGCAGGGGTCAAGTGAAGTGGAGAATTGTGGGCTAAGCAAAGGAGTGTGTTTTCTCTGCAGCAGGCAGTGGGGACCTTAGACATTTGTAAGCGAGAGAGAGGCACGTTCAGATTCGTGGTGTGAGGAAGAGCGATGCCCTAAGATGCAGACTCACACCTTCAGATTCCTGCTGCTGGTACATTGGAACTGGCGAGTTGGGTTTGAGACAGGGCTGTTGTCTCCCTGGAGGACCCCCTCAAGGCCTGACTGTGGTCAACTTTCGATCTGGGCTCAGCATCTGGAAGCTCTATGTACACGCTGGTATCTGTTGGGGGTCTCTTGGACCTCTGAGAAGGGCGAGTGATTTTTCCCTGTGTGAGAACGCAGTGATCCAACTGTGCGTATGTCACCTCCTGAGGGTCTTGTTCATCAGAGTCCTGGAGAGAGGGAAATGTTGAGTGAGGGAGGGGCTCACATTCTTCAGGACTATTAGGGAATAAGACTATATCCATGAGGCTGGACCGAGGAGGACCTACCTCCGGATTCACTGTTCTTTCCACTCCAGGCTCTTGGTCCATTACAGCAGCATCTGTAGGAGACAAAAGTCATCAAAACAGCTGAGAGGGCACGTCTGGGTCCTCATTTCATGTGCAGAGCCCAACACACAGGGGGAGGCCGTAGGTGCCTGAGGTCCCTCAGCTGCCAACAGCCAGACTCAGACATCCTGTCTCTCTTAGTTCAAGGACCCATCCCATAAATAGCTCTCAATTTCCATCCCATTAATTCTGTCTCCCACTTTCTGCCTGTCATGGAACCTTCTCCTGGATGTCAGTGGCTGCAGGGACATGAGGATACAGTTGAGAATCAGGCAATGGTCTGTGAGCTGAAGGCAGGGACAGGGTGTCTGGTGCTCTCTCTAGAAATCCCTGCCTCTGTGGCTCCTGCCTTGGGCCAGAGACCATCCTGCCAGTGAGAAACACACACCTGCGTGCTCCCATCCTGCTTCCCCACTTGGCCCTGAGGTCTGTGGCCTCTGCTTCATGAGACTTACCCTTTTTGTTGGAGCACCAGCGATGCAGGAGAAAGAAGAAGAGGATGGTGAAGAGGATCATGACCACTGAGGACACAATCAGAACATGCAGGTGTCTGGGGATACCTGGAGGAAGACGAGGCACCAACAAGAAGCTAATCATAGCAGTTCCTCTCTATGGATTGTCTCGCATTTCTTGATTGACAGGTAGCCATATACAACGTCTCTTTAGGACGTGTACCCACATGGTGGGAGACCCAGCTTTCTCCTGCTTTCTCAGTTATAGCTCTCATAGTAATCATAGAATGTGCTGAATATACAACTGCTTTAGTTTAGATGTTTGACCCCTTCAAACAGCACATTGAAATTTAACCGCCAATGTGGGAGGTTGGGGCTATTGGGACGTATTTGGGTCATGGAGGTGGATCCATCATGCATAGATTAATGCTGTCCCATACGACAGGGTTAGCAAGTTCTCCCTCTATTAGTTCCTGGAGAACTGGTTGTTAAACAGAGCTTGGAAACTCCATTGCACCCCTTCCCCTTGCTCCCTCCCTTGCTGTGTGATCTCTGTGGTCTCTACACACACAGACCCTTCTTCCCTTCTGCCAGAGTGGGAGCAGCCTGAGGTCATTACAAGAAATAGATGCTGGTGTCATGCTTCTAGTACAGCCTGCAGAACTGTGAGGCAAATAAATCGCTTATCTTTAGAAGTTACCCAAGCTCGGCCGGGCGCGGTGGCTCAAGCCTGTAATCCCAGCACTTTGGGAGGCCGAGACAGGCGGATCACGAGGTCAGGAGATCGAGACCATCCTGGCTAATATGGTGAAACCCCGTCTCTACTAAAAATACAAAAAACTAGCCGGGCGAGGTGGTGGGCGCCTGTAGTCCCAGCTACTCGGGAGGCTGAGGCAGGAGAATGGCGTGAACCCGGGAGGCGGAGCTTGCAGTGAGCTGAGATCCGGCCACTGCACTCCAGCCTGGACAACAAAGCGAGACTCCGTCTCAAAAAAAAAAAAAAAAAAAAAAAAAAAAAAAAAAAAAAAAAAAAGTTACCCAAGCTCAAGTGTTCTTTTATAGCAACAAAAATGGCCTAAGACATTAGCATCGTGAGATCAGGAGGAACGTCCCAGAACAGCTGGACTGTCTTCCTGTTCTTCCTAGGGGAGGACGTCATGCAGTGCTTTAGCTCAGTGCTTCCTGTGGCTCCAGGGTACAAAACCCAGGCTGGGCTGATTTTCGGGTTCCCCCAGATACACTGCATATGGGGTGATTCTATATGTCCTGAGCAGCTTTTCTGAGCCTTGGGGGACTGGCTCACCTAGAAATAAATGCTTCAGTTGTCACTTGCTGCTTTTGTGTTAGTAATGAACCTGCTTATGTCACGTATTCTCTGTGCGTTCTGTCTCCCTGGAGTGACGGTGAGGGATAGAAATTGGCATAGCCCCAGGTGCAGTACAGGAGGTGTTAAGAGTCTTCTCTGGGAAGACTGAACTGGGATTCATGCACAGTGAATGTGCTTTAGGATTTCTACATGCACAGCACTCCTGACTCAAACAACCTACATTCTCCAAGAAAAGGAAAGAAAAATGAAATCAAGATCAAAAACAAGAAGCAGAATTCTCTTACGTCAAACAGCCAGGAAATAGCGTTGAAGCCCGTTGGAAACGTGCTACTTTTGTGATCTTGGGAGTCATATTTTAGGTTGCTGTTCTACACGAAAGGCTGGGGGAAGGACAATGCCCTCCACCATCTATTGCTTCAATACAACCTGTCCTTCCGTGGATTAGTAGGAAAGGGGACCAGGAGCTAGTGCTGGTGCTGATCTCTGATTCCAAGATCTGAACTCACTGCAAGTAGTATTAGTGTTTACCTCCCCATGGTCTATCTGAATCTCCACAGGTGATTGGAAGTAGGGGTGAGGTGGGGGATTTGGGTGAGGGGGCCAGCATTTTGCAATGAGCAGAGCACTTTCTCTATTCCAGGACCTGTGCTGGTGGCTTCAGGGAGCTTTCATATTTTCTATATGATCTCACGCTCACAGAAAGCAAATGGGGAAGAGGTTTTAGGCTGATTGCCTAATAGATAAGATAAAGGATCAAAGAAGTAATTATAGATAAATAGAAAAATGATGATGGTAATCCAGGTGCCATTGTCATTCATGTGTGTTACATTGTATTTATGCATGTCTTATTTTTATTCTTTGAGACGGAGTCTCCTTGAGTCACCCAGGTTGGAGTGCAGTGATGTGATCTCGACTCACTGCAACCTCCACCTCCTGGGTTGAAGTCATTCTCCTGCTTCCTCCTCCAGAGTAGGAGCTGGGATTACAGGCATGCACCACCATGCTCAGCTAATATTTGTATTTTTATTAGAGATAGGGTTTCACCATGTTGGCCAGGCTGGTCTTGAACTTCTGACTTCATGGAATCCACCTGCCTTGGCCTCCTGCAGTGCTGGGTTAGAGGCATGAGCAACCGTTCACAGCCTTGTATATTATGTTGTAATTAGGTCCCTTCATTTCTACCACCCCTCATCTATCTGTCACTCCTCTGCCAGGTATTGATTTACATTCAGGAGGAATAAATCTCAGAAAGAATTTAATTAAGCAAGGATTAAACAACTAGGAAAATCAAACCCAGCGAGTCCTCCCTGCAAATGATTCTACTTCACAAACATATCTCATATCCATGTCCTCCATTCATTTAGTGTCTAAATCAGCACCACATTTCACCAGTGGGGCGGGAATTGCCTTTTCCACGGTCTCCTAGATTGCAGTTACGCACCTGGGCCTCCCTTATGTTCATGTCAGTCACTATTAATCATGTAGGGATTCCTAGTTACCCTGAGGTGAATCCAATGGCTGTGAGTATAAAACACACACTCCTTGTTCCTCCTTAGTTTCCTGTGTACCCAGTGTGCTCTCCTCTCTCTCCAGTGGTCTTGTAATTCTCCCAGCATTTCAGGCAGAGCCTCTTCCTTCCACATAAGATTGTTTTTACCTTTGTGCCTTCAAGGCTGACAGCTGTGTGTGGAAAATCCTTCCACCAGTCTTTCAGGGATTCAATCCTTTTTTTTTCATTAATGTCACAAATATCTGATTAGTGAGACCTTCTCTGTCACCCAAAATTATACACTCAGCATTATCTATTATTTATTTTAAATTCCGGCTGGGCACAGTGGCTCACACCTGTAATCCCAGTACTTTGGGAGCCTGAGACGGTCAGATCACTTGAGGCTGGGAGTTTCAGATAAGCTTGGCCAACATGGTGAAACATCCTCTCTACAAAACATATACAAAAAGAATTAGCCGGGCGTGGTAGTGGTTGCCTGTAATCCCAGCTACTCAAGAGGCTGAGGCAGGAGAATCACTTGAATCCAGGAGGCACAGGTTGCAGTGAGCTGAGATCGTGCCACTGCACTGTAGCCTGGAAGACAGAGGGAGACTCCGTCTCGATAAACAAACGAACAAGCACGTAGATTTCTTGCACAGATGCTTCCCAATGGATCATTCATTTATTGGTCCACTTGTGCATTCTGCCCTCCCATTTAACCATCTGCAATATCAGTGTCCCAAGAGCAGAGGCCAAATGCATCTTGTTTCCTGTTTGTGGAAGGCAGGAGAACGCTGTCCCACTCCAAAATGTCCCTGTCCTAGCCTCCATAGCTTGTGAATACGTTATTTTACACGGAAAGGAGGAATGACGATTGCAGACAGAATTACGGTTGCTAATCAGCTGAACTTAAGACAAGGGTATCCTGGATGATTTCAGGGAGATTATGATGGATTTTCATCTTGGTGAACCCAATACAATCCCCAAGTTTTCCAAAGATGAAGAAGAAGGGAGAGCAGCATTCAGAGAAAGAAGTGTGGTAAGGAAGAAGGGTCTGAGTAATGCCATGTGAGATGTGACCAGTCTTTGTGGGTTTTGAGGAAGGAGGAAGGGCACCAGGAGCCAAGGAATGTGGGAGCCTTTAGAAGCTGGGACAAGTGAGAAGCAAATTCTTGCCTGGAACCTTCAGAAGGAAGGCATCCTTGCTGTCACCCGATTTTAGCCCAGTGAGATGCATTTCATCCTTTGAGCTACAGCACTGTAAGATAATTAAAAAACCGTTTTGTTTTCACCCACGAATCTTGTGGAAATTTGTTATGGCAACAGTAGGAAAGGATTCCAACTGCACAGCCTGAGCATGGGGCCATGGCTGAATGAGTCAGTGAGTCAAAGTGTGCGTGCATGAGCTCTGTTCTCTGTTACTCAAGGCTCTTTCTCTGCTGAGTCAGCCAGGGTTGCTTCATGACCAACAGGAGCTCATTCCTTGGCAAGTGGAACTTCTCTAAAAACCCTCGCCCTCATCAGATGTTCCCTTCCCTTCCTTCTGTCAAGCCCCCAGGAATTTATCCTCCAGTTAGGAATGCAGGGAGAACAAGCACTGCATTTTTCCTGAGAAGGATGTCAGATTGGCAGTCATTTTTCTAGCTTGTAGGAGGTCTCATCTCCATAAAATTAGAGATTAAGAGATTTCACTGAGCCCTGTGTTGGGCCCAGATCCCTTTCACTGTTGGAGTATCTGGAGTTCAGAGATGGTGGAAGACAGGCGCACAATGTCAGAGCTGCAAGATGCTGAGTCAACGCCTGAATCCAAGGCTTCCATCTCCCCAGGTTTCCAAAAGCAGATATAAGAGGGTTCTGTACTCACCAGTTTTGGAACTTGGTTCAGTGGGTGAAGGCCAACCATTTGAAGGGTTCCCTAGAACACAAGAAAGGAGAGAGGTGAGGAAATGAGGCTGCCTGTCCTCTACTCAATGGAAATATTTGAGGTCGGTTCATGGCCAACACTCTGTTATTTAATATTGGGCCCTGGGAATCCTGGGATCCTTTTCTCCATAATGTTTATATGTGATGCCCACTGTCTTGAGAGTTCAAGGTATAAAAAGAAAACAGGAGCGTCACTCTACCTGGTCTAAAAATATGTTACAGAGCTGTAGTAAGCAAAACAGCATGGCATTGGCATAAAGAAAGGCACATAGAACAACGGAGCAGAATTAAGAACACAGATATAATCCATGCATTTACATCCAATGGTTTGTTTTTTTTTTTCTCTTTTGAGATGGAATCTCGCTCTGTCACCCAGGCTGGAGTGCAGAGGTGCAATCTTGGTTCACTGCAACCTCAGCCTCCTGGGTTCAATCAATTCTTTTGCCTCAAACTCCTGAGTAGTGGTATTACAGGCGCTGACCACCATGCTCAGCTAATTTTTGTATTCTTAGTACAGACGATGTTTCACCATGTTGGCCAGGCTGATCTTGAACTCCTGGCCTCAGGTGATCCACCTGCCTCGGCCAAAGTGCTGGAATTGCAGGTGTGAACCACCATGCCCAGCCCATCCGATGGACTTTGACAAAGGTGCCAAGAACTTACAATCAGGAAAGGACAGACTTTTTAGTAAACCATGCAGGGAAAACTGGATATCTACATGCAGAGGAATGAAACTGCACCTCTACCTCTCACCATACACAAAAATCAAATGAAAATGGATTAAAGATGTGAGTCTAAGGCTGAACCTATGAAACACGTAGAAGAAAGTCTTGGGGAAATGCTCCAGGACATTTGTCTAAGGAAAGACATTTTGTTTAAAACCTTAAAAACACAAGTAATTAAAGCAAAAAATAGACCATTGGGATTACATCAAACTAAGCAGCTTCTGCACCGCTAAACATTAACCAACAAAGTGAAGAGACAACCCACAGATTGGGAGCAAATATGTGCAAACTATGCATCTGAGACGGGATTAATAACTAGACATAAGCTTAAACAACTTAATAAAACAAATGATTTAATTAAAAAGGAGCAAAAGACCTGAAATTTCCCCGCATATGAAAAAGTGCTCAGTATCACATCATTAGAAAAATGCAAATTAAAATCAAAGTGAGTTGTCATCTCACCCCATTAAAATGGCTTTTAGGCTGGGCGTGGTGGCTCAAATCTATCATCCTAGCACTTTGAGAGCCTGAGGTGGGCGAATCACCTGAGATCGGGAGTTTGAGACCAGCCTGACCCACGTGGAGAAACACTGTTTCTACTAAAAATGTAAAAATTAGCTGCGCGTGGTGGCGCATTCCTGTAGTCCCAGCTATTCGAGAGGCTGAGGCAGGACAATCACTTGAACCCGGGAGGTGGAGGTTGTGGTGAGCTGAGATCGCGCCACTGCACTCCAGCCTGGGTGACAAGAGCAAAACTCCCTCTCAAAATACATAAAATAAAATAAAATAAAATAAAATAAAATAAAATAAAATGGCTTTTAGCTGCAAGACAGGCAAAACAAATGCTGGCAAGGTGGTAGAGAAAGGAGAACCCTGGTACCCTGTTGGTAGGAATGTAAATTAGTACAGCCATTACGGAGAAAAGTATGGAAGTCCTTTAAATAACTAAAAAGAGATTGGGCACAGTGGCTCCCACCTGTAATCCCAGCACTCTGCGAGACTGAGGCAGGCGCCTCACTTGAGGTCTTGAGTTTGAAAGCATCCTGGCCAACATGGGGAAACCCCATCTGTACTAAAAAGTACAAAAAGTAGCCAGGCATGGTGGCATGCACCTGTAATCCCAGCTACTAGGGAGGCTGAGGCAGGAAAATCGTTTGAACCCAGGAGATGGAGGTTGCAATGAGGCAAGATCACATCACTTGAACTCCAGCCTGGGCACAGAGGGAAACTGTCTCAAAAACCAAAACCAAAACAACAAACGAAAAACTAAAAAGAGAACTTTCATAGTATCTAGCAATTTCACTACTGGGTTTATATCCAAAGGAAAGGAAATCAGTATATCGAAGTAATATCTGCGCTCGTATGATTGGTCCAGCACTGTTCACAGTAGCCAGGACATGGAGACAACCTACCTGCCCATCAGTGGGTGAACGGATAGAGAGAATGTAGTACATACACACAGTGGAGACTACTCATCCATAGAGACAGTAACACCCTGACATTTGCAGCCACATGGATGGAACTGGAGGTCATTACAAAGATTCCCATTTCTCACCCATAGGCGGGAGATAAAAGGTGATCTCATGAAGGTAGAGAGTAGAATGGTGGCTACCAGAGGCCCGGAAGAAAAGGGAGGAGGGTTAAAAATATACATATATATGCACACACATATATATACACATATACACACACACATATATATATACACATATACACACACACATATATACACATATATGTATACACACACACACACATAAATATATAAATGTATTTATGACCACTTGACTTTACACTTAAAAATGGTAAAGGTGGCTGGGCGTGGTGGCTCACACCTGTAATCCCAGCACTTTGGGAGGCCGAGGCGGGCGGATCACGTGGTCAGGAGTTCGAGACCAACCCGACCAATATGGTGAAACCCTGTCTCTACTAAAAATACAAAAAGTAGCCTGGCCTGGTGGTGCACGCCTGTAGTAGCGGCTACTCAGGTGGCTGAGGCAGGAGAATTGCTTGAACCCAGGAGGCGGAGGTTGCAGTGAGCCAAGATTGTGCCACTGTACTCCAGCATAGGGGACAGAGGTAGACTCCGCCTCAAAAAAAAAATTGTTAAAAGTGGTAAACTATATAGGTGTATTTAACCTCAATAAATAATTTTTCAAACAAAGAGGAAACAGTTCTAGGGTTTGCTGGTGATGACATCTCTCTGTGGGTGAGAGGCCAGGGTGGGCTTCTGGTGAATGAGTAAGATTGAGGGGCCGAGGGAACCTCTGATCTCCCCAAACCGAGCCCAGTCTCCCTCCTCTGGGTCTGTCCTGACCGCTTTCTCCATCTGCCTGGGTGCCTGGAGCCCTGACCGCGGACAACCACGCAGGCCACGCAGGAGGGTTTGGAGGTGCCCTCTCTGCCATGCTGTGCCCTGATTCCCCCCTCACACCCAGGCTTCGTCTCTCTGCATCTGTCCATGCTTCTTTCCATCATCAGCAGGAAGCTCCTCAACTATGGCTCTAGGATCGTAAGACATGGGACAGGCATGGGCTTTCCTCAGCTGTGACAGAAACGGGCAGTGGGTCACTCGGGTCTGACCACTCGAAGGGTGGGGCACGGAAAGAACCGAAGCATCTGTAGGTCCCTCCATGGGTCCCAGAGGGAAGTCGGCCTGGAACGTTCCATGGACACTGGGCACTGCAGGGAGCCTAAGTTCATGGGTCTCCCCCTCCCTGGATAGATGGTACATGTCAAAGGAGCGCCAGGAGCTGCAGGACAAGGTCACGTTCTCTCCTGCCTGAACCGTGGGGCCCGGCTGGGCTGAGAGAGAAGGTTTCTCATATAGACCTGGAAGGAGAAGAGGCAGTTTCCTCAGGGAGGTTCTTCCCTGTCCCAGCTCCCCTCACATCTGAGCTGAGAGCTCCCTGCCCTGCTCTATGACCTAATGCTCTCTGTCACCCTCACCCCGTCTCTCTTCATGTCTGTTTCCTCCTTCCACCTTCTCTGTCTCTCTAGGTCTCTGACCTCACTTCCCCAGCCCGAGGTGCGTTTTCCCTTTTTGTATTGTTTTCTTCTCTCTGATCCTCCTTGGATTGTTGACTTGATGTTACTTTTTATTAATTCTAAGTTTCTCACTTTGTGTCCTGTTCATAACTTTCTGCATATTTCTATATGTTATCTATTGATCTATTCAGTGTCTATCTATAAATTATCTGTCATGTATATCTATGTATCATCTATTTATCTCTCTATCAATTGTCTATCTATCCGTCAATCATCTATTATCTATATCTATGTATCATCTCTCTCTGTCTCTGATTTCTCTCTCTGTTTGCCTCTCTATCTCTCTCCATGTATCATCTATTTATTTATCTTCATCATCGTCATCTCTATGTATCATCTATTAATCAATGAAACAAGCAATCATCATTTATGTATCTATAACCTATCTATTATCTGTCACCTAACTATTTATCATCTCTCTATATCTATCTATCTATCTATCATCTGTTTTTCTCTGCCTCTTGGTCTCTCTAGTTCTCTTTGGAATCTCTGTAATTCATCCGCACATCTCCCTTTCTCTGTCCTTGGGCCTCTCCCTCAGGACTCTAATTTTGGAGCTTTTCTCTGCTCCCTTCCATCATTCTCTCCACTTATCTGCCCTCTTTTCTCTTTATGTGTCTGTGAGTCTCTCAATCCCCTTCTTCTGGTTCATTCTCTGTGTGTTTATACCTTTGCTTTTGATGCCCCTGATTTCTCTCTATGTCTCTCAGCAATCCTATCATATGTGGGATTATTTGGAATATGAGCCTCAGAATCCAGTGTGGGGACCCCAAGTTCACAAGGCACACAGGGGTTGGTGTTCTGGGGCCACGATATCCTGGGACGATGACTCTCCCCTGCACACAAGGCAGAGGTGTCAGAATCAACACGGCATCTGTAGGTGCCACAAGGCCTGAGGCCACAGGGGCCAACTCAGGTCAGAAATGTGGGTGTCTTTCGGTTCTCCTGGTAGAGAACACTTTGTGGAGGTAAAACAGAAATGAAACTTCTAACCTGTGCCAGGTCTCTGAACAAAGTCAACATGGAAGGACGCCTCTCTCTGGGACATGTCTGTCTGTCTGAGTGTCCCCTTTAACTCTTTCTCTCTTTTCTACCTCCCTGTATGGCCCCTGTGTCTGTCCTCTGTTATGACACCTGGTCTGTGCTTGTGTCTCCTGTTTCTCTGTCTCTGTTGGTACAGACCTCCCCAAGTGAGTCTCTCTCCATAAGAATCTCACACTCATCTTCCTCATGACCACCTGGGGCTTCCAAGTCCAGGATCATTCACTCTGTGTCCCAGTGACAATGAGAAGAGTGTCCGGTCACTCTCACCTGTGATCACGATCTCCAGGGGGTCACTGGGAGCTGACAACACATAGGGGGAGTGAGTGACAGAACCGTAGCATTGGTAGGTCCCTGCCAGGGCAGGTGTCACTGGACTGATGGAGACATTGGCCTTGGAGCCCCCATCATGGAGCTCTCCGATGAGATGCAAGGGCTCCTCAAACTTCCCCACTCGGTGCAGAAGGAAGTGCTCAAACTTGATATCTGACCAGCACTGCAGGATGACCGTCTCTCCTGATTTCACCAGGGGACCTGGGAGGGCCAGGAGGGAAGGTTTTCTGTGGACTCCTAGGAAGAGAATTTGTGAGTTTAGAAGGCGTCTCTCTTTCTTTTTTCTTTTCTTTTTTTTTTTTTTGAGACGGAGTCTCGCTCTGTCCCCCAGGCTGGAGTGCAGTGACCGGATCTTAGCTCACTGCAAGCTCCGCCTCCCAGGTTCACGCCATTCTCCTGCCTCAGCCTCCCGAGTAGCTGGGACTACAGACGCCCGCCACCTCGCCCGGCTAGTTTTTTGTATTTTTTAGTAGAGACGGGGTTTCACCGGATTAGCCAGGATGGTCTCGATCTCCTGACCTCGTGATCCACCTGGCCTCGCAAAGTGCTGGGATTACAGGCTTGAGCCACCGCGCCCGGCCGCATCTCTCTTTTTCATCTCATCCACGGGATCCGGAATGAGTGAGGCTTCCCCTCCCTGGTGTCTGTCTCTCTCCTTCCTCTCTGTGTCTCCGTGTTCTTTTCTGTGCCCTTAACTCCTGGTGCAGGTCCTTCCATCTGTCTCCCTCCCTCTTCTCTGTCTCTCTGTCTCTAGTAGCCCCTGATTCCCTTCCCACTGGGCTCAGCCTCATGTCTTGGGCTGTTGTATCTGTTTCCCACTAATCTCTTTCCTGCTGTCTATGTGGGGGTGGAAGAGGAAACAGGACAGGCTGCATGTCCAGGCTCTTAGCAGCCTGGTTCAATCTCTTTCGGACACATTGGAGTCCTTGGCAGGACGTATGAACTGATCAGTAAGGCAGGCACCAGTGTCCACACTCCCTGTTCCTGGTGGTGACTGGGAGCCGCTTTTGCCATCCCTGTGCCTTCTCCATGGTGCCAGCTTCCATAGGGTGGTTCCTGGTGCTGGCTCGAGGACTATCAACCCCTCCCTATGTGGATCGAACGTGGTGATGGCGTCAGCGTCCTGCCCTTGCTGATCTCGGGGTTGCCAACCTTCTCCTTGTTTGGCTTGTTTAATTAATTAATTAATTTTGGAGACAGAGTCTCACTCCTTCGCCCAGGCTGGAGTGAAGAGGTGTGGTCTCAGCTTACTGTAACCTCTGCCTCCTGGGTTTAAGCGATTCTCCTGCCTCAGCCTCCCGAGTCGCTAAGATTACATGTGCCTGCGACCACGCCTGGCTATCCTTGGGCCGTTTCTTAACTTGTCCATGACCTGGATTCCAGTGTTGGTTTCCTGTTGCCGCTGTAGAAAATTATCAGAAGCATGGCAGCAGGAGAAACACACTGACCCCTCCACTTCTGGAGACAGAAATTGGACCCTGTTTTTCCTGGGCTAAAATCAAGGCATCTGCAGGGCTGCGTTCCCTCTGGAGACTTGGGAGAATCAGTTCCTTGACTTTTCCAGACTCTATAGGTCACCTGCATTGGTGGCCCATGGGCTTCCTACACCTTCAAAGCGGATGGAGTCTCCCACGATGCTGCTCTAATCCCCACTCCCCTCATCCTTCTCCTCTCGTGTGGTCCCTTGTGATTACACTGAGCCCAGCGGGACAGTCCAGGCCGTCTCCCCATCTCAAGGTCAACTCATCAACAACCAGAGCTCCGTCTTCCCCTTCAGTCCCCTGCCCTATAGCAGAAATAGTCACAGGCTCCAGGGATTAGAATGTAGCCATCATTGGGGACAGTTATTCTTCCCATCACAGCACCGATTTCCATGTATTCAATCCCCCTTTACCCCAAATAAAGTCAGGGCCTGAGTGACCAAATCCTGACGGACACCCCCAGCAGAAGCTCTGGGATTCGGGAGGTGGGACAAGGAGAAGCCCAGACAGGAGCCCTCTGACCTGTGACCATGATCGCCAGGGGGTTGCTGGGAGCCGACCACCCATTGGGGCAGTGCGGGTGTGAACCCCCACATCTGTAGGTCCCTGCATGTGTGGGATCAAAGTGCCATGAGGAAGCTGTTCCAGAATATTCTGTTGTAGGGCTCAGGGACAGGCACCCCGTCTTCCTTGTACGGACTGAATCTGTTAAACCCAAGATAAGAGTGACACCAAAGAGTCACGTCCTGGAGACATCATAGCACTGAGCCAGGCCGACAGCAAGGGCTTGTCCTGACCACCTTGGGGAGAAGGAGGCCCCGCCTTAGAGAGGAGGACCGCCCCACCCTCCGTGTGCTCAGAAGATTCTCCTCGCTTTCCACGTTTCTATGGCTCCTACCTCACCTGGGTGCCCAGGGCTAAAGGAAGGACCCATCCCGCAAAGACATGGTGTCTCCTTGCAACAAAGTGTTAGCTGAGAACTTTGAGCAAGTGCTGAGTAAGCGACTCCTAGATTTTAATACTGCAAGATTACTCACATAAAACGACACAAGGTAGACATGGGGTGGAGGGCATGTCCTTTGTGAATGGAATATCAGCCGATGCCTGAACGAAAATAAACAGCTGAGCCCCCATCAGCGGATTTGGAATGTCAGGGCCATGGCTGTGGTTTCCCCACCTCTTCTGGTAGAATGACAGCAGCCACACTGCAGCCCTGACCGTCATGGAAACACTGGAGGGTGTGAGTTACACCTTTGTCCTCAGAGGACCTGCTGTTCCTAGCACTTCCCCCCTCCACACCCCAGCTTTGAGCACCCCAGTCTCACCCTGGTCCCCACAGAACTTGACTCTGCCAAGGGAAAGACAGGCTGGGGAGGGCGAGGTCAGAACTGTGGGTTGAGTATCCGAGCGCCCCCTCTTCCTAATTGATGAGAGACTCCTGGACAGGACTTCCCTCCTGTTTCAGGAAAATCCTCTCAGGTGGGGAGATGACACCCTAACGTTTGGGGAAGGACTCACCCGTGTGTGGACAGGCCCTCTGGACCAAGAAGAACCCTGGAAAGAAAGATCATGATGGACGATCCATCTGCAGGAAAACTAGGCCTCCCTTGCTGCCCCCACTGGGCTGTGAGTCTTGGCAGGCAGGCTTTTCCTGGGCTGAAGGTAAACTCACACTCACTGCCTACCTGCCCCCGCAAAAGGGCTCTCAGCTGTGCAGAGACCCAGCCTCCAGGCCCAGATCTCCACTCCAGGCCCATATCTCCACTCCAGGCCCAGATCTCCACTCCAGGCCCATATCTCCACTCCAGGCCCAGATCTCCACCCCAGGCCCAGATCTCCACTCCAGGCCCGTAACTCCACCTCTAGACCCATATCTCCACTCCAGGCCCATATCTCCACTCCAGGCCCATATCTCCACCCCAGGCCCAGATCTCCACTCCAGGCCCAGATCTCCACTCCAGGCCCAGATCTCCACTCCAGGCCCATATCTCCACTCTAGGCCCATATTTCCATCCCAGGCCCATATCTCCACTCCAGGCCCATATCTCCACCCCAGGCCCAGATCTCCACTCCAGGCCCATATCTCCACTCTAGGCCCATATTTCCACCCCAGGCCCATATCTCCACCCCAGGCCCATATCTCCACCCCAGGCCCATATCTCCACTCCAGGCCCGTAACTCCACCTCTAGACCCATATCTCCACTCCTGGCCCAGGTCTCCACTCTTGGCCCAGATCTCCATGCCAGACCTGTATCTCCACTGGCCCATATCTCCACTCCAAGCTCATATCTCCACTCCAGTCCCATATCTCCACTCCAGGCCCATATCTCCACTCCAGGCCCATATCTCCACTCCAGGCTCATATCTCCACTCCAGGCTCATATCTCCACTTCAGGCCCATATCTCCACTCTAGGCTCATATCTCCACTCCAGTCCCATATTTCATTCCAGGCCCATATCTCCACTCCAGGCCCATATCTCCACTCCAGGCTCATATCTCCACCCCAGGCCCATATCTCCACTCCAGGCTCATATTTCCACTCCAGGCTCATATCTCCACTCCTGGCCCATATCTCCACTCCAGGCCCAAATCTCCACTCCTGGCCCATATCTCCACTCCAGGCCCATATCTCCACTCCAGGCTTATATCTCCACTTCAGGCCCATATCGCCACTCCAGGCCCATCATTCCACCTCCAGGCCCGTATATCCACTCCAGGCCAAGATCTCCACTCCAGGACCATATCCCCACTCCAGGCCCAGATCTCCACTCCAGGCCGAGATCTCCTCTCCAGGCCCACATCTCCACTTCAGGCCCATAACTCCATCTCTAGACCCATATCTCCACCTCTAGGCCCAGATCTCCACTCCAGGCCCGTAACGCCACCTCTAGACCCATATCTCTACCTCTAGGCCCATATCTCCACCTCCGGGCCCAGATCTCCACCCAGTGCTTCCTCCGTCGATTCCCTTCCAGGACTCACCAACACACGCCACGCTAACGACCATGAGCGACATGGTGCTGCCGGTTCAGACAGGCGGCTGCTCCCCAGCTCAGCTCAGCAGTGCACAGGATGTTATCTGGCGCCCTGCCCATGCAGTTGACGTGCTGACCACATCATGGGAGGGTGACGTACGCAGGCTCTTCCTACCTTGCATGATGCCCAGCAAGCCTCCAGCCAAGAGCAGAAAATGGCTTCCTGGAAATTATTGTGACTACAATTGCCACCTTGCTTCATTCACTATGACCAGCTCAAAACACATCTCAGATCCAATCTTTCGAACACAAGATGATGGAATTCTGGGTTACATTAAAGACTTTTGATGTATTTTTGTTGTTTTTATCTGAAATTCAAACTCTTCTTCATGTGTAATGTGCAAAATATCTAACAGATACTATTAACATTATCAGAGTAATTGTGACAAAAAGTCAGTCTAATTTTCCTTCTTGAATTTCTAGTACTAAACCAGAAGGAGTGAAAATGATTTAAATTCCCAGTGAAGGATTATGCAGTTATTTATGCTCTTAGAATCCTACTTTATTAGCAAAAAACACAACATGTAAATTCTGGATTTTGTCGTTTTATCTAGAATTTGTCTCATGACCCAAGATTCCAGATTCCAAACTCATGGTTTGCTCTCTCTCTGTCTCTCTCCTTCCCTGGTTCGCTCTCTCTCTGTCTCTCTCCCTCCCTCATTTTAAATTTTACAGGAATATCCAGTAACAATACGATAGAAAATCAAGCTTCCCCCAGCACTTTGGGAGGCAGAGGTGGGTGGATCACTTGAGGTCGGCAGTTCAAGACCAGACTGGCCAACATGGTGCAACCCTGTCTCTGCTAAAAATACAAAAGTTAGTGGGGCTTGATGGTGGGCACCTGTACTCCCAGCTACTCAAGCGGCCTAGGCATGAGAATTGCTTGAACCTGGGAGGCGGAGGTTGCAGTGAGCTGAGCTTGTGCCACGGAAATCTAGCTTGGGTGACAGAGGAAGAGTCTGTCGCAAGGAAAAAAAAAAAATAGCAAACTAAATAACCTCTAATAACAAATCAGAGGACTCAGGTTACCAAATTTTAAGGGGTTGTATAAGTTTACATAAAGTGTAGCATCCTCATCAGAGGGGATACAGAGAGCCACTGGGCAGAAAAGACTGTCTAAAATACACCCTTGGATGCACAGTCCCTTTGCAGTTGACCCAGGCTGCCATGTGGTTTAAGGTGGAATCGAATTCTCAACAAATAACACAGGGCCATAGGGTTACACGTAGGAAAAAATGAATCTAAACTTATCCTCACACTATAAAAACACTTCTTATGTTTTATTTTGTTGTTGTAAATTTTTTATGCTTTATTTTTAAAATTGACAAATAAGAATTATATACAGTCGTCCTTCACTATTCCTGGGTGATTGGTTCCAGGATCCCCATTCAGAGACCAAAATCTGCAGATCCTCAAGCCTCTTGCGTGAAACGGCACAGTGAAGCTGGGCGTGGTGGCTCACGCCTGTAATCCCAGCACTCTGGGAGGCTGAGTTGGGTGGATCACGAGGTCAGGAGTTCGAGACCAGCCTGTCCAACATACTGAAACCACGTCTCTACTAAAAATACAAAAAAATTTATCTGTGCATGGTGGCACATGCCTGTAATCCTAGCTACTGGGGAGGCTGAGGCAAAAGAATCACTAGAACCTGGGAGGCAGAGGTTGCAGTGAGCTGAGATTGCGCCACTGCACTCCAGCCTGGGTGAGAGAGTGAGACTCCGTCCCAAAAAAAAAAAAAAAAAAAAAAAAAAAAAAAGCATACTAATTGCATATAACCCATGCACATCCTCCTGTATACATGAAATCATCTCTGGATTACTTATAATTCCTGACACAGCCTACACCCCACTCCATTTGTGTTCATTCAACATGGTTTTTTGGTTTTTGAACTTCGGGGATTTTTTTCCCCAAAATATTTTTGATTTATAGCTGGTTCAATAAACACCTGTAAACCCCACAGATCTGGAGGAGCGACTGTGTATTTATGGTATGAAAGATGATGTGTGGACATGTGTCCCCGTGGAGATGAGACTAACAAGGCCTATGACTCTACAGATGTTTCATCTTGGAATGGCTCTGCCAGCTTTCCAGGTCTGCAGAGAGTAAGAATATCACTTGTTCATCTGATTCACGATCCTTGGATCCTCCCATGAGCTGCATCTTTGGACGGAAATTGGAGTCCCAGAGACAAATCAGGCTCCACCTGCTTCCAGAAGCTCAGATTCCAGGGATGAGAACCCAGTGGAGGACAGATGGGGCTATATGGACATAGTAATGATAACACCGGAAACTTTCGGCAAGAAAAGAGTCACATTACTGAAACCATGAGGGTAGACATGTTTATTTGAAGAAGAGGCAACTACATTGAAATTATTTTTAAAAATTTATAAGTTTCACTGCTGACAGAAGGCTGAAAGGTAGTCTGAGGGGAGGTGGAACAGCATGAGGGAAGGTGGAACAGCACGTGTCTAAGTGCCGTGTTAAGAGGGAGCCTCCTGTATGTCTGGAATTGTGAGTTCCTCAGTGTGACTGCAGCCTCCAGTAGGACTAGGAAGTAAGCCAGTAGGTTGGAGAGGTGGGCAGGGATCAAGTGAAGTGGAGAATTGTGGGCTAAGCAAGGGAGTGTGTTTTCTTTCCAGCAGGCAGTGAGGACCTTAGACATTGGTAAGCGAGAGAGAGGCACGTTCAGATTCGTGGTGTGAGGAAGAGCGATGTCCTAAGATGCAGAGTCGCGCCTTCAGATTCCTGCTGCTGGTACATTGGAACTGGCAAGCTGGGTTTGAGACAGGGCTGTTGTCTCCCTGGAGGACCCCCTCAAGGCCTGACTCTGGTGCTCACGGGCAGGAGACAATGATCTGGGCTCAGCATTTGGAAGCTCTATGTACACGCTGGTATCTGTTGGGGGTGTCTTGGGCCTCTGAGAAGGGCGAGCGATTTTTCTCTGAGTGAAAACGCGGTGATCCAACTGTGCGTATGTCACCTCCTGAGGGTCTGGTTCATCAGAGTCCTGGAGAGAGGGAAATGTTGAGTGAGGGAGGGGCTCACTATTCTTCAGGACTAGTAGGGAATAAGACTATATCCATGAGGCTGGGGCAAGGAGGACCTACCTCCCTGTTCACTGTTCTGTCCCCTGCAGGCTCTTGGTCCATTACAGCAGCATCTGTAGGAGACAAAAGTCATCAAAACAGCTGAGAAGGCACGTCTGGGTCCTCATTTCATGTGCAGATACCAACACACAGGGGAGGCCGTAGACGCCTGAGGTGCCTCAGCTGCCAACAGCGAGGCTCAGACATTCTGTTTCTCTGAGTTCAAGACCCCTTCCCATGAACGGCTCTCAATTTCCATCCCATTGATTCTGCCTCCCACTTTCTGCCTGTCATGGAACCTTCTCCTGGATGTCAGTGGCTGCAGGGACATGAGGATACAGTTCAGAATCAGGCAATGGTCTGTGAGCTGAAGGCAGGGACAGGGCGTCTGGTGCTCTCTCTAGAAAGCTCTGCCTCTGTGGCTCCTGCCTTGGGCCAGAGACCATCCTGCCGGTGAGAAACACACACCTGCGTGCTCCCATCCCGCTTCCCCACACGGCCCTGAGGTCTGTGGCCTCTGCTTCGTGAGACTTACTCTTTTTGTTGGAGCACCAGCGATGCAGGAGAAAGAAGAGGAGGATGGTGAAGGGGATGATGACCACTGAGGACACAATCAGAACATGCAGGTGTCTGGGGATACCTGGAGGAAGACGAGACACCAATAAGAAGCTAATCATAGCAGTTCCTCTCTATGGATTGTCTCGCATTTCTTGATTGACAGGTAGCCATATACAACGTCTCTTTAGGACAAACAGCCAGATAGCAGGAGACCCAGCTTTCTCCTCCTCTCTCAGTTATAGCTCTCATAGTAACCATAGAATGTGCTGAGGATACCACTGCTTTAGTTTAGATGTTTGACCCCTTGAAACCTCACATTGAAATTTAACCCCCAGTGTGGGAGGTTGGGCCTCTTGGGAGGTGTTTGGGTCATGGAGGTGGATCCATCCTGAATAGATCAATGCTGTCCCAAGGAGACGGGGTTAGCAAGTTCTCCCTCTATTAGTTCCTGGAGAGCTGGTTGTTAAAAAGAGCTTGGAAACTCCATCGCTCCCTCTTCCCCTTGCTCCCTCTCTTGCTGTGTGATCTCTGGTCTCTGCACACACAGACCCTCCTTCCTTTCTGCCAGAGTGGGAGCAGCCTGAGGCCATCAGAAGAAATAGATGCTGGTTCCATGCTTCTAGTACAGCCTGCAGAACTGTGAGGCAAACAAATCTCATTTCTTTAGAAGTTACCCAGGCTCAAGTGTTCTTTTATAGCCTCAAAAAGGGACTAAGACAGCAACATCCTGAGATCAGGAGGAACGTCCCAGAACAGCCTGGGCTGTCTTCCTGTTCTTCCCAGAGGAGGACGTCATGCAGTGCTTTAGCTCAGTGCTTCCTGTGGCTCCAGGGTACAAAACCCAGGCCGGGCTGCTTTCTGGGTTCCCCCAGCTGCAGTGCAAATGGGGTGACTCCATATATCCCGAGCAGCTTTTCTGAGCCTTGGGGGACTGGCTTACATCGAAATATAGGCTTCTGTTGTCAGTTGCTGCTTATGTGTTAGTAATGAACCTGCCTATGTCATGTATTCTCTGTGTGTTCTGTCTCCCTGGAGTGACGGTGAGGGATAGAAACTGGCATAGCCCCAGGTGCAGTACAGGAGGTGTTTAGAGTCTTCTCTGGGAAGACTGGACTGGGATTGATACACAGTGAATGTGCTCTACAATTTCTACAGCCACAACCCTCTTGACTCAAAAAAATTACATTCTCCAAGAAAAGAAATAAAAAGTGAAATCAAGATCAGAAAAGGTGAAGTAAATCTGACTTAAATCAAACAGCCATGAAATAATGATGCAGCCCAGGAATAACGTGCTACTTTTTGTGATCTCCTGAGACATTATTAAGCTGTTGTTCTACCTGAGAGGCAGTGGGAAGCACAACCACCTCCATCATCTATTGTTTCAATACAGCCTGTTCTTCTGTGAGTTAGTACGAAATGTGACCAGGAGATAGTGCTGGCGCTGGTCTCTGAGTCCAAGATCTGAGCTCACTCCAAAGAGTATTGGTTTTTATCTCCCCATGATCTATCTGAATCTCCACAGGTGATTGGAAGTAGGAGTGAGGTGGGGGATTTGGGTGACAGGGCAAGTTTTATACCATGAACAGAGCACATTCTCTATTCCAGGGCCTGCGTTGGTGGGTTCAGGGGGCTTCCACATTTTCTGTATGATCTCAAACTCACAGAAAGCCAAATAAGGAAGAGGTTTTAGCCTGATTGTTTAATGGATAAGATAAAGGGTCAAAGAATTAAAGACAGAGAAGTAGAAAAATGATGGTTGGCATTCAGGTGCCTTTGTAATTTGTGTATGTTATATCATATTTATGTATTTTTTATTTTTTATTTTTTGAGACAGAGTCCCCCTGTGTCGCCCAGGCTGGAGTGCAGTGGCACCATCTCAGCTCACTGAAACCTCTGCCTCCAGGGTTGAAGCCATTCTCCTGCTTCAGCCTCCCTAGTAACTGGGATTACAGGCACGTGCCAATGCACCAGGCTAATTTTTGTATTTTTAGCACACACAGGGTTTCACCATGTTGGCCAGGCTGGTCTCAAACTCCTACCCTCAAAGGATGCACCCACCTTGGCATCCAAAAGTGTTGGGTTACAGGCATGAGCCCCCATCCAGTCTCGTATATTATGTTATACTAGGTCCTTTCATTTGCACCACCCCTCATGTGTCCATTACTCCTCTGCCAGGTATTGATTTAGATGTAGAAAAAAAATACATCTCAGAAAGAAATTAATGAAACAAGGATTAAACTACTAGGAAAAATCAAACCCAGCAAGACCTCCCTGCAAATGATTCTACCTCACAAACATATCTTATATCCATCTTTCATTCATTTAGTGTGTAAATCAACTCTACATTTCACCAGTGGGGTGGGAATTGCCTTTTCGACAATCTCCTAGATTCCAGTTACGCACCGGGGCCTCCTTTATTTTCACGTCAGTCACTATTAATCACTTAGGGATTCCTAGTTAGCCCTGAGTTGAATCCAAGGGCTGAGAGTATAAAACACACACTCCTTGTTCCTTCTTAGTTTCCTGTGTGCCCAGTGTGCTCTCTGTCTCTCTCCAGTGGTCTTGTAATTCTCCCCATCTCATTCCCAGCGTTTCGGGCAGAGCCTCTTCCTTGAACTTAAGAATGTTTCCACCTTTGTGCTTTCACAGCTGAGAGCTCAGTGTGGAAAATCCTTCTGCCAATCTTCCAAGGGTTGAATCCATTTTTTTCATTAAGGTCATAAATATTATCTGATCAGTGAGACCTTCTCTGTCACCTGAAATTATACACTCAGCATTATCTATTATTTATTTTAAATCCTGGCTGGGCACAGTGGCTCACGCCTATAATCCTTGCACTTAGGGAGGCCAAGGCGGTCAGATTACTTGAGATTGGGAGTTTGAGACAGCCTGCACAACACGGTGAAACCTCATCTCTACTAAAAAATATACCAAAAAATTTTAGCCGAGTGTGGTGGTGTGCGGCTGTAATCCCAGCTACTCGGTAGGCTGAGGCAGAAGAATTGCATGAACCCAGGAGGCAGAGGGTGCAGTGAGTTGAGATTGTGCCACTGCACTCCAGCCTGTGGGACAGAGTGAGACTCTACCTCAAAACAAAACAAAAACCAAAAAAACAGATTTGGTGCACAGATGCTTCCCAATGGATCATTCATTTATTGATCCACTTGTGCATTCATTTTCTGCCCTCGTTTTTAACCATCTGCAATATCAGTGTCCCAAGAGCAGAGGCCGAATGCACCCTGTTTACCATTTGTGGAAGGCAGGCGAATGCTGCCCCACCCCAAAATGTCCCTGTCCTAGCCTCCATAGCTTGTGAATATATTATTTTACATGAAAGGAGGAATGAAGATTACAGATGGAATTACGGTTGCTAATCAGCTGAACTGAAAAGGAGGGTATCCTAGACGATTTTAGGGAGATTATGATGGATTATCTTGGTGACCCCAATAGAATCCCAAAGTCCTTAAAGATGAGGAAAAAGGCAGAGTAGCATTCAGAGAAAGAGGTGTGGGTGAAGAAGAGTCTGAATGATGCCATGTGAGACGTGACCAGCCTTCATGGGCTTTGAGGAAGGAGGAAGGGGTCTAGGGGCCAAAGAACGTGGGAGCCTCTAGGAACTGGGAAATGTAAGGAGCAGATTCTTGCTTGGAACCTTAAAAAGAAGTTCAGCCTTGCTGTGCCTTTGATATCAGCCCAGTGAGATGCATTTCGTACTTCTGAGCTATAGCACTGTGAGATAATTAAGAAAAACATGCTTTCATCCACAAAGCTTGTGGAAATTTGTTATGGCAACAATAGGAAAATATTCCACACTGCACAGCCAGAGCATGGGGCATTGGCTGAACAAGTGAGTGTCATGTGCATAAATGAACTAAATGCTCTGTTACTACAAGTTTCTTGCTCTGCTGAGTCAACCAGGATTGCGTCATGACAGACAGGAGCTCATTCCTTGGCAAGTAGAACTTTTCTAAAAACATCCCACCCTCATCAGATGTTCTTTTCACCTCCCTTTCTCAAGCCCCCAGGCATTTATCCTGCAGTTAGGAATGCAGGCAGAAAAAATACTGCATTTTTTTTTTTTTTTTTTTTTTTTTCTGAGAAGGGTGTCAGATTTGCACTCATCCTTCTAGCTTGGAGGTCTCAGGTGCAGAAAATTAGAGATTAAGAGACTTCACTGATTGTGTTGGCCCCAGATCCCTTGTGCTGTTGGAGTGTCTAGAGTTCAGAGACAGCAGAAGACAGGCCCATAATCCCAGAAGGAGCTGAGCTAACGCTTGAATCCAAGGCTTCCACCTCTCCAGGTTTCCAAAAGCAGAGACAAGAGGGGTTCTTTACTCACCAGTGTTGGAGCTTGGTTCTGTGGGTGAAGACCAAGTACTTGAAGAGTTTCCTAGAACACAGGACAGGAGAGAGGTGTGGAAATGAAGATGCCTGTCTTCTACTCAATGGAAACCTTTAAGGTTGGTTCATGCCCAAACATTCTGTTATCTAATGTTGGGCCCTGGAAGTCCTGGTGTACCCTTCTCCATAATCATTGTATGTGATGCTCACTGTCTTGAGACTTCAAGGTATGAGGAGAAAACAGGAGCATCACACTACCTGACTTAAAAATACGTTACAGAGCTGTAGTAAGCAAAACAGCATGACATTGGCATAAAGAAAGACCCATAGAACAATGGAGCAAAATGAAGAACACAGACGTAATCCACCCATTTACATCCAATGGAGTTTGACAAAGGTTCTAAAGGTCTAAAATCAGGAAGGGACTGTCATTTCAATAAATGGTGCAGGGAAAACTGTATATCTACATGCAGAGGGATGAAACTGCACCTCTAACTCTCACCATACACAAAAATCAAATGAAAATGGATTAAAGACTTAAGGCCTAAACCCATTAAACATTTAAAAGGAAACATTGGGGAAATGTTCCAGGACATTTGTCTGAGGAAAGACATTTTGTTTAAAATCTCAAAAACACAAACAATCAAAACAAAAATAGACGATTGGGATTACATCAAACTAAGCAGCTTCTGCACCGCAAAAGAAGCAACCAACAAAGTGAAGAGACAACCCACAGAATATTTGCAAAGTATGCACCTGGAGGGGATTAGCAACTAGAATATATGAGAAGCTCAAACACCTCAATCAAACAAATAATTTAATTATAAAATTAATGAAAGATCTGAACAGACATTTCTCAACGAACAAAACATGCAAATGGATATTGTGTATATGAAAAAATGCTCAGTATCAACTAATCATCAGAGAAATGTGAACTGAATTCACAGTGAGCTATCATCTCACCCCATTACAATGGCTTTTTATCAGAAAGACAGACAAAACAAATGCTGGTAAGGTGGTAGAGAAAGGAGAGCAGCAAGAATGTTTTCATCCAAGAAGCTTCTGGAAATTTGTTATGGCAACAATAGGAAAAGATTCCACAGAGCCAGAGCATGGGGTATTGGCTGAACGAGTGAGTGAGTGGAAGTGTCGTGTGCATAAATGAACTAAATTCTCTCTGACTGCAAGTCTCTTGCTCTGCTGAGTCAACCAGGGTTTCATCTGGTACACTGTTGATATGAATGTAAATTAGTACAGCCATTACAGAGGAGAAGAGTATGGAAGTTCCTCAAAAAATAAAATGAGGTTGGGCACGGTGGTTCATGCCTGTAATCCCAGCACATTAGGAGGCCGAGGTGGGTAGATCACTTGAGGTCAGGACTTGAAGAGCAGCCTGGCCAATATAGAGAAACCCCATCTCTACTAAAAATATTAGCTGAGTGTGGTGGTGGGAGCCAGTAATCTCAGCTACTCAGGAGGCTGAGGCCGGGGAATCTCTTGAATCCCGGAGGTGCAAGTTGCAGTGAGCCCAGATGGCGCCACGGCACTCCAGCCTGGGCAACAAGAATGAAACTCTGTCTAAAAAAAAACAAAAACCATAAAACAAAACGTAAAAAGTCAACTTGCACAGGATCTAGCAATTCCACGACTGGGTGTAAACCAAAAGGAAAGGACTTCAGTGTATCGAAGTGATAGCTGCACTCCTATGACTGTTCTAGCACAGTTCACAGTAGCCAAGATGTGGAGTCAACCTACCTGCCCCTCAGTGGGTGAATGGATAGAGAGAATGTAGTACATACACACACTGGAGACTACTCATCCATAGAAACAATAACATCCTGACATTTGCAGCCACATGGGTGGAACTGGAGGTCATTACAAGTATTTCCATTTCTTACTCATATGCAGGAGCTAAAAGGTGGATCTCATGAAAGTAGAGAGTAGAATGGTGGCTACCAGAGGCCAGGAAGGGAAGGGTGGAGGGTAAAAAAAAAAAAAAAAAAAAAAGTACTAATTAATTAATTAATTAATTTTGAGAGAGTGTCTCTCTCTGTCTCCCAGGCTGCAGTGCAGTGGCATGATCTTGGCTCACTGCAACCTGTGCCTCCTGCAACTAAGTGCATCTCCTGCCTAACCCTCCCAAGTAGTTGGGACTACAGGCATGTGCCACCATGCTCGGCTAATTATTATTATTATTTTGTATTTTTAGTACAGATGGATTTTCCCCACGTTGGCCAGGGTGGTCTTGAGTCCCTGATCTCAAATGATCCACCTGCCTTGGCCTCTCAAAGTGTTGGGATTACAACCGTGAGCCACCGTGCCCGGCCTATAAATGTATTTATGAACAGTAGACTTCACACTTAAAAATGGTAAAGGTGGTAAATTATATAGGTATATTTCACCTCAATAAATACTTTTCCAAATGAAAAGAAAAGGGTGTAGGGGTTGCTGGTGATGACATCTCTCTGTGGGTGAGAGGCCGGGATGGGCTTCTGGGAAATAAGTAAGGTTGAGGGGCTGAGGGAACCTCAGATCTCCCCAAACTGAGCCCAGTCTCCCCACCTCTGGGTCTGTCCTGACAGCTTTCTCCATCTGCCTGGGTGCCGACAGCCCTGAACGCGGGCCTCCATGTGGGCTGTGAAGGAGGGTTTGGAGGTGCCCTGTCTGCCATCCTGCGCCCTGAACCCACCCTCACACCCAGGCTTTGTCTTCTCTCTGCATCTGTCCATGCTTCTCTCCATCATCAGCAGGAAGTTCCTCAGCTATGGCTCTAGGATTACAAGACGTGGGACAGGCATGGGGTTTCCTCACCTGTGACAGAAATGGGCAGTGGGTCACTCGGGTGTGACCACACATAGGGCAGGGCACGGAAAGAGCCAAAGCATCTGTAGTTCCCTCCGTGGGTTGCAGGGCCCAGAGGAAAGTCAGCCTTGAATGTTCCACTGACCCTCGGCACTGCAGGGAGCCTAAGTCCATGGGCCTCCCCATCCCTGGATAGACGGTAAATGTCAAACGAGCTCTGGGAGCTGCAGGACAAGGTCACGTTCTCTCCTGCCTGAACCGTGGGGCCCGGCTGGGCTGAGAGAGAAGGTTTCCCATATAGACCTGGAAAGAGAAGAGGCAGTTTCCTCAGGGAGGTTCTTCCTTGTCACAGCTCCCCTCACACCTGAACTGAGAACTCACTCCCCTGCTCTATGGCCTAATGCTCTCTCTCACCCTCCACCCCGTCTCTCTTCATGTCTGTCTCCTCCTTCCACCTTCTCTGTCTCTGACTTCACTTCCCCATCCCTATCTATGTTTTCTCTTTTGTACCATTTTATTATTTCTGACCTTTCTGACCCTACTTGGATTGGTTGACTTGATCTTCCTCTTTCTTTAATTCTGAGTCTCTCATTTTCTGTCTTATTCATAACTTTCTGCATATTTCTATCTATTATCTATTGATCGATCTATCAATTATCTATGTATGTATCTATCATCTATCGTCATCTGTGCATCTATGACCTCTCTCTCTGTTATCTATCATCTATCAATCAATGTATGTATGTATCTATCCATCTATCTATCATCACGTGTCTGTCTTTCTCTCTCTCTGTCTCTTTATGTATCATCTGTCTATCTATCTACTTCTCTATCTATATCGTCTATCAGTCATTCATCATCTATTTATCTATCACCTATCTCTCTGTTATCTATCATCTATCTCTTATCTTTCATCCATTTATATCTATCTATCATCTGTCTTTCTCCTTCTCCTTTTCTCTGCCTCACAGTCTCTCTAGTTCTCTTTTGGCATCTCTGCAATCCATCTCCACATCTTTATCTTTCCCTGTTTTCGTGCCCCTCCCTCAGGGCTCTGATTTTAGGGCATTTCTCTGCTCCCTTCCATCATATGCTCACTGCTCTGCCCTCTTTTTCTATCTCTTTATATGTCTGTGAGTCTCTCAATTCCCTTCTTCTGGCTCATTTTGTGTGTGTGTTCATGTCTTCGCTTTTTGGTTTCCCTGATTTCACTCCGTGTCTCTCTGTGGGCTTTTGTTCTCAGTAATCCTATAACATGTGGTGTTATTTGAATATGAGCCTCAGAATCCAGTCTGGGGACTCCAGGAACTCACAGCATACAGGGGTTGGTGTTCTGCTCCCTCACCTGGGGCCATGGTGTCCTGGGACGATGACAGCTCCACTGCATGGAAGGCAGAGGTTTAAGAATAAACATGGCATCTGTAGGTGCCACAAGCCTGGGGCCACAGGGCCCAACTCAGGCCAGATAGACGTGTCTCTTTGGGTTCTCCTGGTAGAGAACACTTTGTGGAGGTAAAACAGAACAGAACCTTCTAACCTGTGCCTGGTCTCTGAACAAAGTCGGCATGGAAGGACACCTCTTCTGGGACATGTCTGTCTCTCTGTGTGTCTTCTTTACCTCTTTATCTCTTTTCCTAACACGCTGTATGGTCCCTGTGTCTGGCTTCTACGTTATGATGTGCGGTCTGTACTTGTGTCTCCTGTTTCTCTACCTCTGTTGGTACAGACCTCATGAAGTCACTTTCTCTCCATGAGAATCCCACACTCATCTTCCTCATGACCACCTGGGGCTTCCGGTGCTAGATCATTCACTCCCTGTCCCTGCAAGGGTGAGAGGCAGGTCTGGATTCTCTCACCTATGATCACGATGTCCAGAGGGTCACTGGGAGCTGACCACTCATAGGGGGAGTAAGCGACAGAACCAAAACATCTGTAGGTCCCTGCAAGGGCAGGTATCATGGGACCCATGGAAGAGTTGGCCTGGGAACCCCCATCATGGAGCTGTCCAGTGAGGTGCAAGGGGTCCTCAGTGATCCCCTCTCTGTGCAGAAGGAAATGCTCAAACCTCATATCTGACCAACATTGCAGGACGACCATCTCTCCTGATTTCACCAGGGGACCTGGGTGGGCCAGGAGGGAAGGCTTTCTGTAGACTCCTAAGAAGAGAGGTTGTGAGTTCAGATGGCGTCTCCCTTTCTCATCCCATTCATGGGACCTGGAATAAGTGAGACTTCCCCTCCATGGTGTCTATCTCTCTCCTCCCTGTCTGTGTCTCCATGTTCTTTTCTGTGCCCATAACCCTGGTGCAGGTCCCTCCATCTGTCTCCCTCCCTCTTCCCTGTCTCTCTGTCTCTAGGACCCCTGATTCCCTTCCCACTGGGCTCAGTGTCATCTCTTAGGCTGTTGTATCTGTTTCCCACTAATCTCTTTGCTGGTGTTTATGTGGGGCTGGAAGAGGAACCACGACAGGCTGCATGTCCAGGCTCTCAGCAGCCTGAATCAATCTCTTTTGGACAAATGGGAATGGCTGGCAGGAGGTGTGAACTCATCAGTAAGGCAGGTACCAATGTCCCTGTTCCTGATGGGGGTTGGGAGCCTCTCCTGCCAAGTCTGTGCCTTTTCCGTGGTCCCAGCTGCCATAGGGTGGCCCCTAGTGCTGGTTCCAGGAGAATCAACCCCTCCCTCTGTGGATCGAGCCTGGTGGTAGCATCAGTATTCCGCCTGTGCTGAAATCAGTGTAGCCAACCTTCTCTTTGTTTGGTTTCTTAACTTGTCCTTGACCTGAGTTCCTGTGTTGGTTTCCTGTTGCTGCTGTAGAAAATTATCACAAACATGGTGGCAGGAGAGAATACAATAACCCCTTCTACTAATGGAGAACAGAAATCTGACCCAGTTCTCTCTGGGCTAAAATCAAGGCATCTGCAGGGCTGTGCTTCCACTGGAGACTCAGGGAGAATCAGTTCCCTTGACTTCTCCAGCCCTTAGAGCCACCTGCCTTCATGGTTCGTGGCCTTCCTTCACCTTCAAAGCCTGTAGTGAGTCTCCCTCCCACGATGCTGCTCTAATCCCCACTCTCCTCATCCTCCTCCTCTCATGTGGTCCCTTGTGATTACACTGAGCCCAGTGGGACAGTCCAGGACGTCTCCCCATCTCAAGGTCAACTCATCAACAACCTGAGCTCCATCTTCCCCTTCAGTCCCCTGCCCTATAACATAAAGAGTCACAGGGTCCACGGATTACCATGTAGCCATAACTGGGGACAATTATTCTTCCCACCACAGTACCTATTTTTCTGTACTGAATCCCCCTTTACCCTAAAGACAGTCAGGTCCTGGGTGATGGGACCCTGGTGGACACCCCCAGCAGAAGCTCTGGGATTCAGGAGGTGGGACAAGGAGAAGCCCAGACAGGAGCCCTCTGACCTGTGACCGTGATCACCAGGGGGTTGCTGGGAGCCGACCACTCAGTGGGGGAGTGCAGGTGTGAACCCCGACATCTGTAGGTCCCTGCGTGTGCCGGGGTCACAGGGCCCAGGAGGATGTCCTTCCAGAATCTTCTGTTGTAGAGCTCAGGGGCAGGCACCCCATCTTCCTTGTACAGACTGAAGATGGTAAACCCAAGATGAGAGTGACACTGAAGACTCACGTGTTCTCCTTGAGGCACCACAGCGCTGGGCCAGGCAGAGAGGAAGGGCTTGTCCTGACCATCTGGGGGAGAAGGAGGCACAGCCTTTAGAGAGGAGGATGTGGAGCAGCCCCTCCCTCCCTGTGCTCAGAAGATTCTCCCCACTTTCCACATTTCTAAGGCTCCTACCACACCTGGGTGCCCAGGGCTACAGGAAGAACCCATCTCGCATAGACATGGCATCTCCCTACAAGAAAAGTGTCACCTGAGAACTTTGAGCAAGTGCTGAATAAGTGACTCTTACTAGATTTTAATACTGCAAGATTACTCACATAAAAAAACACAAAGTAGACACAGGATGGAGGGCATGACCTTTGTGAATGGAATATCAGCTAATGCATGAACCAAAATAAACAACTAAGCCCTCATTAGAAGATCTGAAATGTCAGGATCATGACTGTGGTTCCCCACCCCGCTTCTGGTAGAATGACAGCGGCAACACTGCAGCCCCGACCATCATGGAAACACTGGAGGGTGTGAGTTACGTTCTTGTCCTCAGAGGCTGGCTGTTCTTGCACTGCTTCCCTCCCTTCCTCTGTCGGTGACACCACTTCTTCCCCACACACTGCTGCTTTGAGCACTCCAGTCTCCCCCAGGGTCCCCACAGACTCAGCCAAGGGAAAGAAAGAACAGGGAGGGCTAGGACAGAACTGTGGGCCAAGCTTCCCATGGCTTCCTTTTCCTAGTTCATGAGAGATTCCCACATGGCTTCCCATCGTCATCCCATCAGTCAACCCCTTGTGCTGCCTGCCTCGTGTTTCAAGAAAATCATCTTATGTGGGGAGATGACAACCTAAGGTTTGGGGAAGGACTCACCCACATGTGACCAGGCCCTCTGCAGCAAGAAGAACCCTATAAAGAAAGATCATGATGGATGATCCATCTGTACATCACCTCCAGGCCCATATCTCCACTCCAGACCCATATCTCCACTCCAGGCCCATATCTACAGTTCCAGGTTCATATCTTCACTCCAGGCCCATATCTACAGTTCCAGGCCCCTATCTACACTCTAGGCCCATATCTCCACCTCCAGGCCCGTATCTCCATTCCAGGCCCATATTTGCATTCCAAGCCAGTATCTCCACTCCAGACCCATATCTCCACTCCAGGCCCATATCTACAGTTCTAGGCTCATATCTTCACTCCAGGCCCATATCTACAGTTCTAGGCTCATATCTTCACTCCAGGCTCATATCTCCACTCCAGGCCCATATCTCCACCTCCAGGCCCGTATCTTCATTCCAGGCCCATACTTGCATTCCAAACCAGTATCTCCACTCCAGGCCCATATCTCTATCTCCAGGCCCATATCTCCATTCCAGGCCCATATCTAAAGCTCCAGGCCCATGTCTCCACTCCAGGCTCATATCTCCACCCCAGGCCCATATCTCCACTCCAGGCCTATATCTCCACTCCAGGCCCATATCTCCACTCCAGGCTCGTATCTCCACCTCAGGCCCATATCTTTACCTCCAGGCCCAGATATCCACCCCAGTGCTCCCTCCCTCGATTCCCTTCTGGGACTCACCAACACATGCCATGCTGATGACCATGAGCGACATGGTGCTGCCGGTGCAGACAGGCGGCCGTGCCCCAGCTCAGCTCAGCAGCACACAGGATGTTGTGAGGGGCTCATGCAGTTGACATGCTGACCACATCATGAGAGGATGACGTACACAGGCTCTTTCTGCCTTGCATGAGGCCCAGTGGTTGTTTGCTCAAGAGTGGAACATGGCTTCCTGGAAATTGTTCCGACTAGAATTGACACCTTGCATCCTTCACTATTGCCAACTCAAAACACGTCTCAGATCCAATCTCTCATACAGGAGATGATTGAATTTTGTGCTGACATGAAAGACTTTTGACGTATTTTTGTTGTTTTCTTCTGAGATTCAAACTCTTCTCCATGGGCTATTTTTTGCCCATTCAATATGATGTTGGCTGTGGATTTGTCATAGATGGCTCTTAATATTCATTTGGAAACAAGTTGTTAAATCTCCATGTTTTTCTGTAGTTTTAAGAGATGATCTTGGTATTTTTTTCCATTTTTATTGTGTGCCTTGTTATGATTTCGATTCTTTGAATTTATTGAGACTTGCTTTGTGGCCAGTCTTAGAATATGGTATGTTTTTTTGTGTGTGCAGATAAGAAGAATCTATATTCTGCAGTTGTTGGGTGGAATACTCTGTAGATGTCTCTTACATTCAATTGGTCCAGTGTTGTCTTTAAGACCAGAATTTCTTTGTTAGTTTTCTGTTTTAGTGATCCATCTGATGTTGTCAGTGGGATGTTGAAGTCCGTTACTATTATTATGTGACTGTCTAACTCTTTTCATAGGTGAAGAATAACTTGTTTTATGAATCTGTGTGCTTCAAAGTTGGGTCCATATATATTTAGAATAGTTAAGTCTTCTTGTCAAATTGAACCCTGTATCATTTTGTAATGCCCTCCTTTGTCCTTCCTGATTGCTGTTGATTTAAAGTGTGTTTCATGTGATATAAGGATAGGAATGCCTTCTCTTTTTTTTGTTTCCTGGTTGCCTAGTAAATATTTCTCCATCCTTCTACTTTGAGCCGCCTGTGGGTGTCATTTCATGTGAGATGGGTCTCTTGAAGACAGCAGGCAGTTGGCTCTTGGCTTTTTATCCATGTTGCCACTCTATGCCTTTTACGTGGGGAATTTAGGCCATTTACATTCAGGGTTCATATTGATATATGAAATTTTGGTCCTGTCATTATGTTGTAGGCTGTTTTATAGACTTGATAGTGTAATTGCTTTATATTATTTGTGAGCTATGGCTTGAGTGTGTTTTTGTGGTAGCAGGTTTTTATCTTCTGTTTCCTATTGAGCACTCCACTAAGGATCTCTTGTAATGGTGGTCATGGTGGTCTAGTGCTAACAAATTCTTTTAGTGCTTCCTTGTCAGAGAAGGATTTTATTTCTCTTTTGCTTATGAAGCTTAGTTTGATGGGATATGATATTCTTGGTTGGATTTTCTTTTCTTTAATAATGCTGAAACAGGCTCCTAATCTCTCTGGCTTATACGATTTCCACTGAGAGTTCTGCGGTTAGCCTGATTGGGTTCCTTCTGTAGGTGACCTGCTCCTTCTCTCTAGCTGCCTTTAAGATTTTTTTCTGTTGTGTTGACCTTGGAGGATCTGATAACTGTGTGTATTGGGGATGGTCACCTTGTGTTATATCCCACATGGGTTTTCTGCATTTTTTTTTTTGAATTTATATGTCTTCCTCTCTAGCAAGATTGGGAAAATTTTCATGGACTATGTCCTCAAATATGTTTTCTACATTGCTTACTCTTTCTTCTTCTCTTTCAATAATTCCAATGAGCCATATATTTTGTGTCTCTACATAATCCTATATTTCTCAGAGATTTCATTCAGTTTTTAAAAATCTTTTAAAAAATTTTTGTCTGACTGGGTTGATTCAAAGATCTATTTTTCAAGCTCTGAGATTATTTCCCTAGCTTGATCTCTTCTGCTTTTGTTGCTTCTGATTGTATTGTGAAATTCTTGAAGCGAAGTCTTCAGTTTCAGGAGTTCAGTTTGGTTCTTTCTTAAAATGGATATTTCATGTGTCAGCTCCTAGATCATTTTGCTGGATTCTTTGGATTGGTCTTCATCTTTCTCCAAGATTTTGGTGAGTTTCCTTAGTATCCAGATTCTGAATTCTGTGTCTGTCATTTCAGTCATCTTAGTATGGCTAACAATTGGATTTCTGGGGAACTATCGAGTTGCCAGAGTTCTTGTATTGATTCTTCTTCATGTGTGAGGCTGGTGTTCCTTTAACTATGATGTAAGTTAAGCATAGTCAGTTGTCTTTATTTCTGGGTATTTTGAGAGGACTGGGACTCATATAGAATCTTTATTTGTGGCTGAGTCTTTGCCTTAGTTTTCACAGGTGCTGTATACTGGCAAAATATTTTGGTGTTGTGTTTTGGTCTGTGATTCAGTGGGTGGTGCTTAAGAATGTTGGCTGGCAGATAGTTTGTTACTCAGCCACATGGCTCCTTCGTATTTTTGTGCAGCTCTCCCCAGCACTCTGTGGTGAGGGCGGAGAAATGACCCCCTCACCTAGTCCACTCCTGAGCTTTTGAGGAGCCCCCTTTAATGACCAGCTCCACGACTGTATTTCCTTTGTTAGGTGTTCTAGTCAAAGGTGTGGGTGTGATGTCAAAATCACCTCACACCACAAGACGCCCAGCTAATTTTTGAATTTTTAGTAGAGACAGAGTTTTGCCATATTGGACAGGCTGGTCTCAAACTCCTGACCTCAAGTGATCCACCTGCCTCGGCCTCCCAAAGTGCTAGGATTACAGGTGTGAGCCCCTGCACCCTGCCAGGGGTTCTTGAGTTGACACATCAATCATCCACTTGGACTGGTGATTGGTAATTCTGATATTGGTCCTTTTCCTAGGGTGGAATTCTCATCCTCCTTCCACGGCCCTAACTTCAAACTTTAGGGAGCAATGAGTTGGATTATTGCTCTGATTTTGAAGGGGAAGCTGATTTGTATTTAAATATTCATTTTTTAAATTTTCTTAAATTTTTTTGACCAATTAAAAAATTTGTTTTCAGCTAAGTTTATATGAGAAACTAACTCATATAAAACTCAGAGATGGTCTTCTCCTGATATATCCATTTTATATTTTTATGATTGCCTTTTAAATTATATTGAATGCTTGTAATTCCAGGGACATGTCTTTCAGAACAGTATTTATTCTTATCTACATGTTTTGGAGAGTGCACTAAGGGACATTGAAGTTTATTTCCTGAAAAGAGTTTAATTTTAAAATGTATTTTATTTAATAACTCAATGATTTTGAATGTCTAGGTATTTCAGAGATTGTTTTAGACAATTGGTTTTCTTGTGATATGTGACCACTTCATCTAAGCTGAATAATGTCTTCATAATGTCCACTTAGAATCTTTGGAATTCTGTAGCATCTGTACTGATGTCATTGTTTCCTTTCTGATATTGGTAACTTTCCTGGGGTAGGATTCTTATCTCCCCCTGAGGTTC
This sequence comes from Macaca thibetana thibetana, assembly GCF_024542745.1. Lineage (NCBI taxonomy): Eukaryota > Metazoa > Chordata > Mammalia > Primates > Cercopithecidae > Macaca > Macaca thibetana. The sequence continues at coordinate 35,247,329 of NC_065596.1, read as the reverse complement.
TGCCTCTAAAATTCAGGGAACAATGAGTCAGATTAGTACTCTGATTTCAAAGGGAAAGCTGATCATCTACCATTTTTTATTTATGTAAATGGACACATTAACATCCCTTGCCTGAACCTTAGTTTCCTTGTTTGGAGCATTTTGCTATAAATCTCACTTCTCAGAGTGATTGTGGGGCTTGATGTGGCTGGGGTATGGGATGAGCTCAAATATAATTTATTTCCAGATCAGGTTAAGGCATGAAGGGGTTGGGACTTGTTAGAATCCTGTTGTTGGACTCCACAGTAAGGGTAGACATTTGAGGCACTCAATCGAAAACCTCAGTTGTTCCTAGCACTGAGAAATTTAATAGAAAGTTTCTAAAACATTACTCATGGTCTTATGCACAAAAAGTAAAGTGATAGCACCGGAAGTAGACAGAGAATCATAAGAAAAAAGAGAGAGCAAAGCTCAGTGGTCACCAGTGCCTGGGACCATCAAGGGGTTATTAAGGAGGAAGTTTCCACTTCTGTGTGGAACAGAAGAGGCTCCCTAGGGTCCTCACAGACAGGGAGTGAGTCAAGACTCTGGGCGAGGCTGGAAGCTCTGGTTCTCCTTGAGTTTTTTTTTTTTTTTTTTTTTTGAGACAGAGTCTTGCTCTGTCCCCCAGGCTAGAGTGCAATGGCGTGATCTTGGCTCACTGCAACCTCTGCCTTCTGGGTTCAAGCAATTTTCCTGCCTCAGCCTCCCAAGTAGCTGGGACTAAAGGTGCCTGCCACCACGCTCAGCTAATTTTTATAATTTTATTAGAGATGGGGTTTCACCATGTTTTCCAGGCTAGTCTTGAACTCCTGACCTCAGGTGATCCACCTGCCTTAGCCTCCCAGAGTGCTGGGATTGCAGGCATGAGCCACCACGCCTTCTCTGAGATTTTACAGATGGGCTCTGGGACATCTCTGCTCATTGACCGGAGCCCCTGGTCAGCACTGAGCCACCTCCTCCGTGTGTGTATTTGGGACTTTGAAACATGAGTCCAACAGAAAGGACCAAGGAAGTGTATTTTTTATTTTTAGTTTTTGAGATGGAGTCTTGTTCTGTTGCCCAGGCTGGAGTGTGGTGGCCCAATCTCGGCTCACTGCAGCCTCCGCCTCCCAGGTTCAAGCAATTCTTCTGCCATAGCTTCCCGAATAACTAGGATTACAGGCATGCCCCACCATGCCCAGCTAATTTTTAAAATTTTTAGTAGAGATGGGGTTTCACCGTATTGACCAGGTTGGCCTAGAACTCCTGACCTCAGGTGATCTGCCCACCTCGGCCTCCCAAAGTGCTGGTATTACAGGCATGAGCCACTGTGCCTGGCCTCAGACTCATGTTTCAAAGTCCCAAATACACATTTGCCCACCTATTCCAGTTATTTAATCCAGATGTATGCTCAGAACTGAAGAGATGGAGAATCAATAGTTCACTTCAGGGAATGTGGCAGTTGGAAACAAAGAAAAATGCATTACATGACAGTGGACCAGAGCACATGATCACAGGGGTGTGGACGCAAACCCACCACGGGGGATGTGCCCTCACGTCACAGGGAGCAAAAGGAAGGGAGGGGCAGTCACAGAGGGTCCACAACAGCAGGATGGAAATCACCGCCATTTAATGGAGGTTTAATAGAGGAAGCATTCTCTACAGGCACCCAGATATCTTCCTGCACCTGACCCATACCTCCCCTTCTCGACCTTCTCAGTAGACAGTTTCCTGAATGATGGTCCAGACTTTCTTTCAGAACCTTTTGGGACCATCAGATTCATTGCCAAGGCTCTAGCACTCTGACGGGTGTATTGTTCTCTCTTGTGTTTACCTCCTGGTTGCATCTTGGGAGTTTCTCTGGCTGTGCCAATCCTAAAACAGCAGAATCCCAAGGACCACCAGGACCAAGCCAGCCACGGCCATGCGGATGAGATTCTCCACGGTGTAATCCTGGGGGTGTGAGGCTGGGGATGGTGGACAAAGAGGTCACAGAGGTCAGGGTAGATCATCATGACCCAGGACCCCTGGATGTCCACCCAGGATGCCCACCTCCCCTTCACAGGACCTGACCCTCTGTGCCAGCCCCATAACGGAGAGCATCTCCTCACTCACTAGTCTTGGAGTCTGTCTGGTTTTGTGACGGGCTGAGGGTCTCAGCTCCTCCTGAGAATCAACCAAAAAAAGAGGGGAGGTGTGTGAGGAGTTGAAGAGACTTAAGTCAACATGTCCCTCAGTTACTGCATTCCTTTGTGTCTACATTTCTCCTAACTGTTCTGTAGTTATGTGATAGAACCTTTTCCTGATGCGGCAGAGGTGCATACATACATATATGCACAGGAATAAATATGTGTATATACATAATTGAGATATAATAGTGTGTGTATGTAAATATATAATGCTTATGTATTAGAAGATATATCATAGTGTGTGTATATACAAATGTGTAATACATAATATATATTATGAGATATATAATATGTGTGCATGTAAATATAAAATGCATAGTATGTATTATAAGATATATAATAGTGTGTGTATAAATAAATATATAATACATAATATATAATAACATATATAATAGTGTGTGTATACATATAAATATGTAATAAGATATATAATAGTGTATATATCTAAATATATAATACATAAAATATAATAAGACATATAACAGTGTGTGTATATCTAAATATATAATACATTATATAAGATACACAATAGTGTGTATATATAAATATATAACACATAATATATGATATATAATAGTGTGTATATATAAATACATGATGCATAATATATAATAAGATGTATGATAGTATGTGTATCTCTAAATATATAATACAATATATAATAGTGTGTTAATATATGTCATATATAAATATGTAATATATTTATATATAATATATATATATATAAAAATATCATATATTTATTTAATATAATATATCAAATATATTTATTAATATATAAATATATTTATTATATTAATGATATATTTATTTAATATAATATATCAAATATTTATATATTTTATATATTATATATTAATATATAATATAAATATATATACTTTATGTATTTATATATTTGTATGTAAATATATTTATATATTTATATGTTATATATAAATATATTGATATATATAATAAATATATTGATATATATATTTATGTATAACATATATGTTAATATATAAATATATAATAAATAATATATAAGATATATAATAGTGTGTATATATGTAATGCATAATATATATTATAAGATATATAATACTGTGTGGGTGTATATACATAAATATATAATACAAAATATATAATAAGATATATAATTGTGTATACATAAATATATAATACACAGTGCATAATAAGATAGATAATAGTGTGTGGGTATATATAAATATATAATACATAATATATATTATAGGATAGATAATAGTGTGTAGGTATATATAAATATATAATACATAGTATACATTATAAGATAGATAATGGTGTGTGGGGTATGTATAAACACATACATACAAATTTGAAGTGAGGAGAGTATTATAAAATTTAGAAACAAGTTTGTCCTCCATTTTCTTGTGGTTAATGTAATTATTATCAATAAATCAGAAGAGATCATTTGGGAAAGGATTGAAAGGGAGTGTGTCAGGGGTAAGTTAATGGGAACTAAAATTAGCATACTCAAACCAAGAACTTTCTCATCTATACTTAACTAATTTTAGAAGATAGAAAGGAATCAAAGCCTTTCAAATTATTCAAGTAGTAAAACAATCCTTAAAATTCACAATGTCCACAGTTGTTATGAATATAACTTCAAAAGCCTGCTGATATAAATGTATAAAGTTTAATTTTAAATGTATTGGATAAACAGACATTATTAATAAGAAGTTATTCTCCATCATGAATGCACATATTTAATTTAATCCCAAAGAAAATCAGAGCACAGTCATTTTACATCATAACGCTACCTACCAAATTAAATGTGTAAATTATAAATGCCAGCATTGCTTTGAAATCTTCAGAAACAGAAAGAGAAACAATAGATACGTGGACGTAAAAAATAAAGGACAGAAAGGAATTGCGCACGAGGTTTGCTGTTGAATATTTGCCTGCATTGCTGCAGTGAGCAGGTGCACAATCTCCCCTTAGTCTCAGGTATGCACTGAGTGTTACGGGGCCGCTGGGGGAGCCCAGGTGGGGAGTGGGTGGAGCCTCCATCTTCTATCCTCAGTCTGATTCCTCCGAGGTTCCTCCGTATCTCATTTCAGTCCTCCCTGGCCTTTAGCCCCATCTGAGGTCTCTGGGGTGGGAGCCCAGGATTAGGAGGTCCCTGACAATTTCCACCCTCTTATGGGCTGGGCCCTCTCCCTTTACTCCCCTCTTTCCTTAGCATCCTGAGCTCTGCTGGGGGCAGGGCCTGAGCTGAGCCTTTGAGCTCAGAGAGGACAAGGTCAGGGCCCTCACCTGAGACCACGAGCTCCAGGGGGTCACTGGGGTGAGACAGCAGGTAGGGGAAGAATCTGTGTGAGCCGTAGCACCTGTAGGTCCCCGCGTGGGCTGAGGTCACAGGACCCATGGGGAATTCAGGCTGGTGCTGCTGAGCTCGGTGCTCTGATCTCAGACGCAGCGGGGGATGGGCTGCCCCCTCCTTGGTCAGAAGGAAAGTGTCCATCGGGCTCCGTGACTGACACAGCAGGGTCACGTTCTTTCCTGAGGCTACTGTGGGGCCCGGCTGCACTGAGAGGAAGGGTCTGTCAGGGATCTGTCCTGGAGAGAAGAAGGATGGGTGAGGGTCTGTCCCACCTTGTTCTGAGCTGAGACTTCCCCAGGCCTCTCTCTGGGGCCCTCAGTCTCTCTGTCTCTGTTTTCTCTGAGTCTCCCCCTCCCCACCCATCCCCTGTCTCTCTCTGTGTCTTTCTCCCTTAGGACCCCCACCCCTCATCCTGGCCATCACCACCTGGGCTCCCCCAGCAGGGCCTGAGCAGAGCCTGGGTCCCTGACTGAACCTGCTGGGCTCCTCACCTGCGATCAGGATGTCCAGGGGGTCACTGGGGGCCGACCACTCGGAGGAGAGGTTGTGTGCACCATAGCATCTGTACTGGCCCCCGTGGGACACCCTCACAGGGCCCAGGGTGAAGCTGGCCTGGGAGAGCCCAGCCTGGTGCTGCTGGCCAGAGCCCTGGAGGAGGTCATGTCCCTGCTCCTTGTACAGAGCAAATCTGTCGTAGCCGACATCAGAGCCACACTGCAGGGTCAGATTCTCTCCAGGGGCCACGACAGGGCCCTGTGGGGTCAGGAGGGAGGGCTTCCTAGACACGCCTGGAGGAAAACAAGAGTTGAGACTAGGAGGACTGGTTCCTCCCACACCCCTTCCTTCTCCCGTTCTGGCCCTGCAGGTCTCACTGTCTCTCACACTCAGTCTCTCTGGGCTCAGGAGTCCCAAACTTCCCTTGTTCCACCCTCCTACGTGGGACTCCCTGAGAGTGAGTTCTCAAAAATAAATCGGGCAAGGAGCAGATGTCTGTACCTGAGACCAGGATCTCCATGGTATCACTGGGTTCCGACCACACCCGGGTGATGTTCCTGTAATATCCATGGCATCTGAACATCCACCGGTGACTGGGGGCCACAGGGCCCACAGGGAACAGGGCCAGGAACAGCCCGTTGGAGAGTTCCTGTGAGTCCAGCATCCAGGAGAGCTTGTTTTCTCCTTCCTCAATCAAAATGAACCTCTGAAATCCCAGCCTTGAGCTACACTGGATGGTCACGTTCTCTCCTGAGGTCACCACAGGGCTCGGCAAGGCTGAGAGGGTGGGTTCTCTGTAGGCTCCTAGGAAAGAAGGAGACACTGTCTTAAATGGGACTCATGCCTCCCACATCATCCCCCAGGGCTGAGTTATTAGAACGAAGATGCCCCTGAGAACTGACCTCCTTCCTGAGGGCAGAGCCTGGGGCTGGGACCCCTGAGTGTCCTCTTACCTGTCACCACCAGTTCCAGCGGGTCACTGAGCTCTGACCAGCCTGCAGAGCTGAGATAGTGACAGCGGTATGTCCCTGCATAGTGCTCTCTCATGGATGGGATGAAGAAGTTGGTCTTGTTCCTGGGCTCTGGTGGGCTCTGTTGGTGCCAGGTCATGGTGCTTCCTTCCTTGGTGAGATGGTAACCCTGGGTATCCAGGGTCCCCTGGCACCAGAGGGTCACGGAGCTCCCCCAGCTGATCACAGAGCCTGGCTCAGCCCAGAGGCTGGGTTTGGGGAGGATCCCTGGAAGAAACCACAGGCTGGAGTCCACAGACCTCCCCTGCCCCTCATTCCCAGCTCAGGCCATGGACCCTCTTGATTTTCTCACCCTCAGTTCAGAAGGCCCTGAGATGAGAGTCGGGTGCTGAGTGTGAGGTAGGGCAGGGGAGCTTAGCAGAGACTCACCCGCAGGTGCTCGGGTATTCTGGCCCAGACTCAGCCATGGAGGAGAGTTTCCTGTGGGGGATTTGGAAGACAGAGGTGTGACTGCTTCCCTTCCTGCTGGAGCACCAGTAGCCACTGGACCCCTGAGGGTTTCCAGTGAACAAGGCTGCTGTGGGAGCCCCCTCACCCCAGCCCAGTGCCCCTCCTGTCCCTCGTCTCTCCACCACTGACTGAGGCACAGAAGAACAGGGAGAATGGACACCATGATGCCTGCTCTGCGTGCTCCAGCTGTGGGACAGGAGACCACACGACCCTCCAGGACAGACAGACGCGCGGATGTGGTTAGGTCAGAGCCTGCTGCCGCCTGTCTGGGTCCCCACAGCTGTCAACCCACAGGAAGTGGACACAGCCTCTTGCTGGGCCTGTCTCTGATTCCCCCCAGTGTGGGGGCTCAGGAGGACCCAGGCCCTCTGCACACATCTCAGCCCAAACCTGAGGTGTCCCCTGATGGCCAGGGCTCCTTTGTCTGAAAACCTGCCCGTGAAGGGTAGACCTAACATCACGTCTAGGTCAGCTACCAACTGGGCGGGAGTCTAAACTGAAAACACAGCCCTTATTTTCTCAGAGCCTCCACTCATGACATCGACTTTCCTTTTCCCCACCGATGCGAAGACAAATATGTCCCCAGGAGACAGTCATCCTGATCTGAAGAGACCCACTTCCTGCTTTCAGTAAATACAGTCGATTTCATTAGGGGAGGCTCTGGGAAAATTAGGGGATGCAGTTTAGCAGAAGATGAACATTCAGCAACTTGTTTCTCAATTAATTAATTTATTGCCAAAGAGAGAGAAGTGGAAATATGAGAATAGGGACCATGACTAGAATGTGGTTGAGGGAGTGTTTTCTATCTTATTCCCTGGCAGAGAACTAAGGGATAAGAACAAGAAAGCTGGCCGGGCGCGGTGGCTCACGCCTGTAATCCCAGCACTTTGGGAGGCTGAGGCAGGCGGATCACAAGGTCAGGAGTTCGAGACCAACCTGACCAACATGGTGAAACCCTGTCTCTACTAAAAATACAAAAATTAGCCGGGTGTGATGACGTGCATCCGTAATCCCAGGTACTCAGGAGGCTGAGGTGAGAGAATCGCTTGAACCCAGGAGGCGGAGGTTGCAGTGAGCCGAGATCACACCACTGCACTCCAGCCTGGTCAGGAGAGCCAGACTCTGTCTAAAAAAAAAAAAGAACAAGAAAGCCCAGTGAGAGGTGGTTGTGAGAACACACTAAAGAGGAAAGATCACTCAGGACTGGGAGTGGTGACTTACGCCTGTAATCCCAGCACTTTGGGAGGCCGAGGCGGGTGGATTATCTGAGGGCAGAAGTTCGAGACCAACCTGGCCAACATGGTGAAACCTCATCTCTACGAAAAATACAAAAAATAGCCGGATGTGGTGGCATGCAACTGTAATCTCAGCTACTCAAAAGGCTGAGTCAGGAGAATCTCTCGAACCCAGGAGGCAGAGGTTGCAGTGAGCCGAGATTGCGCCACTGCGCTCCAGCCTGGGCAACAGAGCAAGGCTCTGTCTCAAAAAATAAAAATTGAAAAGAAAAAAGGAGAAAGAGAAGAGGAAGGAGACAGAAAGGAGAGGAAACACGCCTGAGGTGGAACATTACATGTAACATGGAGTAGGCAGGGAATCCGACAGAGCACTGAAACTCTTGCTGGGTGCGGTGGCTCATGTCTGTAATCCCAGCACTTTGGGTGGCCGAGGCGGGCCGATCACATCTCATGAGGTCAGGAGTTTGAGACCAGTCTGGCCAAGATGACGAAATCCCGTCTTTACTAAAAATACAAACGCTACCTGGCTGTGGTGGCAGGCGCCTGTAATCCCAGTTACATGGGAGGATGAGGCAGGAGAATCGCTTGAACCCAGAAGGCAGAGGTTGCAGTGAGTCAAGATCGCACCATTGTGCTCTAGCCTGGCCAACAAGAGCAAAACTCCATCTCAAAATAAAATAAAATAAAATAAAATAAAATAAAATAAAATAAAATAATAAATAAAAAGAGGACTGGACATCTCCTGTGGGTTGTCAGTGAACAGAACCAAGCAAGCCACCGCCCTTTCCCTTTTGTCCTACAAGTGCCTTTCTTGGCTTCAGGAAGTGAGTTCCATTGTCAGACCCCATGTTTATTGCTGCTGGGTTCATCGAGTCTCCTCCATTTCCACCTGTGGCTCCCCATGGGTTCCCAGGCCCCAGCCAGCATTGTGAATAGAGCCAGGAAGACCAGCCCTATCACACCCCTCCTGATGGAATTCCCACAGTGTCATCCTGGAGAACAGGGGCTGGGGGCTGGGGTAGGATCAGAGACCTTTTCATGTGGGCCAGGCCCCTCCCTCCACAGGAGTTCTGACACGGAGCCCATCACCACCCGTTTCACCCCGACGATATTCTTCCTGCCCAGACACCCCCATTCTCCCTATATCATCATGGGCACCTCAGTGAAATCCACGGTTGAGGGTCTCTGTCACTTACTCTTCCCTCTTCTTGGAAACGTTCCTTGGATCCTTCCAGAGCCCTTCCTGAGTGTGCTGCAGGGTCTCTGACACACGGCACACTCTCAGGAGCCCTCATCCTCCCCCTCACCTACTGCGCCCACACAGCCAGGTGCAGGCTCCGTTTCTTCATCTTCCCTTCCCCACAGGCCCTGATGGAGAGTGGATTAGACTCGCTCCTGAGTAGGGGCTCAGGTCACTCTGACCCCTTCCTCCCTGTGGACGGGGCCTCCGTCCCAGAGCATTGGAGGCTGAAGGGTCTTGCGGATTCCCGCACTGACCACAGTCTCAGATGCACTGACCACAGTCTCAGATGCGGATGGGGAACCTAGGAACTCGGGAGGGGCTGCCTAGCCCAAGGTCCCACAGCTGGAGGTGGCACAGCCTTCACTCACACGGGGGCCTTCCATCTCCCCAGGGACTTCACACTGGAGGCTAACAGCACCACTTTGTACACCACATTCAAGGGTGGATTCTGTGGGTGACTAACAAGTTCTCCTAGGGTTCCAAGGTAACAGGACAGCAAATGGGTGAGGGAGAGCCTCCCTTGTCCCACCGAAGTAGGACCATTCTCTATGGAGTGTTGGTCCCCTGCCTTCCTCTACTCTGTCATCTCCCTAGTGACTGATAGGGGTCCTGGGGGTCTTCCCTGGAATCCCATGAGGGACAATTCCTTTCCTGAGAGGGAAGGTATAGAGAGGACTAGCAGGTGCCTGGTGATGGAAAGTGCCCATAATCAAGAGACATTGCCTCCGCCTGGGATAATAAATATCCGAGTTTCCAAATGGGAAATCTCTCTTTGGTGAGAACTCAGGAGGGGCTTCCGGAAGATGGAAAAAGGCGAGGGGCTGAGGCCACTACTTATCTCCCCAAACTGCATCTGTGTTTGTCCTGACCTCTTTCTTCACTCACTTGGATAAGTAGGACCCCAAAGTGGGCCTCCAGACGGGAAGCAGTGGAGAGTGTGGAGCTGCCCTGTCTACCTGACACCCCCGTCATACTCAACCTCTCTTTTCCTCTTTGTGTTTCTCATTGCTTCAATTTGTCTGGAATCCCTAAGATTCCCATGTCTCCAGCAGGCTGTCCCTCAGACATGGCTTTATGATTTAGTGTTTCACAGGACCTGCAGCAGGCATGGGTTCCCCTCAATAACAGTGGTCACCCAGGGCTGATCACTCACAGGCAGAGCTGTTGACAGAGAGCTGCAGCATCTAGAGGTCCCATCACCGGCCCCAAGACCGAGAGAAGCTGGCCCGAATGCTCCACTGTGTCTCTGCACCCCAGTGAGCCAGTGTCCAGGGGCCTCCCCTCCCTGTAGAAGGCACAGGTCAAATGAGCTTCCAGAGCTGCAGAGCAAAGTCACGTTCTCTCCATCATTACTTACTGCAGGGCACAGTTGAGCTCAGACGGAAGTTCTCTTGTAGACAGCTGGGGAAAAAAATAGTCCTTGATTGTCGATCACAAGCCTTAGTCAGCCTATCCTCTGGGCATGAAAAAGGCATTCTCTCCACCTGTTCTGGGGAGCACACTCTGTGCCCACTCGTGCCTGTCTCCATCTCGGTTCTAGCTCTGCAACGTGACTCATCGTGTGAGTGTTTTCCTGCCTCTCTTTGCTCAGCTTTTCCTTGAATCTCTTGCTTTTTGCCTGCGTGTGTGTGGCTTTCTGCCCTTAGAGATCTAGGGTTCTCCTGGAACATAGAACTGTTTACTTTGAGGACCCTCAGAACATAGCCCTGGGCTAAGGCTGTCTGACCTGGAACTAGAAGGTTATGGCTGTCACCATTTCCCAATAGCATGTCTGAAAGTGCTAGAATCTTCAAAGAATTTGCAACATGTTTGTAGGATCTCTATAGGGTCTGATATTGCAGGGACCAACCAAGGTGCCCTCACACCTCAAGATGCAGGAATTAACCCCTTGGTGAAAGTGGTTGGAAGTTTTATATAGAAGTTTGTGTTAAGCCACATTGCTGAGCAATGCCTCAGGGTCCCAGTCTTCACCCAGACCTTCCAGGAGCCTGGCTGGAGAGGGTGTCTGGTGTGTCACTGAGCCTCATAGCAGAGGAAGGGGGCTGTGGTGGAAACTACCTCCAAGATACCACTCAGTCCTAACCTGGGGAACCAGCTGAACTAGGACTCTGGTGGTGAATGAACCGGGGCACATTTATTTGAAGGGTTCTGGGGGTAGCATGGTGTAGGTGCGTTAATTATATGTGAAGGGGAAGATCCTGAGAAAACGACAGCTGCTCCACTCTGTGCCTGGGTTTACCAGAGGGACCAATGAGGCCCTCACACGACCCAGGAATCCCACCGGGGAAGGAGGCTTAGGGAGATGTGTTTAAGACTGTTAACTGAGTCACAGAGAGAAGCAGAACAAGCTAGGTTTGTGGTTTTGTTTCTCCTAAATTTCCTTTCTCTAACTTCTTCCTTTCTGTAAGTAGCAGAACCTTCTCATCACCATCCTTCAAAACCTTTGCGTTGTTTGAACTCCTTGTATATTCTGGAGATTGATTTCTCGCTTGCAAATATTCTTTTCCATTCTGTAGGTGGTCTCTTCACTCTGCTGTTTGTTCCCATGATTGTGCAGGAGGTTTGTAGTTTGATATGATCTCATTTGCCTATTTTTGCTTTTGCTGCCTGTGCTTTTGAGGTCTTAGCTAAAAAATCTTTGCTCAGATCATTGTCCTGAAGTGTTTCGCCTATATTTTCTTCTCATAGTTTCATAGTTTCCAGTAGTACATTTATTTCTTTAATTCATTTTGAGTTGATTCTTTTTTTTTTTGACAGAGTCTCACTCTGTCACCCAGGCTGGAGTGCAGTGGTGCGATCTTGGCTCACTGCAACCTCCACCTCCCGGGTTCAAGTGATTTTCCTGCCTCAGCCTCCTGAGTAGCTGGGATTACAGATGCATGCCAAAGCACCTGGCTAATTTTTGTATTTTTCTTTTTCTGATAGAGATGGGATCTCACCATGTTGGTCAGGCTGGTCTCAAACTCCTGACCTCAAGTGATCTGCCTGCCTCAGCCTCCCAAAGTGCTGGGGTTACAGGCATGAGCCACCGCACCTGGCCTTGAGTTGATTATTGTGTAGTGTGAGATATAGAGGTCTAGTTTAATTCTTCTGTACATGCATGTCCAGTTTTTCCAGAACCATTTGTTGTGGAGACTTTTGTTTCCCCAATGTATGTTCTTAGGGCCTTTGTTGAAAATCTCTCAACTATAGATGTGTGCATTTATTTCTGGGCTCTCTGTTCTGTTCCATTGGACTACATGTTTTTTTTTTGTTTTTTTTTGTTTTTGTTTTTGTTTTTTATGCCAGAACCATGTTGTTTTGGTTACTATAGCTTTGTAGAATGTTTTGAGGTCAGGTAGTGTGATACCTCCAGCTTTATCCTTTTTGCTCAGAATTGCTTTGGCTATTTGAGGTATTTTTTGATTCCATACACATTTCAGAATTTTTTTTCTCTATTTTAGTGAAGAATGTCATTGGTATGTTGATAGGGATTGCAATGAATCTGTAGATCACTTTGCATAGTATAGTCATTTTAAACAATATATATTCTTTCAATATATGAATAGGGAATATCTTTCTGGTCTTGGGTGTCCATTTCAATTTCTTTCTTCAGAGTTTAACAACTTTTATCACAGAGATTTTTCACCTCCTTGGTTTAATTTATTCCCAGGTAATTTTTGCTGGCTATTGTAAATGGGATTGCTTTCCTGACTTCTTTTCAGCTAGACTATTATTGGTGTAGCTGAAAAAGCTGCTAATTTTTGTATGTTGATTTTGTATCCTGCAACCTTACTAAATTTGTCAGTTCTAAGAGTTTTCTAGTGGAGTCTTTAAGTTTTTGTAATGCAAATTTAAAGCGCAACGAGATACCATCTCATGCCAGTTAGAATGGCGATCACTGAAAAGTCTGGAAACAACAGATGTTGGCCAGGATGCTGAGAAATAGGAATGCTTTTACACTGTTGGTGGGAGTGTAAATTAGTTCAACAATGTCAAGACAATGTGGCAATTCCTCAAGGATCTAGAACTAGAAACACCATTTGACCCAGCAATCCCATTACTGGGCATATACTCAAAGGATTATAAATCATTCTACTATAAAAACACATGCACACATATATTTACTGCAGCACTATTTATAATAGCAAAGACTTGGAATCAATCCAAATGCCCATCAGTGATAGACTGGGTGAAGAAAATGTGGCACACATACACCATGGAATACTATACAGTCATAAAAAAGGATAAGTTCATGTCCTTTGCAGAGACATGGATGAAGCTGGAAACCATCATCCTCAGCAAACTAATGCAAGAACAGAAAACCAAGTACTGCCTGTTTTAACTCATAAGTGGGAGTTGAACAATGAGAACACATGGACACAGGGAGGGGAACATCACACACTGGGCCTGTTGGGGGGGGGGGGGAGGGGGGAGGGAGAGCATTAGGACAAATATGTAATGCATGCAGGTCTTAAAACCTAGATGATGGGTTGATAGGGGCAGCAAGCCACCATGGCACATGTAACCAACCTGCACGTTCAGCACATGTATCCCAGAACTTAAAGTAGAAAAAAACATTTTTATCATCTGCAAACAGGACCCATTTGACTTTCTTCTTTCCAATTTGGATGCCTTTTATTTCTTTCTCTTGCCTAATTGCTCTGGCTAGGACTTCAGTAGAGGTTGAATAATAGTGGTGAAAGTGGGCACCCTTGTCTTGGTCCAGTCCTTAGAGGAAAGACTTTCAGCTTTTCCCCACTCAGGATAAATGTCAGCTGTTTGTTTGTCATATGTAACCTTTGTTGTGCTGATGTACATTCCTTCTGTATCCAGTGTGTTCAAAGTTTTTATTATGAAGGGATGTTGAATCTTATCAAATGCTTTTTAATGCATCTATTGTGATGATCATGTGATTTTGGTCTTTCATTCAGTTGATATGACGCATTACATGTACCAATTAGCATGTATTTAATCATGGGTTCAGTTCTGCAAGGAACTGATGAGCCACTTTCCACAGTGGCCGGACCATTTAATTTTCACACCTGCAATGTATGAGACTCCCAATTCCTCTGCATCATCAACAACACTTTTTACTTTCTGTTTTTGAAATATGACCATCCTAGTAGGTGTGAGGTGGTATCTCACTGTGGTTTGTTTGCATTTCCCTAATGACTAATGGTACTGAAACATCTCTTCATGTGCTTGTTGTACACTGTACACCTTCTGTGTAGAAATACCTGTGCCAGTACTCTGACTATTTTCTAACTGGCCGTTTGTTGTTCTCGATGTTGTTGAAGATATTCTTTGTATATTCTGGTGGATAGAATAGATCCTTATTGGATATATAATTTGCAATGTTTTTCCAGTTTTGTAGGCCATTTTTCACTCTGTTGATAGTGTCTTTTGGTGCACAAAAATGTTAAATTTTGGTAAAGTCTCATTGATTCATCTTTTTTCTCTTGTTGCTTATGCTATTAGTGCTATATTTAAAAAGTGATTGTCAAGTCCAAGGCTGTGAAGATTTACCCCCACGTTTGATCATTTCAGCTGTAATTTCGATTTATTTTAACTTTGTGTTTAGTCTAAGGGTCCAGTTTCATTATTTTTCTTGTAAATATCCCATTTTCCTAACACCATGTGTGGAAGGGGCCATTTTTTTCCAGTTGAATGATATTGGCAGCCTTGATGAAAGTCAATTGATCATGTAGATGGATTTTTTTCTTGTCTTTCCGTTCTATTCCATGCACCTGTGTGTCTGTTCTCATGCCAATACCAGATAGATTTCATTGTTGTAGCTTTTAATAAATTCTGAAATTGAGAAGAGTGAGATCTACAACTTTGTACTTTTATTTAAAAAATTGCTATTCTATGTAACTTGCAATTCCACATGAATTTTCCATTTCTTAAAAAAAGGCACTGATTTTTTTTTTTTTTTTGAAGGAATCTTGCTCTGTTGCCCAGGCTGGAGTGCAATGGAGCAATCTCGTCTCGCCACAACCTCTGCCTCCAGGTTCAAGCGATTCTCCTGCCTCAGCCTCCTGAGTAGCTGGGATTACAGGAGTGCACCACCACGCCTGGCTAATTTTTGTATTTTTAGTAGAGATGGGGTTTCACCATGTAGGCCAGGCTGGTCTCGAACTCCTGACCTCATGATCCGTCCGCCTTGGCCTCCCAAAGTGCTGGGATTATAGGCATGAGCCACTGCACCCGGCCAGGCATTGAAATTTTAATGGGGGTTTCACAGATTCTGATGATTTCATACAAAATACTGGCATCCATACAATATTAAACCTTCCCGTTTATGATCCTCAGATGACTTTTCACTTATTTAGGTCTTTGAAAATTTCTTTGACCAATATTTCAAATTGTCAGTGTATAAGTATTTCACTTTTTTTGGTTAAATGGATTTCTATGTGTATTTTTCTTTTAGGTACTATTATGAGTTGAATTGTCCCCCAAAAAGATATGTTGAAATTCTCAACCTGATTACCTACAAACGTGAACATATTTGGAGAAGGGTCTTTGCAGACACGTTCAAGTTAAGAAGATGAGATCGTGATCAAGTAGAATAAGCCCTCATCGTATTTGACTGATACTATTGTTTGAAGACGAGAAGATACCCAGAGAGAAGAATACCAGGTGAAGACAGAGACCCACAGGAGGAAGCCTTGTGAAGAGGGAGGTAGAAATTGGCATTATGCTGCCTCAAGCCAAGGAATGTCTGACCACCAGAAGGTAGGAAGAATCATTTAAGAATTCTTCCATAGAATCTGTTGATATTGTCATTTTGTATTGGATTTTGTTTGTATGTTTGTTTGTTTTTGATGGAGTCTTGTTCTGTCACCCAGGCTGAAGTCCAGTGGCACAATCTCAGCTTATTGCAACCTCCACCTCCTGGGTTCAAGTGATTCTCCTGCCTCGGCCTCCCGAGTAGCTGGGACTACAGGCGTGCGCCACCACACTCGGCTAATTTTTGTATTTTTGGTAGAGATGGAGTTTCACCATGTTGGCCAGGCTGGTCTCAAACTCCTGACTTCAGGTGACCCACCTACCTTGGCCTCCCAAAGTGCTGGGATTACAGGCATGAGCCACCGCGCCCGATCTAAAAAATGTGTTTTTCAGAATTAGCACACCTTTGGGTTGTGACTTAAAATGCCAGTGTGATGATTCCAAGTGGTGATATTTCAGGAGAAACTACACAGATAGCATCTGATAAGGAGGGAAGGGTTCGTAGGGTAGCATCTGATAAGGAGGTGAGAAACTACACAGATAGCATCTGATAAGGAGGGAAGCGCTCGTAGGGTCCACACAGGAGGTGAGGGCATCATGGTGCATTTATCTTTTCCTGGTTGGAATCTGATCTTCTCCCATTGAATTAGCTCCTAAACCAGGTGTGGAACTCTGAATGGAAGACATGAAGACCCAATAACGTACACCAGGAAGTGTCGCAATGAGAAATGAAGAGGACTGTGTGACATGCCATGGACCAGAGCACGCAGGTGTGCAGAGGTGTGGACCCAAGACTGCCCTGTGGGATGTAGCCTCATGTCTAAGGATGGGAAAAGAAGCAGATCCAACCAAGGAAAGTCAACATTAATGGAGAGGAAAGGTGTCACATTTTAATGGTTCTCCATGGATTACCCCAGAAAATGTCCCTGCACTCAAACATTGGTTCCTTCCTCTAGAAACGACCAGCAGACAGTCCAGATAGCATTGCCCTAGATTTTCTTCCAGAATCTCCTGGGATCATCAGATCTGTTCCTGAGGCTTCACGACTCCGAAAGGTCCATTATCCTCTCTGTTGTTCACCTCCCGGCTGCATCTTGGGAAGCTTCTCCAGCTATGCCGAGCCTCAAATAACAGAATCCCGAGGACCACCAGGATCAAGCCAGCCACGCCCATGCGGATGAGATTCTCCACTGTGTAATCCTGGGGGTGCGAGGCTGGGGATGGTGGGCAAAGAAGTCACAGAGGTCAAGGTGGATCAGAATCAGCCTAGGATCCCCGGATGTCCACCCAGGTCACCCACCTCCCCTTCACAGGACCCAATACTCTGTGCCAGCCCCATAACTGAGAGCATCTCCTCACACATCAGTCTCAGAGTCAGACTCGTTTTGTGATGCGCTGAGCGTATCAGCAGCTCCTGAGAACCAAAACAGAGGGAAAGAGGCTTAAGCTGAGCCTTTGAGCTCAGAGAGGACAGGGTCAGGGCCCTCACCTGAGACCACGAGCTCCAGTGGGTCACTGGGGGGAGACAGCAGATGGGGGTTGGAGCTGCGTGAGCCGTAGCACCTGTAGGTTCCCGCGTGGGCTGAGGTCACAGGACTCATGGGGAATTCAGCCTGGTGCATAGGAGCTTCGTGCTTTGATCTCTGATGCAGCGGGGGATGCGCTGCCCCCTCCTTGGTCAGAAGGAAAGTGTCCATCCACTCTTGTGATTGGCACAGCAGGGTCACCTTCTCTCCTGAGACCATCGTGGGCCACAACTGCACCGAGAGGGAGGGTCTGGCACGGATCTGTCCTGGAGAGAAGACAGATGGATGAGGGGCTGCCCCACCTTGTTCTGAGCTGAGACCTCCCCAGGCCTCTCTCTGGGACCCTCAGTCTCTGTCTCTGTTTTTTCTGAGTGTCCCGCTCCCCCCCATCCCCTGTCTCTATCTATCTCTCCTTCCCCTCCATTCCGGCCATCACCACCTGGGCTCCCCCAGCAGGGCCTGTGCAGAGCCTGGATCCCTGATTGAACCCGCTGGGCTCCTCACCTGCTATCAGGATGTCCAGGGGGTCACTGGGGGCCGACCACTCGGAGGAGAGGTTGTGTGCACCGTAGCATCTGTACTGGCCCCCGTGGGAGCCCCTCACAGGGCCCAGGGTGAAGTTGGCCTGGGAGAGCCCGGCCTGGGGCTGCTGACCAGGGCGCTGGAGAAAGGTACGTTGCCCCACCTTGTGCAGAGTGAATCTGTCATAGTCCACATCAGAGCGACACTGGAGGGTCAGATTCTCTCCAGGGGCCACGACAGGGCCCTGCAGCATCAGGAGGGAGGGCTTCCTAGACACGCCTGGAGGGAAAGAGGAGCTGGGACTCAGAGGGCTGGTTCCTCCCACGCCTGTTCCTTCTCCCGTCCTGGCCCTGCAGGTCTCACTGTCTCTCACTCTGAGTCTCTGACCCCAGGGCCTCCTTCTCACCCGGGGCTGTCTTGGAGTCATTTCCGAGGAGTGGGGTCTCCCTAGCCCTGGCCCCTGTGCCTGATCCTTCCTCCTCTCCCTGAGAGCCGGGACCTCACAGCAAACACACCGGTGCCTTCCTGAGTCCTCCCCTTCCAGGTGAGGGTGGTCGAGGCCTCCTCCTCCCATGTCAGAGCCTCCCCATGGGGTCTCCCTCACGCCTGCAGCCCGTCCATCCACACATCACTCTGGGTCCTTTCCAGAGTCAGTCACCAGCCAGACTCCCCAAGCCTGTCAGCTGCCCCGAAAGTGGATTAGAGAAGGCCGTGGTCCCTCACCTGAGGCCAGAATCTCCAGGGGGTCACTGAGGTGGGACCACACCTGGGGGGTGTTCCTGTAGTATCCATAGCATCTGAACATCCACCTGTGGCTGGTGGTCACGGGGCCCACAGGGAACAGGGCCTGGTACCACCCACTGTGGAGCTGCCGTGAGTTTAGGGTCCAGGGGAGCCTGTGTTCTTCCTCAATCAGAACAAAATGCTGATATCCCTGCTGTGAGCCACATCGGAGGGTCACGTTCCCTCCTGAGGCCACCACAGGGCTGGGCAGGGCTGAGAGGGTGGGTTTGCTGTAGACTCCTAGGAGAGAAGGAGGCACCGTGTTTAATGGGCTCCCACCTCCCACATCATCCCCAGGGCTGGGTTGTGAGAGGGAGACGCCCCTGAGAGCCGACCCCCCTTCCTGAGGGCAGAGCCTGGGGCTGGGACCCCTGAGTGTCCTCTCACCTGTCACCACCAGCTCCAGGGGGTCACTGTGCTCTGACCAGCCTGCATGGCTGAGATAGTAACAGTGGTATCTCCTTGCATGGTGCTCTGTCATGGATGGGATGGAGTATCTGGCCTTGTTCCTTGTCTCCAGTGGGTTCATTCTGTCCCAGGGATCTGTGCTTCCCTCTTTATGCAGGCGGTACTCCTGGGCCTCCAGGGTCCCCTGACACCAGATGGTCACGGGGCTCCCCTGGATGATCACAGAGCCAGGCTCAGCCCAGAGGATGGGTTTGGGGAGGGGCCCTGGAAGGAAATCAAAGCCTGGATCCCAGGACCTTCCCCACCTGTCAGATCATCCCAGCTCCCTGCCCAGATCTGCTGTCTCCATCCCCAGCTGTCCAGGGTGAGGAGGAGGGACCTGGAAGAGCTGGGGACAGACTCACCTGCCTGCACATGGGTCCTGGGGCCCAGACTCAGCCCTGGAAGAGAGTTCCCTGTGAGAGATTTGCCCCTGAAGCCTGAGCAGGTCCTCCCCTGCCTGGGAGCTGCCTAAAGCCCTGGGATCTCTTGATAGGCCAGGGCCTGTGGGATTTCCTCTCTCCTCTTCAAATCTCACCAAAGCAGAGCAGGGCTGTGAGGGTGGGGGTCATGGCGTCTCCTCTGTCTCCTTTCAACTTTGCAGATGGATGAGACCTCGGTGCTGGCAGGACAGAGACACACACAGGGTGTGGCCGCTCAGAGGCTGGGTCCTTCTTGTCATAGGGTTGTCTCATCCTCAGCCCACAGGAACAGAAACTGCCCTCCCCCGGAGCCTGGCTCTCATTTTCCCAGGGCTGAGGTGGGGGCGGGCACCAGGCTCTCTGCAGACATTTCAGACAGAAATGGGGTCTCCCCGTCCCCGGGCCACCGTCTGCCTGATTTATCTTTATCTCACTGAGGGCCGGGACACAGCAGCAAATAGACCCGGTGACTTCCTGAGTCAGCCCCTTTCAGGCGAGGGCGACCGTGGGCTCCTCTTCCCTTCAGAGCCTCCCCATGGGGTCTCCCTCCCTCCTTCAGCCCGTCCATCGGCTCAGCGTCGCGGGGTTCTTACCATGGCAGTCGTCTCTCCCGCCCTGGAGATGCTTCAGGGAAGATGCAGGTCCACGCTGCAGGCAGACCCAGGTCAGCAGAGACGCACCTGACACCGGGCTGTGCAGCCCAGGCTGAGCTGCGTGTGGCAGTGAGAACACAGGAGAAACGCAGGGAATAAAGATAATAAAACGTATGTTTTTCTGTCCCTGGAGTGTGTGTTTCTTTTCTCCCAAACAGTCCCTTTCTTTTCCCTTCAAGAACAATCCCTTCCTTTCTACCAAACTTCCCTTCTCTCTTTTTTTTTCCTTCCCTCCTTTCTTCCCTCCTTCCCTCCTTCCTTCCTTCCTTCCCTCCTTCCTTCCTTCCTTCCCTCCTTCCTTCTTCCTTCCCTCCTTCCTTCCTTCCCTCCTTCCTTCTTTCCTTCCCTCCTTCCTTCCTTCCCTCCTTCCTTCCTTCCCTCCTTCCTTCCCTCCTTCCCTCCTTCCTTCCCTCCTTCCCTCCTTCCTTCCCTCCTTCCTTCCCTCCTTCCCTCCTTCCTTCCCTCCTTCCCTCCTTCCTTCCTTCCTTCCTTCCCTCCTTCCTTCCATCCCTCCTTCCTTCCTTCCCTCCTCCCTCCTTCCTTCCCTCCTTCCCTTCCTTCCCTCCTTCCTTCCCTCCTTCCCTCCCTTTCCTTCCCTCCTTCCCTCCTTCCTTCCTTCCTTCCTTCCCTCCTTCCTTCCCTCCTTCCCTCCTTCCCTCTTTCCTTCCCTCCTTCCCTCTTTCCTTCCCTCCTTCCTTCCTTCCTTCCCTCCTTCCTTCCTTCCTCCCCTCTTTCCTTCCTTCCCTCTTTCCTTCCTTCTTCCTCTTCCTCTCTCCCTCCCTCTCTCCCTCCTCCCTCCCTCCCTCCTTCCCTCCTTCTTTCCTTCCTTTCTTTTTGCAGCAGCCTCCACCCCCACCCATCCCTGAGAACAAACCTCTAAGTCATTCCTGCCTCCTCAGTGCCCCTCACTTCCTGGGCCATCCTCTGTGCCTTAATCCACGTTTGAGGTTTTTGGAGCAATTACATTAGGTTTAAGCTCTGATTTCGGACGCTGGGTTGGGAGATGACTTTTATTTAGTTCCTGATTATCATCCCCTGCCTGTGTGACCTTGGGCAGTAATATCCCATCCTTGAGCCTCAGTTTCCTCGTTTGGAGCCTGTTGTCATGAACCCCACTCATCACAGTGGCCGTGGAGGGCAGCGGTGCCCAGGACAAGGGAGTGGCTCAGTCTCAGCCATGGTGAATTTCCAGACGAGTTAAGACAGGAGGGTTAGGACGGGAGAGGATCCTGATGTTGGGCTCCACCGTGGAGCATTGATGCTGCCATCAAGAGCCCACATTGGCTTTGAACACCGAGAAACCTACGTACGATATTTCCGAATCATGTAGTCACGGTCTTACGTAGAAAAAGTTAAATAACAAATTCCTGAAATAGACAGGGTGCCATAAGACAGATCATCGACCAGAGCTGAGGGACCACTGATGCCTGGGACCACCCAGGGCGCATTAGCGGGGGAGATTTCCACCTCTGTGTGGCACAGAAGAGGAACCCCAGGTCCTCACAGGCACAAAGGAGTCAGGGCTCTGGGTGAGGCTGGAAACTGTGGTTCCTCCTCCCCTGTGTGCGGGGACAGGCGCTGGAATATCTCTGCTCATTGACCTGGGTCCAGGGTCCACACTGGATCATCTCCCTTTTTTGTGTGAAGCAGATTCACTGTAACATGGTCAGATATGGGCGTCTGTCCCACGTGTGAGTGTGAGGTTCACACTAGACCCTCCTGTGCTGGGCAAGACCCTAAGCAGATGACATATTTGGAGAAGTAGAGGTCATGCAGCAGGGACAGCTGGAACAATCCTCTTTTTCAGTCTGACTCCCAGGAGAGCACTAAGAACTACCTTGCATGGACAGTTAGGTGTGTAAGAAATGAACCATTCAACAAACACGGACAGCAAAGAGTAACCCCCGTAATGATGAGAAGCACCACCAACGGCAACCTATTGACTCATTAAGGTTTATTATGTATTTCCAGATAGCTAGAAAAGAGGATTTTGAATGTTTTCAACACAAAGAAACGATAAATGTTTGAAATGGCGGATATGTTAATTACCCTTATATAACCATTACATTATATACATGTGTTGCAATATCAACTCTATACCCTACAAATATATACGATTATTGTGTGTCAATTAAAAGTTATAATAAAAAGACACACTTCATCCCAGCACTCTGGGAGGCCAAGGCAAGCAGATCACTTGAGCCCAGGAGTTCTAGCTATTTGAAAATATACAATAAACTCAAAACCACGATGAGATACCATCTCATGCCAGTTAGAATGACGATCATTAAAAAGTCAGGAAACAACAGGTGCTGGAGAGGATGTGGAGAAATAGGAACACTTTTACACTGTTAGTGGTTGAACTAAATTAGTTCAACCATTGTGGAAGACAGTGTGGCGATTCCTTAAGGATCTAGAACTAGAAATACCATTTGACCCAGCCATCCCATTACTGAGTATATACCCAACAGATTATAAATCATGCTACTATAAAGATACATGCACACATACGTTTACTGTGGCACTATTCACAATAGCAAAGACTTGGAACCAACCCAAATGTCCATCAATGACAGACTGGATTAGGAAAAGGTGGCACGTACACACCATGGAATACTATGCAGCCATAAAAAAGGATAAGTTTATGTCCTTTGCAGGGACATGGATGAAGTTGGAAACCATAATTCTCAGCAAACTATCGCAAGGACAGGAAACCAAACACTGCATGTTCTCACTAATATGTGGGAGGTGAATCATGAGAACACATGGACACAGGGTGGGGAACATCACACACCGGGGCCTGTCGGGGGTGGGGGGCTGGGGGAGAGAGAGTATTAGGAGAAATACCTAATGTAAATCACGAGTTGATGGGTGCAGCAAACCAACATGGCACATGCATACCTATGTAACAAACCTGCACGTTCTACACATGTACCCTAGAACTTAAAGTCTAATAAAAAATAAAATTAAAAAAAGAAAATATACAATAAGTTATTGTTAATTATAGTCACCTTACAGTGCTATAGGATACAAGAACTTATTTCCTCCATCTAGCTGTAACTCTGTATCCTTTAACCAGCCTTTCCCTCCCCCTCTCCCCACCGTTCCCAGCCTCTAGTTACCACAACTCTGCTCTCTGCTTCTTAGATCGACTGTTTTAACTCCCCCAGATGAGTAAGAACGTGCTATGTCTTTCTATGCTTGGCTTGTCTCACTTAACAGAATGGTCCTCCAGGCTCATCCACGTTGCCACAAAGGACAGGATTTCATTGTTTTAAATGACTGGATAATATTCCATTGTGTAGATGTCCCACATTTTCCTTGTCCACTCATCTGTACATGGACACTTAGGTTGTTTCCAAATCTTGGTTATTGTGAATAGTGCTGCAATAAACACAGGGGTGAAGCTATCCTTTCAATATACTGACTTCCTTTCCTTTTGCTCTATACCCAGAACTGGGATGGCTGGGTCGTAGGGTGGTTCTCTTTTTAGTTTTATGAGGAACGTACGTACTGTTTCCTGTAATGACCACACTCCTTCTCGTTCCCTTCAACAGTGCACGAGAGTCCCCTTTTCTCTGCGTCCTAGCCACCACTGGTTATTTTTTGTCTTTTTGATAACGGCCATTCTAAGCGGTGATAAGGAAGTGCTGGGAAGGGAAGGGTGGAGTCCCTTTAAATCATACAGAAGGGGGAAGGGAAGTGCTGGTCAGAGGAGGGAGTGGTCCCTGACTAAGGCTCCACCCTCACAGACCTAGGTGAGGATGAGCATTTCCTGCCCAAATGTTGCATTTCCCAAGACCACCCTGGGCTGCCACGCCCCCATCCTGTGCCTAGAAAACCCCCCGAGACCCTAGCACGCAGACACACAGACGGCTGCACGTTGACAGGAGTACCTCGGTGGAGGAACACATGGGTGGCTGGATGTGGAGAGGAAGGCGCTGGCAGGCACCGGCACACCATCAGGCCACTGACCAGCAGAACGACAGGAGTTTGGCCAGGGCAGTGGGAGGAGAGCCAGGGCAGTGGGAGGAGAGCCAGGGCAGTGGGAGGGGAGCCAGGGCAGTGGGAGGGGAGCCAGGGCAGTGGGAGGAGAGCCAGGGCAGTGGGAGGGGAGCCAGGGCAGTGGGAGGGGAGCCTGGGCAGTGGGAGGGGAGCCTGGGCAGTGGGAGGGGAGCCTGGGCTGCTGAATAGCCTGACTCCAGGGAAAACCATCTCCCTGCTGGCTCCCCCATCTGCTGAGAGCTTCTACCGCTCAGGAAAACCTTGCACTCGTTCTCCGAGCCCACATGTGATCTGATTCTGGTACACCAAGGCAAGCAGCCTGGGATACAGAAAGCCCTCTGTGCTTGCGATAAGGTGGGGGGTCTGACTGAGCCGATTAACACAAGCTGTCTGCGGACGGCTGAACTCTAAGAGCACACGGTAACACTCGCCCACTGGGGCTTCAGGAGCTGCGAACACTCACCCCTAGACACTGCCGTGGGGTCAGAGCCTCACAGCCTGCCCTTCTGTGTGCTCCCCTGGAGGTTTGAGCAGCAGGTACTGAAGGAGCCAGTTACACTCCCATTGCATGCCCTGTGAGGGGGACAAGGGACACAAGTTAAACCAGATGAGAGGCTCTGGCCCCCTAGTCGTTCGCAGGGCAATTTTCTGACCTAATCTGAGTAGGGAAACGCTTCTGACCCTATAAGTGGGGTGGAGACACCAACACGTCCCAGCCCATGGTTGACTTGGGGCTCTCTTGACGTGGGTAAGTGTGTGCTCAAGTGCACGTGCCTCTGTGAGTGTGTGCAAATGTATGCATGTGTGAGTGTGTGTATGCGTGTAGATTACTGTGTGCATGTGTGTGCATGTGTTTGTAGGTGTGATAAGTGGAGTCAGCTCTCTGCCTTCACCCAGCCACACTTTTCCCAGTCATCTCCCTCATTTATCTCAGACACACACACTCCTTCAGAAAACACTGGCACCCGTCAGGAAGCTGCTCTGCCACCCGGGCCATAGAGTCCAGCGGATCTGATGGTGCTTAAAGTGTCGACAGCAGTTAGAGATCCTGGATGGTCCCTTTGGCAGAAACCTATAGGTGGATTGCAGCAGAGGCCCTTAGGATTTTGTAGCAAACCTCTATCATCCTTCAGAGATAACTAGTCTCTTTGGAAAAGCAGCTTTTCATCTGTTACTGAGCCTTGGTAGAGAGTGAACGCTTAAGCATGGGTCACCAAGTTACCATGCAACAAGAAATGGGTGTTAACTGACCCACCAAACCATGAACTTGGATGTGCACAGTGACACTCAATTATCAGCTGTATCAGGTACTGTGAGAGCTTACCTGACTTTTGATTCTTATGAGGGTGCTTTATTCATGTAGATAGCTGCTACACTGGTGTCTGTGTATGTGTGTGGTGGGGTGGGGAATAAAAACATTCTTTTTAATGTATTCATTTATTTTTTGAGACAGGGTCTCGTTCTGTCACCCGGATTGGAGTGCAGTGGCATGATCTCAGCTCACTGCAAGCTCCACCTCCCAGGTTCAAGTGATTCTCCCTCCTCAGCCTCCTAAGGCACGCACCACTACGCCTGGCTAATTTTTTGTATTTTTAATAGAGATGGGGTTTCCCCATGTTGACCAGGCTGGTCTTGAAGTACTAGCCTTAAGTGCTCCGCCCACCTCAGCCTTCCAAAGGGTTGGGATTACAGGCATAAGCCACCTGTTACATTTCTACCCCACCTGTTGTTTAGCCATTCATCCATCCATGGATATTTGGGCAGTTTCCACTTTTAATTATTGTAAATAATGATGATATGAACATGTGTCTGTGAATATCACTTCAAGTCCATGCTTTGATTTCCTTTTTATACATACCCGGAAATTAAATCGAAGATCATATGGTAATTCTATGCTTCAATTTTTCAGAAGCCATTATACATTTGGGAAATTATTTACAGCCTGTTCATTGTTTGGTAGTTTAATAAGCAATATGGGCCGGGCACAGTGGCTCATGCCTATAATCCCAGCACTTTGGGAGGCCGAGGCAGGCGGATCTCCTGAGGTCAGGAGTTCAAGACCAGCCTGGCCAACATGGTGAAACCCCATCTCTACTAAAAATACAAAAATTAGCCAGGCGTGGTGGTGTGTACCTGTAATCCCAGCTACTCGGGAGGCTGAGGCAGGAGAATCGCTTGAACCCGACAGTCAGAGGTCGCAGTGAGCTGAGATCACGCCACTGCACTCCAGCCTGGGCAACAAGAGAGAGACTTGGTCTCAAAAAAATAAAAATAAAAATAAAGCACATGAAGCCACTGTTATTATTATTTTTATTCAGTAATGAATCCCAAAGTCCTGTCACGCTGACTGGCATAATGCAAGAGGCTACATGTATTGAGAAAGAAAGTGATTAAATAAATGATGCAATGTTGTAGAGGAAACTTAGAGCCCAGATACCATATCTGGAGCCTTTGTCTTCCTCGTCCAGTAGGCAAAGCAGAACTGTGAGACTCGAGTGTCCGTGACAATGAACACAAAGGGGCTGAATGTCGGGAATCCTCCAGATAGCAGGAAAGAGATGCTCCTTAGCCAATGGCTTGGGTTCTGAATCTGGGTTATCAAATATGATAAAATAGAAATGAGAGCATGAAAGGAGACAAACATACTCACCCAGATCAGAGTAACGTATGTGGCTCTAGTTTCATGAGAAGTTCTGGGGAAGAGGCTGTGGCTGCGAATATGTTGGACTCCGCTTATACTGATACAGAACAAAAATCACAGAGCAGCTGGTCCAGACCATGAAGGCCAAAGACTACCATCCGTGAAAGAGAAAATGACTGCAATTCCTGAGAATATAAATGTCCTTGAAGTGGGTGTGAAACAGTACCTCTATATATTTTTCATACTTATGTTTTTGCTATTTGTTGGGACAGTTACATACTTTGCAATATTGATGTTTAATACAAGATGCAAGATCCAGCAGATAAAACAGCTGAAAACAATAAACTCTGGGGATCTAATTAGGAGTTCCACCTTCCCAGAGATACTGGGATGAAGCTTCATGGTCTGGAAGCCACTGAGGAGGCAGGTGGTGCTGAGGGAAACCCCTCTGGCCACTCTGTGTAGATAGAAGACAAGTTTACATCCAGCCTCATCCAGGAAGGATTTCAATCCAAAAGCCGCCATGGTCTGAGGGATCCCCTTTGGAGAAAAGAACCAGGTTGTTTGCTAAGACCAGCTGGGTAAGAATCAGGTCTCTGGGTCTCACTATCGGTGCAGTGATACAAGTAAAACTAAAAAAGTAAAAGACTAAAGAATTTCCAAGGATTCCAGCAGCAGTCTGAATGAGAAAGGCAATACCCCGATTTACGTTAACAGAGACCAATCCATCCAGAGACAATGTTGATGTTTGACTTTATTTGAATCTGAGGAATCGACAGATTGAAAAAGAAAATTTGGTTATGCTCATTGCATTCAGAAAATTCCTTTTCTCACAAAACCCATTATTCAGAATAAATGTAAACATTAAGAACAAGTCTTTTTACAAGTACAGAACTGTTTTTTGTAGAATTATTGTCTGTAACACCATAATGACTGCAACCCACTCAACTTCAGTTGAAGGCCCCTGTGCAGCCTCACAGTGGGGCACTGGGCAAGTGTGGACATGATGAGGAATTTTTATTGATGATTGACAAGGACATGTAATTATAAGACGTTTGGAAAGAAAAAAAGAGTCAGAAGGTCATGTGAAATTAGCTTTACTTTTCTAAGAACCAGAGATAAATTGTACATTGGGATGCATCTGTGTGATTGTGTGTCTATATCTATATTTTTATGTAGATAATTGAAAAAGAATGAAAAGAGTAGCATAGGATCAAAAGTATACAATGTGGGCCAGGCGTGGTGGCTCACGACTGTAATCTCAGCACTTTGGGAGGCCAAGGCTGGTGGATCACGAGGTCGGGAGATCGAGACCATCCTGGCTAACGTGGTGAAATCCCGTCTCTACTAAAAAAATACAAAAAAATTAGCCGGGCGAGGTGGCGGGCGCCTGTAGTCCTACCTACTCGGGAGGCTGAGGCAGGAGAATGGAGTGAACCTGGGAGGCGGAGCTTGCAGTGAACCGAGATCGCGCCACTGCACTCCAGCCTGGGCAACAGAGAGAGACCCCATCTTGGGGAAAAAAAAAAAATTGCCTGTATTGGATCAATATTAGAGTCGAGAAATATGGATATTCGACAGTAACAAAAATTATAAAAATTAATAGAATATCCAATATGTTATAGGATGATACATGCCTTGTGAGCAAAATAATAATAAAATAATAGCAGAGAGCTCCCCCAAGCAAGAAGAAATTCTTCCAGCAGATTGTCTTCGGATTTTTTAGTTTCCTACAACTCTTTCCTAAGTCTCCAGGATACTTTCCTGTCCTGCAGATTGTGAACTCAGCAAGCTCCTACAATCACATGAGCCAATTCCTAGATAAATGAATAGATAACTAAATAGATAGATAGATAGAAACATAGGTAGATAGATACATAGATAGATACGTAGATGTACAGACAGACACATAAATAAACATTCTGTTGCTTCAATTTCTCTGGAGAACGCTTGAAAAACATCATTTTGGTCCCAGAGATGATTCCAAAGGAACAGCATTTTTCAGGATGAGTTTTCTGAAATTGGATCCAAAGTTTCTGAAATTGGCTTTCTAACTCGATTTGATTTAAAAATATTAATAACTCCATTTCTAGTAGCATTGGCAGTCCATAACATGATATGGCTGTAGGGATACACCAAATGTCATCATGGGAAACTCCTAACAAACAGTTAGAAGAATCTGAGTGATCACGTACATAATACCTTTGAATGTTTTTGAAAATTCATACGCATGGTGAAATTGGCTGGGTTGTCACTGGACAAAGTTGGGAAAAGAAGAGTATGAGTTAAAAGATTTGAATCTTCAGTTCAGGTGCAAACATAAATGACACAAGTCTTCTCTATCTGCCCTAAAAGATACTCATCATTTGTAGCCACAGGACTGAGGCTTTTGAAAAATCAAATCCAGGGCCGGGCACAGTGGCTCACGCCTGTCATCCCAGCACTTTGGGAGGCCAAGGTGGACAGATCACCTGAGGTCAGGAGTTCGAGACAAGCCTGGCCAACTTGGCAAAACCTCGACTCTACTAAAAATACAAAAATTAACCAGGTGTGGTGGCAGGTGCCTGTAATCCCAGCTACTCAAGAGGCTGAGGCAGGAGAATCACTTAAACTCGGGAGGCAGAGGTTGCAGTGAGTTGAAATCGCGCCACTGCACTCCAGCCTGGGGGGACAAGAGCGAAACCCTGTCTCAAAAAAAAAAAAAAAAAAAAAAAAAAAAAAGAAAAATCAAACCCAGAAACTCATGCTTCAAGTGGCTAAATTACAATACAAATGGAATTCTCAGTCTCAAAGCGTGTCTACTTCAAGGGCCTTGATTGGGAAGGTGTGGAATCTTGGCATTTGGAATAGGGATGTGTGAAAGACCCTGATGAAGGTAAGGACAGTGAACTCCTTGATTCTGCTCTCTGTTCTTTGACAATGGAAGTGTTCTCTCCCCCTGCATCTGAGGAGATTAACCCTGCACTGTCTGAGAAAACAGTAATGGCCCCCCTGGACGCAGTTGCCAGGCAAGCCAGTGCTAGTTTTCCTCAGGATCCGCCCCCACTACCCATCTTTGCTTCTAAGCCATAGGTTCAGTGTGTGATCCATGAGGAAATGTGCTACACTCCAAAGTGATTACTAAGTTTTTCTGATTTATGCACATAGAAATCTAGGGAACCTGTGTGCAAATGGACATTAAGGGTGTTGGACAATGGTGAAAGGAAGATAAAGTTGAGCGAGGCCAGTGTTATTAATATGGACCTACTAAGGAGAGATCCTGCATTTAATGTTGTGTCTCAGGGAGCTAGACATGGCTCTAACAGTTTGTCTGGTTCATTGGCTAAAACATGGAACAAAAGTTGGCCCACAGTAAGGGGGCCATATTGCACTCATAATGTACACTCCTAGAGAAATAAATAAATAGATACATAGACAGAGGATAGGTATATACATAAATAAACATCTGGTTAGTTCCATTTCTCCGAAGAACTCTTGCAAAAACAGATTTTAGTTTAAGGGATAATCGCACTCAAACCTTATTGCACTCATAATATACACTCATAAGCAACCGAGGAAACTAAGTATTCTGTGTGACCAAGGAAGTTCCAGGATGCTTCCATCTTGGCTTCCTCTCTGCCTACCCTGGTGTAGAGTACAAAAATAATTGTCTATCTAAATAGCAACATTCCAAGGTCCAACTAGACGTCATCTACCTCTTGAGCTTCCCCACATCCTGTTCAATTTTGGCTCCTACTCAAGGTCTTCAACACACCTGGCCCGTATCTAGACACCCTTCCTATTTCCTCTATCAGGACCCAGCCACGGGAGAGTGGCTCTTGTAGTCGCTGTCCACAGCACTGACTGGGATGTTGCCTTGAATCTAGTTTCAGCACCATGGTCAGAGTCCAGGAGGCAACACGGCTTCCCACTGTTTTCTGGTGTTAGCTGATACATTTGTATAAGCTGGGCCCCCTTTTAGAGACTCCTAAATAGAGATTCCCCAAAGGAGTCTAATAAATATTTAGCGAATGCATCAGAATAAATTGGAAAAAGACACATCCACTCCATGAATTCTGAATAGGAAAGGAATTCAGAAGCTTAAGAGATTGGCCGCTCACCCAGCAGGACAGCCACTAGCATGGCCCAGGGTGGCATCTAAAGTTGGTTCTTCCTCATCCACCTCAGGTCATCTCTTTCCAGATCAGGTTCAGAAAACCAGTTTATAGGGTATTGACTAACAAGCAACAGGTTTGGGGACGGACACGGTGGTTCACGCCTGTAATCCCAGCACTCTGGGGGGCCAAGGTGGGAGGATCACGAAGTCAGGAGATCAAGACCATCCTGGCTAATACAGTGAAACCCTGTCTTCACTAAATATAAAAAATAAAAAATAATTAGCCAGGCGTGGTGACGGGCGCCTGTAGTCCCAGCTACTTGGGAGGCTGAGGCAGGAGAATGCCGTGAACCCGGGAGACAGAGCTTGTAGTGAGCTGAGATCGCGCCACTGCACTTTACATAAGATAAACATAGACATAATTGGGCGGGGGAACGATCCGATATGCATTTGAGTCTGATGAGCCAGGGAGACTGTACCTGGAAAGATAAGTTGTCAATATACATTGCCGTGGTGAAATTTTAACAGCTCACTAGGAATCTTCTTGTGGGCAAAATGTGGGGGAGGCGTGTAGCTTTTCATCTTGTAGCCATCTTATTTAGGAACCAAAATGGGGAGGCAGGTTTGTGTGACCCAGTTCCCAGCCTGACTTTCCCCCTTAGCTAAATGAGTTTGGGGTCCCTAGATTTAATTTCCTTTCCCAATATCTATTCTCAGTCATTTTTTTAAATTGTGGTAAGAAGAGTTGGTTATCTTACCAATTTTTAACTTCATGATGTAGTATTGTTAACTAAAGATAAAAAGTTGTAGGATACATTGATAAACTTGACTTGTCTTCTGGAACCCAAACTTTTAGTCATATACCTAGAAGTGGAATTTCTAGATCATATAGTAATTCTAGATTTATCTTTTATTTTATTTTATTTTATATTCAAAAGGTATCTGTGTTTGTTTGGTAAATATATACATATATATATAATATATAATACATATATATACACATATATTTTTTTCTCTCTTTTTTGAGATGGAGTTTCACTCTTGTTGCCCAGGCTGGAGTGCAATGGTGCGATCTTGGCTCACCGCAACCTCCACCTCCTGGGTTCAAGTGATTCTCCTGCCTCAGCCTCCCAAGTAGCTGGGATTACAGGCATGAGCCACCATGCCCGGCTAATTTTCTATTTTTAGTAGAGATGGGGTTTCTCCACGTTGGTCAGGCTGGTCTCGAACTCCTGACCTCAGGCGATCCACCTGCCTTGGCCTCCCAAATTGCTGGGGATTACAGGCGTGAGCCACCGCGCCCAGTGCTAATATATTTTTCTAACCTCTTGCCCTCTTCCCACCCTTCCCCCCTTTTGAATTTCCCTGTGTTTATCTCCATCTTTATGTCCATGAGTGCCCATTGCTTCGCTCCCACTTATAAGTGAGATCATGCATTATTTGGTTTTCTGATTCTGAGTTACTTCATGTAGGATCATGGCCTCCAGCTCCATCCATGTTCCTGCAAAGGACATGATTTCACTATTTTTTATGGCTGTGTCGTTTTCTGAGTTATATATTTACCACTTTTACTTTATCCAGTCCACGATGGATGGGCATCCAGGATGGTTCCATGACTTTGCTATTGTGAATAGTACTGCAGTGAACATATGAGTGCGTGTGTCTTTTTAAATATAATGATTTCTTTTACAGTAGTGTGATTGCTGGGTCAAACGGTAGTTCTGTGTTTAGTTCTTTGCGAAACCTCCATGCTGTTTTCCATAGAAGTTGAGCTAATTTACCACCAACAGCATATAAGCCTTCCTAGATCTATCTTTTAAGGAACTGCCAAGCCGCTTCTTTTCTTTTTTCTTTTTTTGAGATGGAGTCTGGCTCTGTCACCCAGGCTGGAGGGCAGTGGTGTGATGTCGGCTCACTGCAGTCTCTGCTTCCGGTTTCAAGTGATTCTCCTGCCTCAGCCTCCTGACTAGCTGGGATTACAGGCACCCACCAACACACCCGGCTAATTTTTGTACTTTTGCTAAGAGAAGGGATTTTGCCATTTTGGCAAGGCCGGTCTCGAACTCCTGACCTCAGGTGATCCTCCCGCCTTGGCCTCCCAAAGTGCTGGGATTACAAGCCTGAGCCACCGTGCCCGGCCTCCAAACTACTTTTCACAGTCACCGAAAAATTTCACAATCGTGCCAACAGTGTATGAAGGTTCTCTCTTCCACACACCCTTCCTGACATTTGCTATTTTTAAGAATATGGCCAATCCAGTGTTTGAAGTAGCGTCTCATTGTGGACTTATATGAGTTTTTATAATAAGTAATGGTTTGGGCATCTTTTTACGTGCCCACAGTTATTCCTATATCTTGGGAGGATGTCGATAGAGGGGTCCAAAATTTCAGTTTGACAGAATAACTTCCAGATCTACAGTACAGCATGGTGACGATAGTTAATAACGATATATTCCATTCTTGAAAATCAATGTGAGAGTATGTTTAAGTGTTCTCCTCACAAGGAATGATAAGTATGTGAAGTAATGTGTATGTTTACTAGATCCATTTTAGCCAACCCACAAATAGGAATGTTGCAATAGCACATGTTGTATACAGTAAAAATATACAATTTAGGGAAACATTTAAAAAGCTGTGTTACTAACATGAAATTCTGCGTTCACACATGACTCATGCCAGCTTCAACAGACACGGGTTGGAGGTTTCTTACCTGAGACTGTGAGCTTCAGTGATACGGCTTTGGTGACTAGGTTTTTGGTCTCATGCTGGTTTAGATTAAACAATGAGGACACACGTGGAGTGGTTTTAAGGAGAGAAAAGTTTAATAGGCAAGAGAGAAGAAAGAAAGAAGAGCCACTCCCCAAGGGAGGGGAGTTTGGAACAAAGAGGAACCGGCTGTGTGGTGGAAAAGTGGTTGCTTACATTGGGAGGCTGGAGGAGGCAGTGTCTGGTTTGCACAGGACCCAGGAGATTGGTTAGACCAAGTGTGTCATTTGCATAGCCCTGGAAAGACCTGTTCCTCCCACCTTAGCCCTTTAATATGCAAATGTGGACCACCATGAAGTTTTGTGTTATTTGGAGGTGGCCATGGCACTTGGCATAGGTGGTGACAAGGAGAAGATGGCGGATATCGCCATATTCCATGAACTCATGTTTTAATGGCCAGTATTTGCATATATAGCTTGCTGGTCAGGCCCTTTAAGACAGCTTCTGTGTTGGAAAAGAGATGGTTCAGGGGTTGTTTCTTATTACAGGAAAATGTCCACCAAGAACCTTTACCCTTACTATCTGCTTCAAATAATTTCTTAATAACTCCTGTATTATTCCTCCTCTTAAAGAGAGGCAAAGCTAACTGCTATTAGTGGGTGTTGGACCACGATTCTTTCTAGCTACTTCTTGTTGTAAAGGGGTGTTGCGTGGGGGAACAGCAGTTGGGCCTTTTTCTGAGGTTGATTTAAGGTTTCTCAGAAGAATGGCATGTCCATGTGTGACTTTGCTTGCAACACCGTTTGGAGTTTAATTACTTTTAGGCAAAAAGAGATACATTTTACAAGAAGGTTTAAAATATAGGGTTAGAATATGAGTATTAAGATTACCATCATTGGGGCTGAGTGCAGTGGCTCACGCCTGTAATCTCACCACTGTGGGAGGCCGAGGCGGGCAGATCACCTGAGGTCAGGAGTTTGAGACCAGCCTGGCCAACATGGCGAAACCCCATCTCTACAAAAAATACAAAAATTAGCCGGGCATGACGGTGAGTGCCTGTAATTCCAGCTACTCAGGAGGTTGAGGCAGGAGAATCACTTGAACCCGGGAGGTTACAGTGAGCTGAGATTGTGCCACTGCCGTCCAGCCTGGGCAACAGAGCAAGACTCCGTTTCAAAAAAAAGAAAAATACCATCGTTAGTGTGAGTCCTACAGACCCTAAGTGACAGTGGAGTTTGACACCTGTTGGTTACATCAATGGATTGCAATACAGGTTTTCCTCCACTAGGTGTTGCTGTGCGTTACCAGAAACGTTACTGTAAAAGCAACTTTTTCCTAGAGAAAAGCATACATTTCCCCCTTAACGTGCCATTAGAGAATAACTTTAGGCCTAGGCCATTTTTACAACTTGCAATATGATTGGGAGAAATATATTATTGGGTGGTTAAAATAACTTTAGGGTTAATTTGGACTTTTTTTAAATATTAATTTTTTTAATGACTTTCACAGACTCTCTTACAACATACTGAAACTTTTAGACTTGTCCTAAACTTTCTTCCTTTAAACAACCAGTTATTTTCTTTTAGGACAAGTATTCACCATACAAAATCATTTTTTATGTAAAATTTTTCTAACCTTCTTTTTATAGCTTAGAGTGGTTATATTACCAACCTTTGGTAAAAAGTTTTATTAAACTTAATGCTAGTAAAACTTGAATGCATGCTTTTTATATGTTACTGTTACTTATGCTATAAGCAAAACAATCTTGATTACATTTTTCTGCAATTATTAATTTTGTTATAAGGATGGTAATCAGGCAAAACATTACCACAATTAGAATTTTACAACCAGAATTCTACATTGTGGGTGCCACAGTGTATAGTTTTGTTGCAAATAGTAGCATGACTACACCAATTTTCACAAGAGTGTTTTTTTTTTAATTTAATTTTATTACTTTTATTTATTTTTTGGAGACAGAGTCTCACTCTCTTGCCCAGGCTGGAGTACAATGGTGGGGTCTTGGTTCACGGCAACCTCCACCTCCCGGGTTCAAGCAATTCTCTGCCTCAGCCTCCCGAGTAGCTGGGATTACAGGCGCCTGCCACCATGCCTGGCTAATTTTTATATATTTAATAGAGACAGGGTTTCACCATCTTCTCCAGGGTGGTCTTGAACTCCTGACTTCATGATCCACCCGCCTCGGCCTCCCAAAGTGCTGGGATTACAGGTGTGAGCCACCGTGCCTGGCCAAGAATTTTTGTTTAAAACTTTAGTTGCCAAGATATAACATTTCCCTTTGGGGATTTACAAAGTTACAAATGTGATTCCATGAACACTTAAATTTCCCTGCAAATGTGCGTTAAAAAGAAGTTTTGATATTTGGCCGTGAACTTTGTGAGGAAAGGTTAGAAATAATAAAAAGTATTTGGTGAGGTAGGAGTGGGATTCAGTAAGATGTGTAGCCCTTACTCAGTTACTTCTTTTTTTATGATTTTTAGCTTAAGATTTTCTTTTTTTTTTTTTTAACATTGATATTTAGATTTTTTTTTGGACTGCTAAGGGTTGCCTTTTTAGCTTTTTAGGTTTTGACTTAAGTGTGACGCATTTAGAAGTTGATTCCTGTAACTTTTACTGCCGAGGGGGTTGAAAGAAGAACAGTGTAGGGCCCTTTTTAGCTTGGTTTAGGGAAGGAGACAGAGAAGAGAGTTTTTACTAATACTAAATTTCCTGGGTTAAATAAAGGTGGTTTTATTTCCTGGGGCTGGGCTTCTGCTAGTTGTGTTAATTTTTGTTGGAAGGGAGCTAGCGAGGTTACATGTTAACCATTTCAGAGGTTTCCTGTCTGAAAACAATGTTTGAGCACATCGGTAAGTCTTATCTTTTCCTAAGTGAAAAGCTTTGTGAAGGATTTTAAGGACTTTCTCTTGGCTGGAGACTGACCAACAGAGTTTGCCATCCTGACCATAGCCATCCTGAGGGCTGAAAAGCATGCCTTTGAGAAGTGGCTTATTTTATTTTTTCGGGAAATACTGAGTTTTAATTTCTCTTATGGAGCCTTCTTAGATTAGAAGGCGCTTGAAGTGCATTAATGCCTTGAAGCTTTTATGCCTTTGACTTAGCTGCCCGATTGGCTAATTTATTTCCTTCAGCTACCTTGTTTCCTTTTGATGTTCTTTAAAATGCATCCCTGCTATTTTTTTGTGGAAGAAAAACTGAGGATAATAACCTGCCAATTTTTTTGGTGATATTTTTATAGGAGATTTATTAGCATAAGAAAATTTTTTTTGTTTTCAATGGCAGCATGAGCATGGAGAACCAAGAAAGCATACTTGGAGTTAGTGTAAATGTTAGCTACCTTTTCCTTGCTTAATTTAAGTGCTTTTGTAAGAGTTACTAGCTCAGCTAACTGAGTGCTTGTGCCTGGGGGGTGCGACTACTGCTTATTCTGTCTTATGTACTTTTTGCTTTACCAGCTGTTTACCAGCTAAGAGCTCCCCCTAGAGGACAGAGATTCTGCTACATTATGTGGGCTGCAAACAGTTCAATTATTTTTATTTTCTAGGGTTAACCTAGAGGCTTTTCTGACTAGTAGAGCTATCAGGACAATGGCTTGAAAGCATTTTTTTTTTTTTTTTTTTAGACAGAGTTTCGTTGTTGTTGCCCAGGCTGGAGTGCAATAGAGCAATCTCGACTCACTGCAATCTCTGCCTCTTTGGTTCAAGCAATTCTCCTGCCTCAACCTCCCAAGTAGCTTGCATTACAAGCACTTGCCACCACACCTGGCTAAATTTTTGTATTTTTAGTAGAAATGGGGTTTCTTCATGTTGGTCAGGCTGGTCTCGAACTCCCGACCTCAGGTGATCCACCCACCTCAGTCTCCCAAAGCGCTGGGATTACAGGAGTGAGCCACCACACCTGACCAAAAGCATGTGTTAACTAAGGTTGAGAAAATATTGGATTATACTTTTTCCTGAGATGCCCCTTACAGTTGTGCTATGGGAAGAAGGGAGGCCTGGATTAGAGAAGAGAAAAGAGAGAGAGACTGGCTTTAGTGTTTAGAAGGAGGTCTACTTTCCTTCCTTTAATTTCCAGAATTATCCAGGGCTCTTGTGCTATAATGGCAGTTTGAGCCACTGGAGCCAAGGCAAGCACCGGGATCCATCAGTTTTGCTGGACCATCTGTGAGACCGGTTTTGAACTCAGTAACCTCCACCTCCGGGAGCAGTTCTGTTTTCAGTAGTTTTTGCTACAGGCAAGACAGGGTTGAGGTTGCTTCATTTTACTGACCGGACATTCCTTTTTAAAATGCCCTGGCCTGCTACACCAAGAGCAACTAGAGGATGCACCTTGGTGATCCTGGACTTTGTGAGCTTTTGTTCACAAAGCAGTTCACTGCTGCTAGAACCTTTGTCCTTCTCCTGAGCTTTATTTCTTTCTTTTGGGACTCCTCCTGGTCCCTATTATAAAAGACCGAAGTGGCCACCTTCAGGAGGTTTTCTAAGATGCTATTTGGTCCTATAGCTTGCTTTTGTAGTTTTTTTTTTTTTTTTTTTTTTTTTTAATATTGAGAGCTGTCTGTGTAATAAATTTGTCCTTCAGAATGAGCTGTTCCTTAACCGAATTAGGGAATAAAAGATATACTTTATTAGTGCCTCTTTTAGCATTTTAATAAAGGCTACAGGATTTTTATTTGGCTTTTGTTCCATTATAGACAGTTTAGAGTAATTGAGAGGTTTGGCCATGGTTTTCCATAGGCCTTTTAAAATGCATAGTAAAAGGTGCTTTTTCTTCCATTCGTTTTCTGAGCTATGGGATTTTAGTTAGGGTTGTTTACCTGAACTGCTTCCCTCCCTGTTGGGAATGGTGTTGCTGCTATTTCTTTGCTTTCCCTATTTGTTTTACTTTCCTTTTGGTGTATTATAGGAGATATATTGCTTATTTTTAAAATTATTTGCTGCTTGCAGAGTTACCTGCATTTTAGCTGCTACTGGGGTTTGGTTTAGGCACAACATAACATTCCTTCATGTGAGGTTAAACACCTGAGTTAAATTTTAGAAAGCTTATATATACTTATCAGGGGTTTTAGAAAATTGACCTAAGTTTCCCTTTATTTATCTAAGGTTCTGTAATGGAAGGGAACTTGAGGGAGCCCCAAATAAGGGGGATTATTTGATGGTTCCCCTGAAAGTTGCTTTTCTAATTTTGGAGAACTATTTTCCCTGGGCTTGCCTGATATGATTGTTAAAAGAGCTGGGTTGATTTTACAATGCTTGCAAAAGTTTAGTAAAGTTGCCATGCCCTCGTGCATAAGAAAATGAGTCACTTCTTTTTAAAGTTTTGAGGTTAAAGACGTTCCAGGGTTTAGAGTGCACTCCAGAGGGGTGCAAGCTGAGGATAATTTATTACCCATTTAGAAAAAGAATTGAGAATAAAAGTGTTCTTTTAGTTTCCTTCCTTTCTGTATGACCCAGAGTGGAGGAGAAGACAGGGAGTCTCCTCCGACTTTTCCCCTTCCTGGTTTCTGGATCCCGAAACCATGTTAAACGTGTCTGCATTTATTGACGTGGTTTCTGCAAGCTATGGAACTGGATGAACCAAGTGGTGGGACTAACCACGCTTACCCATGCAACCTTAGCTTATTTGCCTTGTGTGACTTTTCTTTGACTTTGTAAATCTTTGTGATTTGCCTGGCTTCCCGAAAAATGGATTTCTGGAGAGACCGTGTTGCGTTTGGGCAAGACTCCTTTAACGGAGGCAAGGAGCTAGACTGCCTGTTATTATGGACCTTGCCAAAGCATTTACCCTTAGAAAAACGGTTTTGGTTAAGTTTTGGACTCAAAATTCCTTTGCTAATTAAGTATTGTCTTAATTGAAGACAGAATAGGTGCCTTAAAAGAACGTAGGCACCGAATGGATGGGGCAATATTGGGACTAAAATTTAGAGGTGGAAGACATTTTACTCCTAACTGTTGAAAGCAGAGCTCTCCCATTTACAGAAATAGCTTAGAGCCTGGATTTTAGTGGTGTGAAAGGAAGCTGCAGTGTAGAGCAAAGGACCAGCAATGTGTCTTATAAAGAAGATTTCTATTTCCACTAGGTACCACTTAGGAATACCATATTCTCGCCAGAGAAACCATAGAGAGAGACATTTAATGAGTCACTGCCTGCTGCAATTTGCAATTTTTTTTTTAACAGATCTGTTTCCCTGAGCTGCAAAGATTCCTGCACACTAAACATAGAGAAAGAAACCATGGATAGAGAGAGAAAGTTTGGTGACAGGAGAGCTGGAAGAGAGCCTTGAGAGTAAAGGACAGATTTAAGGCTGAGATTCACTCCATACTCACCAGTCTGATGAATGAATCTCCTTTCCTGGCCAATGCACCAAAATGATACAGCTTCAATGACTAGAGGAACACCAGGGTTTTTGGTCTCACACCAGTTTAGATAAAATGACACAGACACACGTGGAGTGGTTTTAAGGAGCAAAAGTTTAGTAGGCAAGAAAGAAGGAAGAAAGAAAACAGCTCCCCATACAGAGAGAGAGGCAGGGGAGCTTGGAGCAAAGAGGAACCCCGTGTTGGGTGGAAAAGGGGTTGCTTAGATTGGGATGCTGGAGAAGGCAGTGTCTGGTTGGCATAGGACCCAGGGGATTGGTTTGACCAGGTGTGTCATTTATGTAGCCCACAAAAATCCTGTCCCTCTCACATTAGCCCTTTAATATGCAAATGTGGGTCACCGTGATGTTTTGAACACATGGTGTTATCTGGAGGTGGCCATCACACTTGGCACAGGTGGTGACAAAGAGAAGACGGTGGGAATCACCATGTTGAGTGAACCCAGGTTTTAATGACTGGCATTTGCACATTAAAGCTTGCTGGCCAGGCCATTTAAGCTGTCTTTTCTGTTAGAAAAAAGGTGGTTCAGGGATTGTTTCTTATTACTGGAAAATTACCCTTACTATCTGCCTAGAATAATTTCTTAGTAACTCCGGTATTACCAGGAGGCCGCTGGGGGAACAACAGGTTGGGGTAAACGCCCTGTGAGGCATAGCACCTGTAGGTCCCCACATGGCCTGAGGTCACAGGACTCATGGAGAATTCAGCCTTTACCGCTGAGTGTGGTACTTTGATATTAGATACGAGGCTGGGGTCTTGCCAGCTGCATCCTCCTCAGATGGAAGGAAAGTGTCCATCCACCCACCTTTACATCTGACACAGCAGGGTCACGTTCTCCCCTGAGGCCACCGTGGGGCCCGGTTGCACCAAGAGGGAACGTCTGTCATGGATCTGTTCTAGAGATAAGAAGGATGGGTGAGGAGCCGCACCACCTTGTTCTGAGCTGAGACCTCCTCAGGCCTCTCTCTGGGACCCTCAGTCTCTCTGTCTCTGTTTTCTCTGAGTTCCCCTCTCCCTGCCCAATCCCTCCTCTCTGTCTCTTCCTCTCCCTCCCTTGGGACCCCCACCCCTCATCCCAGCCATCACCACCTGGGCTCCCCTGGCAGGGCCTGTACAGAGCCTGGGTCCCTGACTGAACCCTCTGGGCTTCTCACCTGTGATCAGGATGTCCAGGGGGTCACTGAGGGCAGACCCCCTAGAGGAAAGGTTGGGTCCACTGAGCATCTGTACTGGTCCCCATGGGAGATGCTCACAGGGCGCAAGGGGAAGTCATCCTGGGAGAAATTCTGGCCAGAACTCAACTCAGAAGGTGATGTATCTTTTTCTTGAACAGGGAGAATATTTTGTAGCCAACATCAGAGCAACACAAGAGGGTCAAGCTCTCTCCATGGGCCATGACAAGGCCCTGTGGTCAAATGAGAGGGCTCCCTAGGCACACCTGGAGTGTGTGAGGAGCCGGGACTCCTCCTTCCAGGTCCCCTTCCAAGCTCCTTCTTTCACCAGGTCACCTCCAGGTATGGTCAGAATCCAGCGGGCTCCTGGAGCTTTTGGTCTCAGGTGATAATGTCTGCTAAACCAGACTGGTAAACCTCCACCTGTGGCTAGATCATGGGGTCCACCAGGATTAGGGCTTGGAACTGTCCATTGGACTGTGTTTTGGGGTCCAGGAGACAGAATAGCTTGTGTTCATCTTCCACAGTCAGAACGGACCTGTCAAATCCCAGCCGTGAAGGACGTAATGGGGTCACCTTACCTCCTGAGGTCAGGACAGGGCTGGGCTGAGCTGAGAGGGCGGGTTTGCTCTAGAAGCCTAGAAGAGAAGGAAGCACCGTGTTAAATGGGACTCACACCTTCCACATCATCCCCCAGGGCTGGGCTGTGAGAGGGAGATGCCCCTGAGAGCCAACCCCCTTCCTGAGGGCAGAGCCTGGGGCTGGGACCCCTGAGGGTCCTCTCACCTGTCACCACCAGCTCCAGGGGGTCACCAGGTTCTGACAAGCCTGAAGGGCTGAGAAAGTGACAGCAATATCACTGTGTGTGGTGCAGAAATGCAGGGAAATAGGGGAAGAAAGCAGATCTCCTTCACTGACCCTGGATTGTGGGTGTTCTTTCTACTAAACAATTCTCTGCTTGGGCTTCCCTTGTTTTATTACTATTTTCTAACAGTCTCCTCCACATCTCCCTAGAAACGGCCCTTGATTCATTTCTGCCTCCTCAGTGCCCCTTGTCTAGTTCTCAGAACCTTCCTCCTCCTCTTTCCATGGTCCTGCCCTCAAGCCTTAGGGACAGTGGGTGTGTTAGCACTCCAACTTTGAAAGGAAGGCCAATCTTTATTTAAATAATCATCTGTCATCCATTGCCTGTGGCCAGGACTTAGCAGCAAATACACCTGGTGCCTTCCTCAGTTGGACCCTTTCCAATGAGGCTGACTGAGGGCTGAGCACACAGGTGTGTGAGAAGTCCTAGGAGTTCAGCCAGAGTGCACTTAGAACCTGTCCTTTCTGAAGGAGGAGGACGGAAGAATCCTTGCTCAAAAGTATATGCTCTCGCCCCTTCTCTTCAGCATAATAATAGAAGTCCTAGACACAGCAATTAGGCAATAAAAATACACAAGGCACCCAAATCAGATAGAAAGTGATATTGTCTCCACTTGCTGCCATGATTTTATATATAAAAGTCCCTAAAGACTCAACCAAACAACTTTTAGAACTGATCCATGAATTTAGTAGAGCAGGATACAAAATCAACATGCAAAACTAGGTAGCATCTCTGTACACTAAAAACAAACTATCCAGAAAGAAATCAAAAGAAAAATTACACTTATAATAGCTAAAAAATTACTTAGAATTAAATTTAACCAAGGAGGTTGAATATCTCTGTACTAAAATCTTTACAACATTGATGAATGAAATTGAACAAGACCCATATAAATGGGAAGGTAGCTTATGTTCATGGTCTGCAAGAGTTAACATTGTTAAAATGTTCATATTACAATAAGAACATATGGACACAGGGAGGGGAACAACACACACTGGGGCCTGTGAGGGGAGGGCAGATGATGAAGGGAGGGAGAGCATTAGGAAAAAGAGTTTTGCATGTCAGGCTTAATACCTAGGTAATGGGTTGATAGGTGCAGCAAACCACCATGGCACATGCCTACCTATGTAATAAACCTACCTGTCCTGTACATGTGCCCTGGGACTTAAAAAAAGTTTATACCTGCAGACTCAATGCAATTCCTATCAAAATTCCAAGGTCATTTTCCACAGACATAGAAAAACAATCCTAAAATTTGAATGGGACTACAAAAGGACCCCAAATAGCCAAAACAATCTTGAGCAAAGGGAAAAAGGGGGTATCACACTTTGGAATCCCCAAATATCCTACAAAGCCACAGCAAGGAAGACAGCATGGAACTGACATAGAAACAGGTACAGTGATCAGTGCAACAAGGATGAAAGCAAAGAATGAAACACACACATTTATGGTGAATTGATGCTCAACAAAGTTTCCAAGAACAAGAGAGGGCAGTCCTTCTGAATAAATGGTCCTGGGAGAACTTAGTCTCCATGGAGTGTGGAGGTCTGGGTCCTCCCTGGGCTAGTGGATGGCCAGAGCAGCGTATACGCTCAGCTCAGCTGTACTTTCCCTTTCCTGGGAGGAAGGAGGCTTCATTATTTCCTGTTTGAGGGTTAAGTTGTGCAGCTGGGCATAGGTCACATCCTGGGGATATTCATATGAAGAAGAATGAAATTGAACCATTATCCCATGTACAAAAATGGGTGAGAGAAAAGCTTCAAGACGTTGGTCTAGGCAAAGTTTTTTGGATATGGCCCTGAAAACACAAGCAACAAAAGCAAAAGTAGACAAAGGGTGTGCCTCCTAACGAAACAGCTTCTGCACAGCAAACAACAGAATGAAGAGACAACTCAGAAATGGGAGGAAATAGTTGCAAGCTGTATGTCTGATAAAGGGTTAATATTTAAAAATATATAAGGAACTAAAACAATGCAACAGCAAGAAACCAAAAACTACTTGAAACACGGGCAAAGGAGCTGAACAGGCATTTCTCAAAAGAAGACATACAAATGGTCAGCAGGTATATGAAAAGGTGCTCAGACAAAAGCTTTGTCTGTTGAGATAATAACTTTTTGTTCATTTTGTTAAAATACTGAATTACATTGATTGAGTTTTTGAAAATTAAGCTACCCTTGCTTTTCATAAACAAAATTAAAAAATAATAAAAAACCAGTGTGGTCATGATATATTGTCTATTTTATAGAGACATGAATCTTGTTAATATTTGTTAAGGGATTTATATTTCGGTGAGAGATCATCCATGACTTTCCCATTTTGTAGTTTCCTTGTCAGGTTTGGGTATCAACTTGTTCCTAGTCTGATAAAATGTATTTGTGTAAATATACACAAAATATTCTCAGGGAAAATTTATGCAAGTTTCTGTGTGTGTGTGTGTGTGTGTGTGTGTGTGTCTGTGTGTCTGTGTGTTTCATGAGTGCATAAGAGTTTGGAAAAACCACCAACAAATCTTCCTGAAGTGGCATTTACTTTGCGGGAACATTTTTTATTACAGGATCAATGCATTTGATATATGTTTATGTATGATGATTCAGTTTTTCTATTTATCCTTATGTTCATTAAGTAAACTGTAATTTTGAATATTTCATCTATCTCATCTGCATTTTCTGTTATGTCGGCATAGAATTGCTCAGTTTTCTTTCACCTTTATAAAGCTGTGTGTAGGGTCTGTAGTGCTGCCTCCTATT
Organism: Macaca thibetana thibetana; assembly: GCF_024542745.1. Taxonomy (NCBI): domain Eukaryota; kingdom Metazoa; phylum Chordata; class Mammalia; order Primates; family Cercopithecidae; genus Macaca; species Macaca thibetana. The sequence continues at coordinate 35,202,649 of NC_065596.1, read as the reverse complement.
TTGTTCCTGTATGGAAAAGAGTGCCTGCTCTTTTTTTATTCTTATTTTTCTCATTGTGGCCAAGTTCCATGTATCATTAATGTTTTCAAGAATAAACTTTTGACTTTATTAATTTTTCCTTAGTTTTTGTTTGTCCTCATTAGAAGCTCCCATTTTCCCATGTCATTGGTTTGATGTGTAATATTTACATGAGCATTCAATTTAAAACATTTTCTGACTTCTGGTTTTTTTTTTTTTTTTTTTTTTTTATCAGTTAACTCATTGGGAACTGAGAAGTCTGCTACTTTGTTTTGATAATGCAGGGATACTATTTATCTTTGCAGAATCAGGTGAAGCCCAAAGTTCCCAGAATCTTCTAGTGGTCTCTGTTAGGGGTCTAGGCTGGCTGGGGTTCAATGATGTCCACTGGGGGCAACTTCCATGCCTTCTGGGGTCCTGAGTCTCCGTGGTTTGTGGGGTCTGGGTCCTCCCTGGATTAGTGGATGGCCAGAGTGGCGTAGACACTGGGCTCAGCTGAAGGTTCCCGTTTCTGGGGTGGAGGAGGCTCAGTTGCCTCCCGTCTGAGGGTCAAGCTCTGCAGCTGGGCATAGGTCACATCCTGGGGGGCTTCAGATGTAGCAGCCTGCAGTGGGGGAGAGTGAGAGGGAAGGAATGTGATGGGGGTAGGGGAGGGCTGGGGGCCTGGAGAGGAAAGGACCAGCCCGAGTGTCCCTCTGCCTGTCCTCTTCCGCCTGTGTGTCCTTTGTGTCCAGGAATTCCTCCGACAGTGGGGAGGGAGGGGAGGCCATTTCTCTCCTATATCTGGAGTGTTTCACCCGGGCATACGTCACTGCCTGGGGGTCTTCATCATGTGGCCTCTGCTGGAGAAAGACACTGGTGGGGAGTGTCCTTGAGTCTCCCTGACCCCCTGGAGTCAATTTTCTTCACTGTTCCCAGGATGATCTGATTACATCTCTTTCCTGATGGAATCTCAGGGATGCCCTAAGGCCGTGGAGGGTCTGGCCGCTCCCTCCCTGTGGTTCTGGCCTCTCCTCCTCACTCTGACCTTGCCCATTTGGCTGCAGCCTCACACCCACCTTCCTGAAAGAGCTCACTGCTGCCTTGGGGCCTTTGCATGGCTGTTTCTTCTGCCTGCAGGGGCTTGTCCATTAGAGGATCCTGTGGCCCCCTCCGTCCAGGCTTCTCAGATGACAGCTGAGCAGACAGCCCTCCCCTTACATTCAGACTGGCCCCACACTCTGCCCTTTCCCTGGTTTATGTTTCTTACAGCACATTGCACTGCTGGACACTGCATTTATTTGCATTTTGTCTCCCATCACGAGGTGAGCTCAGGAGGCGGGGGCGGCTCTGCTCCCTGCTGTGTCTGCAGCTCCCACAGGGAGCCCGATCCACAGTGAGCTCCCTGGGAACACTCGCTGGATGAATGAATGAAGGGAGCCCAGGGGACCGGGGTGGTTCATCTATTCCTCATCCTCCTGAGGCCTGGGGAGTGCTCTAACAACCAGATGGCCAAACAGAGGAGGAGGAGCGGGAAGGGGAGCCGGGAGGAGGCCTGCGAGGTCCCAGGACAGCAGGAGAGAGTGAGGTCACAGCAGGCGGGAGGCAGCGTGCTGGACAAGGAGGGGTCCACTGTGATGATGCTGAGAGCCGGGGGAAGAGGACAGAGAAGTCCTGCAGGATTAGATCTGGCACCAGGAGGCCTTTGGTGCCCGGGACAGGGGCGGGGTCTCACCCGACTATCCAGCTCCACCCCGTCCTCAGGCTGTGTGTCCTTCATGGCAGCATCTGCTGGGGCAGAGCAAGGGGTTTTTCTCCTGGGAAGGTTCCCTGGGACCGCTCATTCCTGCCGGACCCTGCCCTGTTCCCATTAGGGCCACCGTGATGCTGGGAGGGGCTGTGATGTCCCCGAGGTCCTACAGTGTGGGTTCAGACCACCTCCCCCCGAGTCCCTGACCCTTACCAGCCTGTACTCCTGCCCCCATTGCTATTGAAACTTTGGGGCCCGCATCTCCACCCCAGGTGCACCCCCTCTGCCTCTCACTTACTGGGGTTTTCTCCCTGGACGTCAGCAGCTGGCCTGGACCTGGGGGAGGATACGGGAGTGTGAGGGGCAGTGGGGTGGCTGTTGGGGTGGGTGGGAGTCTGAGGCCTTCTGGCAGAATTACCTCCTCTGTAGACCCCCATCCTTGGGCTCTGGCTCTGCAGCCCCTGGAGGACGTTGGAAATCAGCCTGTCTCTGGGCTGGGGAAAGGTGCACAGAGTCTCAGCTCTCGGAATGTTAGAACCACCTGCCTTGCACATGCAACTCAAGAGGAAGACAAACCTGAAAATACACTTGCAAGGATGTTTTAAATCCTTCCTAAGTGTAGAAAAACCGAAAGAATAAAGCACTTCCGTTATGCCCTTCTTTATTTTCTTCTTTCTAGATTTTCTCACTGGGAATTTCTGGAGCAGTTCCTAAGCTGACCTCTCCTATCTGGAGTCTCTTTGGCTAGTGCTCTGAGCCCACCCTGCATCGGCCCACAGGTCCCCCAATTTCCTTCTTACCTGATGTCCTGTGTTTGCCCTGACGCCAGTGTTGGAGGAGGAGAAAGAAGACGAGGGAGAGAAGCAGGATGGAGACCACCAAGACCCCGATCAGTACCTCCCAGTGCCTTCTCAGACCTTGGGCGTGATGACATCAGGAATGGGGATGATGTCACTGATGTGAGCACCTACTGTGCGCACACCTACTGTGTGTGCTGGATCTTTCTTTCATTACCTCCAACCCTCACAGCAGTCGTGCAACTTGAGATTGCCACCCTCTCTCTACTCATTTCACAAAGGAGGAAACTGAGGCTCAGAGAGGGGAATCGCCTGCCCCAGGTCCCCAGCCAGGAAGCAGCAGAGTTAAAAAGTGAACCCGGGACTCTGATCTGCAGCCCTTATTCCCTGCACCAGAGCCAAGCCCCAGAGTTGCAGGGAAAGAGCCTGATCATCTTGAACCATAGCCCTGCTCCCCTCCCCTGCCCCAAGTCACCGTCACCGCTGCAGGTGGGACAGGACAGGCCCCTGCGGAATCGACTCTGGGAGCCTTCCCTGGGAGGCCTCCTCTCCCAGGAGGTCACAGCTGGGAGTCAGAGCTGAAAGGAACGTTCCCACCCGCAGGCCTCTCTCCTTTACACCTGGAGAAACTGAGGCCCAGGCAGGGGAGGGGCCTATCCACGTCACCACCTCCAGAGGAGCCTGAACCTAGGACAGAGCCCACCCCTGCCCCCCAGGGACTCCATTCACCTCCCACTCAGAGCCCCTCACTCACCACTCTGGGGGTCTGACCCCGTAGGCATGAGGGACTGGTCCTCAGGGCCTGCTGGGTTAGAACAGGGACGTGAGGGCTGGGGCTGCCCTGCCCCCCACCTCAGCTCAGCTTCTCCTCCCAACATCTCCCTCTGCCTTGACCCCTCACCCCGCATTAGCCCAGCCTCAGGGCCTTGGGAGGCTGCAGTGCCTCCCAAGTCACTGCCCGACTCCCACATCCTTGGAAGCAAGCCCAGCTGAGAATTGGAACGAGGACTTAGATCCACTGAGCGTGTCTTGAGACAGGCCTCGGGCTTTGGAAACTTTCTGGACAGAGGCCTCTAAGACTCACCAGCTGCTGAGATGGACCTTGTGGGTGAGGGGCTGGGACTCTCCAAGGATCCTGGGTAGAAGGACAAGAGGAGGGTGAGAGTCTGGGGTTGCCCCGGAGTCTCCACCTCAAATTGAACCTCTTCCTACATCTGCCCTGTGGCTTCCCAGGGACCATGTCTCTTCCCTCCTGGCACCTTCTGGACCCCAGGTAAGAGAGAAGAGCATGGGCAGGCCTGGGAGGACCCCGCTGTCCTCCTCCCCTCTGAGGGCTGAGTCTCCCCTTGGCTGAGCCCCCCTTCCTCCGTCCCTGCCCAGAGCTCTCCTGGCGGCAGGGCCTGAGCTGAGCCATTGAGCTCAGAGGGGGCAGGGTCAGGAGCCTCACCTAAGACAGTGAGCTCCACGGGGTCACTGGGGCGTGACAGCAGGTAATGGGAGAAGCTGTGTGAGCTGATGCACCTGTAGGTCCCCCCATGCACTGAGGTCACAGGACCCATGGGGAATTCAGCCCAGTGCAGCTGAGCTCCGTGCTGTGATCTCAGACGCGGCAGGGGATGGGCTGCCCCCTCCTTAAACAGAAGGAAAGTGTCCATCGGGCTCTGTGACTGACACAGCAGGGTCACGCTCTCTCCTGAGGTCACAAGAGGACTCGGCAGGACTGAGAGGATGGGTTTGCTGTAGGCTCCTAGGAGAGAAGGAGGCACCATGTTAAATGGGTCTCCCACCTCCCGCATCATCCCCAGGGCTGGGCTGTGAGAGGGAGACGCCCCTGAGAGCCGACCCCTTTCCTGAGGACAGAGCCTGGGGCTGGGACCCCTGAGTGTCCTCTCACCTGTCATCACCAGGTCCAGGGGGTCGCTGTCCTCTGACCAGTCTGGATGGCTGTGATAGTAACAGCGGTATCTCCCTGCATAGTGCTGTGTCATGGATGGGATGGAGAACTTGGCCTTGTTCCTGGGCTCCAGTGGGTTCTGTGTGTCCCAGGGTGCTGGGCTTCCTTCTTTATCCAGATGGTACTCCTGAGCGTCCAGGGTCCCCTGGCACCAGATGGTCACGGGGCTCCCCCAGCTGATCACAGAGCCAGGCTCAGCCCAGACGGTGGGTTTGGGGAGGGGCCCTGGAAGGAAATCAGAGGCTGCATCCCAAGAGGTCCCTCAGCCCTCAGATCCCAGCTCTCAGTCCCAGGACCCTTCAGATGTTGCCATCAGTCACCCAGAACTGCTGTCTCCTCTCCCAGCTGCCCATGGGTGGGCCTTTGTCCCCAGGGAGGAGGAGGGACCTGGGACAGCTGGGGACAGACTCACCTGCCTGCACACAGGTCCTGGGGCCCAGACTCAGCCCTGGAAGAGAGTTCCCTGTGAGAGATTTGCCCCTGAAGCCTGAGCAGGTCCTCTCTTTACCCTGTGATTTTTGAGTCTCCTAAAGAACCAGGGCCTGGCTGTGAGGCAAAGTTCTTCCAAGACTCGGGTCTCCCCTCCCCCTCCTTAAATCTCACCTAAGCAGAACAGGACCGTGAGGGTGGGGGTCATGGCGTCTCCTCCCAGTGGCCCCAGCTGTGCAGATGGATGAGTCCTCGGTGCCAGCGGGACAGAGAGACACACGGTGTGTGGCCGCTCGGAGGCTGGGTCCTTCTAGTCATGGGGTTGTTCCATCAGCAGCCCGCAGGAAGGGAAACTGCCCTCATTTGAACCCCAGCCTGGCTTTCATTTCCCCAGGGATAGGGCTGGGGCAGGCACCAGGTTCTCTGCAGACATTTCAGACAGAAATGTGGTCTCTCTGATCCCAGCCTGCTGTCTCCCTCATCTTAATTCCTCTCTTGCCCAAACATCAACCCGTATGTATTGTGTATTTGCACTAAGCCTGATGCTGGGGGTACATCATTGAACAAGTGAAAAAAACAAACAAACAAACAAACAAACAAAAACCTGTGTTTTCAGAGCACAGGTGAACCATAAACCTTCCTATTGCTGCCATAACAAATCACCACAAGCTTAGTGGCTTAACATAATGTAGGTTTCTTGACTTACCATTCCAGAGGTCACAAGTCCAAAATGACTCTCCTTGGGCTAAAACACAGTTGCCATCAGAGCCGTGTCTTCCTGGAGGTTCCAGGGAGGATCCGTTCCCTGGCCTGTTCAAGCTTCTGCAGGCTCCCACATTCCGGCCTCACCATTCCTTCCATCCTCAAAGCCACCAGTCCCGTTATCTGGCCCCTGCTTCCATCCACTCACCCCCTTCTCTCACTCTGACCCTCCTGCCTCCCCCGTTTCATTTACTCAGCCCCTTGTGATTACATTAGGCCCACCTGGATAATCTCCCCAACCCAAGATCCTTAACTTAATCACATCTGCAAAGTTTGTTTTGCCACATAAGCTCCCCCTATTCACAGGGTCTGAGGCTCAGGACGTGGACATCTCTGGAAGGTCACTATTTTGCCTCCCACAGGCCTTCAGGGATTCCTTTAGCCAAATCTCGCAGAAACCACTTCTCTGTGATGACAGAGAGCGGCTGGGCACGCCAGTTGAACGCTTGGTGGGCCAGTGCGCAGCCAGGTCATGGTTGGCTACTGATGTCCCACGGGGCCCTGCCTACGTGAGGCCAAACGTTCCATCTCTACCAGAGCCCAGTAGCCACCTAAAAACTGTGCCGCAAAACAAAACTCATTCTCTTCAGCGCCAGCACGATGTAGCTCCAAAATCTTTTTTTTTTTTTTTTTTCTTTTCTGAGACGAAGTCTTGCTCTGTCACCCAGGCTAGAGTGCAGTGGTGTGATCTCAGCTCACTGCAACCTCCACCTCCCAGGTTCAAGCGACTCTCCTGCTTTAGCCTCCTGTGTGGCTGGGATTACAGGCACCCACCACCACTCCTGGCTAATTTTTGTGTTTTTAATAGAGATGGGGTTTCACCATGTTTGCCAGGCTGGTCTCGAACTCCTGACCTCAGTTGATCCACCCGCCTGGGCCTCCCAAAGTTGCTGGGATTATAGGCGTGAGCTGCCGCGCCCAGCCAAGCATAGATTTTAAATGTCTTCACTGCAGATAGATGTTAGTATGTGGAGTGATGGACATGTTAATTGGCTTGATTCCATCATTCCGCAATGTATACATTTATAACACATTGTACTCCATAAATATATATAGTTGGTGAATTCAATATTTAGTAAAATTATTTTGAAAAGAAAATAACCATAAATAGATAACAAGCACGCAAAAAGGCCAGATAGCTTCAACCCTCAGACCACTGCCTGCGTTAGCTTCCACCCTCAGGCCGCTGCCTGTGTAAAACACTGCCGGTGGTCAGCTCTCAATAATCATCCATTCGAATGGGCATGTCCTGCAATGATCTGGAATTGTGGTCTGTCCTAGATGGTGACTAATCATTTTCTGCCTCTGATCTCCTTAAAAGGATAGAGAGGGCAGGGCGCGGTGGCTCACACCTGTCATCCCAGCACTTTGGGAGGCCAGGGCAGGCGGATCACGAGGTCAGGAGATCGAGACCATCCTGGCGAACACGCTGAAACCCCGTCTCTACTAAAAATACAAAAAAAAAAAAAAAATTAGCCAGGCGTGGTGGCGGGCACCTGTAGTCCCAGCTTCTAGGGAGGCTGAGGCAGGAGAATGGCGTGAACCCGGGAGGCGGAGCTTGCAGTGAGCGGAGATCGCCCCACTGCACTCCAGCCTGGGCGACAGAGCAAGACTCAGTCCCAAAAAAAAAAAAAAAAAAAAAAAAGATGAGAGGACCTTCTAATTTTAGAACTGAAACATAGGGTGGGAGGGGAAAGAGGAAGTAGAGGTTAAAACAAACCCAAAATAAATCATGTCTAATGGTCAGGAAGGCAAAGAAGGAGAAGGAGAGGCTTACAGGAGGCTGAAAGTCAAAGTGCCGGGAACTGCATGAATACCGCTGCATTCAGGTTTCCAAGCACCTGCGTTTAGTACCTCATTCCGTATCCTTTGGGGTCACCCTCAGAATCACGGGGCAGTATCTCATTTCGAGGATTTCCATGTGTGTCTCCACACTGGTGTGTAAGGAGCTGATCGGAAGCTATTTCAGCCAAACCCTGATGCATCGGACAATCTCTGGGGAAAAACAAACTCCCAGAAATGGGGACTAGAAAGTCATATACATATTGCCGAGTGTCTCCTGTTTTGGAGGGAAGTTCTGGACCGTGGTCTGCAACTATCAGAGACCCTGGTGTGGACCTGTCCTCGTTACCTGCTGCAGTGGTGTCCGCGATGCGTGCTGATTTCAGAAATTCCTTCCCTTCTCTCTTTCTCTACCCTATTCCCTTAACCCTGGTACCCAAATCAGTTACCTGCGTTCATATCCTTAAGTCCTGCTTTCAGAGTAACCTGTGCTAGACAAGGACTGAGAACTATGCCAGGAAGTTTTTCGATGTCCTCACCCTTTTCTAACCGCTCAACATGACTTGCCGTTACCAGTCCTGGACTTCTTGTATTTTGCTGCTTTTTTTTTTTTTTTTTTTTGAGACAGGATCACGCTCTGTCACCCAGGCTAGAGTGCAGTGGCGCAATCTCCACTCACTGCAACCTCAGCCTCCTGGGTTCAAACACTTCTCCTGCCTCAGCCTCCCGAGTAGCTGAGATTACAGGCAGCTGCCACCACGCCAGGCTAATTTTTGTATTTTTAGTAGAGATGGGGTTTCACTATGTTAGCCAGGCTGGTTTTGAACTCCTGATCTCAGGTGATCTGCCCGCCTTGGCGTCCCAAAGTGCTGGGATTACAGGCATGAGCCACCACGCTCAGCTAATTTTTGTATTTTTAGTAGAGATGGGGTTTCACCATATTAGCCAGGCTGGTTTTAAACTCCTAACCTCAGGTGATCTGCCCGCCTTGGCGTCCCAAAGTGCTGGGATTACAGGCATCGGCCTCATCACCCAGCCTCATTTTGTTTTTGTAGTCATGCACTCACCGTTCAGTAAATCTTATCCATCCTTACTTAAGAAACATTTAAACATGTCAACCTGTGGCCATCCCAGGACACAAGAGATAAAGGCGAGCAAAGCAGATATATTGGATTCACAGTAACCCAGACTTCATTTCCAGTTACCTCCCCTTCTGGAAAATCTAGCATCCTAGCAAAAACTAAGTTGATAAAATCACTACACAAAAAGTTTAGAAATAGGACCAGTCCCGGGAAGGAAAGATTTAAAGCAATAGGACAGGATGAAAGAAATACTCACTGGGTACTGCACTCACCTCCTGGGTGCAATAGTCCCATGTAGCAAACCTGAGCATGTACGCCCATATCTAAAATAAAAGTTGAAGTTCAAAAAATAAAGAAAAAAAAGAGAGAAAGCAATAACATATTTTGTGGATTTGAGATGGAGGGTGGTGAGGAAGCTGAATGAGAGGTCAGATGGTGATGATGAGTTGGCATTATCTGAATGAAGGGATGCCTGGGGGTGGAAAGAGAAGCATTACAGGTGGTCCTGGGCAAAGGTATTCAAACGGGTGGATCCTAACGCCTTACAAGAAGTAAAAAGACCACAAGAATCTTTTCATTCTTTTCAAAGTATGTTTCACTGTAGAATCAAACTTTTGTGAGATACTAAAAACGACCTAATTGGAATGAATCATAAATTTCCAACTTAATTTGGGGGCACGGGTGTTCTGTGATTCATAAGAACTCATGTTTTATTGTTTCATTTTCTTTTTTTTTTATGATTATACTTCAAGTTCTGGGATACATGTGTAGAATGTGCAGGTTTGTTACAGAGGCACACACGTGCCACGGTGGTTTGTTGCAACCATCAACCCATCATGTACATTAGGTATTTCTCCTAATGCTATCGCTCTCCTAGACCCCCAACCCCCTGACAGGCCCCAGTGTGTGATGTTCCCCTCCCTGTGTCCATGTGTTCTCATGATTCAACTCCCACATATTAGTGAGAACGTGCTGTCTTTGGTTTTCCGTTCTTGTGTTAGTTTGCTGAGAATGATGGTTTCCAGCTTCATCCATGTCCCTGCAAAGGACATGAACTCATCCCTTTTTCATGGCTGCATAGTATTCCATGGTGTATATGTGCCACCTTTTCTTTATCCATTCTATCATTGATGGGCATTTGGGTTAGTTCCAAGTCTTTGCTATTGTGCATAGTGCCACAACAAACATATGTGTGTATGAGTCTTTATAGTAGAACGATTTAAGATCCTTTGGGTATATACCCAGTAATGGGATTGTTTCATGTTCAACTGACATCACGTGACACCGAGAAAGATGATTCTTAGCTCCTACCCCACATTGCATCTCCTGGGCAAGGGTCAAGTTATGACTGGGTTTAGTGAAGTTTGATCAGTTGGGGGTTGACTGGCCCATGGGGGGATCCCCAAAATGTCAGCATTTGGAAAACTCTATGGTTGCTCAACTCTCCCTTTGGCTGAGTCATTCCTTGCTCATGCTAGACTCTGCCTTTCTCTATTTTGAATATAGCTCCCTTGTTTCCTGTCTCTGTGCTGTCAGTCTAGTGAGATTGATAAGATATTTGTCCCAGAATAGAATAAATTCTTTCCCTGATCTCCAACCACTGATTCACTGCACTGGACTGCCTGGACAATGAACTAAACCCTAACATCTACATTAATCAACTTAATCTCAATTTTCAAGCCTAAGAATACATTTAGCCTTAGATTGCAATAATCTGGACTTCATCTGAAATTACTTCAAATGAATACCATTGGCCCTTGGACAGGAACATTTTCTGCCTTAAAATGATTTTTCTTATTTTTAAGGTACCCATTATATATATATATGTCCAGTTGTAGTCTAGGGTGACAAGATGATCAACCAGGTGTTACCCTAAGATTACCTAAACAAAAGTACCTGGAAGAATTTGCTCAGGAGTTTTTCCATGTTGTCAAAGAAAGACACTCCTAGTGTTCTGATTGTCTTTTGGGTGTGGGAGAGCAATGGAGTTCAAGTTGCTATGAAAACACCTGCCATCAGTTTGTCTGCTCTTACCCTGTGTCATTCCTATAATCCACAGACCCAGGGTTTGCCAAGCACGGAGCATCTCCAGGTTTCTGGAGGACAGATTGTATTCCATGGTCTCCATTTCACTGTTGTACATTTCAGGTTGTGGCTATTTCCTTAAGTTTATCACCACCACACCTGCCTTCTGCTTTTAGTTGCCAGGAAATACAGTCCAACACCACTAGAATGTCTGGAGTAGTATTTGGCAAACCAGATACAAGCCTTCAAAGAGTAAAATTTCTCCCACTCCTAGGCAGGTGTCTGGGAAGGAACATTGCTGCTGTTCATCTCTTGGATGGGATCCAGAATCCTTCCAAGACTTGGTTCCTGGGTCATATAGGCAAGAAGAGGGGAGAGGGAGGATCCGTTTTATGGATTTTATGGTAGTTCGCCAGGATGTGGGATGATAGAAGCTCAGTCCACACTTGGTTAATAAGTCTCTCTCTCTCTCTCTCCCATCACGTCTTGCAGATGTACATGTAGATAATACATTTCCATATCTCCATTACGGATATGCTTCTCTTGCTCCAGTGCCTCCCTCTCTATCCCCACTTCTGTGATATCACAGTCCAACAGCAGAAACCACTGGAAAACCCCAAGGATCCTTAAGTACATCTCTGATACTTTTATATCAGGGTTAGATTTCTCTGTTGGATTCAGGGACTTTGCTCACATTTTAAGGGTTAAGTGTGAAGATTTTCCAATTCCCAGCATGGCGTCAAAGACAGTGGGGACTACCGTGACTGGCTTTACCTCAGACACTACCCCCAGTCTCTCTGTCTCTTGGCCTGACCGCCTCCCCCATGGACCCTGAAATCACACAAGATTCTGGACCTTTGGCAGCACATAAGCTGAGAATCATCCACCATGTTGGAAACATCAAAGGCTCCCTTATGCTCAGCTTTGAATTTGAGGCTGTGAACAATGTTCTTGTCTTTCAGTTTTGGGTTTCTCCATTTGTGCCTGGTCTACCACCTGTGGACAGGCTTATCTGAGCGTCTCAGGGTGCTACTAAGGGCCCTCATTTTCAGGCTTCTTTTGCCATCTCTACCTCAATTCTCATCACACTTTGTTTGTCCCATCTACTGGGACCATGGAAATGTTTGCATTCGTCTTACCCATGAGGTTACCTATTAATCTGAATATCTGCTTCCAATGCCTTTCAGCATTTTCCTCACCTCCATCTACTGGAAATTTCTTACTTATTTTTCCAAGCCCTAGCTTAGGTGCCACTCCCTCCAAGAGGCTCTCTGAGCACCCACACCCCCAGCAATGAGGTCTCTCTCTGGTCCTGGAGCTTCCTGTGCTGCCTCTAACAGGACTGGCTCTGCTTAATTGTCAAAAATGCAAAAAGAGCAGGAAACACTCAGAACCCCTATGTGGTCCCTTCTTGTCCTACCCCCACAGAACATTACAAATAGATATAAATGTATTTCTTTAGTAGTGTTTTATTGCAGTCTTTTCAATAGGTTACAATATCTAAAGATTCTGTCTGCATTTTTATCTCCCATTTTAATAAATACTTCCAGAACGTGGAAGGCAGAAGAGAGAATTTTCCTCTCCCTTCAGGACATTTCTGCGTTGGAATTTACTCTCATTATGGAGAGAAGAAAATATGGTAGACTCATATTTTCCATGTTGGAGGAAAGATACATAGTGCCATATCATAGTGAAGACACAATGATGGTTTTGATGAAGACAATAATGATGATGAGGAGGAGGCCAATGTTGGGGATGATAATAAGAATGACGATGGTGATGATAATGATAATGATGATGGTGGTGACAAAAATAATTGCACAATGGTGCTAATGTTAGGTAAGTCATGTATCTTGAACACAAAAAACGATGCCAGGCTCCGCTCTTTTAAGTCAGGAGTCAGCATACTGTGACCCTACTGTCAAAACTGGTTCCTCACCCATTTCCATAAATAAAATGTCATTTATTGGGCCATAGCAATGTTCATTCATTTACAAATCGTCAGTGGTTGCTTTCACCCTACTGCGCTAGAGTTCAGTAGCTGCAACAGAGCTCCTATTGCCTTCAAAGCATACACTACTTACTATCCTGTCCTTTGCAGAAAATGTTACTGAGCCCCGTGGTTAGTGAGGTAGGTACACTACCCACTAGTACCTGGCAGCAGCCTTTGAAGATGAGCACTCCTACCATTCCAGTGCTATGGGCGTTGAATGTGAGACGCACAGTTTAAGGACCTTTCTTAGAGTTCCACAGGGAGTAACCAATGGATATTGCATTTAACGCACAGCCTCAGAATACAGAGATGAAGTGCGTTACCGTTAAGCGGTACTGACGATTCCTAGGAGGATTTAAAGTCAGGAGTCCACCTCATGCAAGCCCACACCATGTGGTGTCAACAGTCCAACCAGGCCGGGTGTGGTGGTTCACACCTGTAATCCCAACACTTTGGGAGGCCAAGGTGGGTGGATCACCTGAGGTCAGGAGTTCAAGACCAGCCTGGTCAACATGGTGTGAAACCCCATCTTTACTAAAAGTATAAAAATTAGCCAAGTGTGGTGGCCCATGTCTGTAATGCTAGCTACTCAGGAGGCTGAGGCAGGAGAATCACTTCAACCCAGGAAGCGGAGGTTGCAGTGAACTGAGATTGAGCCATTGCACTCCAGCCTGGGCAACAAGAGCAAAACTCCATCTGAAAAACAAAACAAAACAAAAACAAAAAACAAACAACAACAGCCAAAAAACAAACAAACAAACAAAAAACAGTCCAGCCAGGGCACTTGTTCCCTCTCTGGACCGGCCTGGGTTGAGGTTTCAGAAAACCGGCTGTTTCCCATATGGTTTCCAATGGATCCAACTGTTATCACCTGACGTTCTTCCAAAACCTTTCTATTTTTTCATTGTTTGTTGCGAAGCTCAAAACCTAAAGAATAAACATTAAACAAAATGACCCATTAATAATAATCAAAACAGATGATAGGTAGAACCAAAGGAAAGTTAGAAGGGACATGGCTGTTGTTCCAGAAGCTTCTTGACTTCCTTTCATAATCTGTGTGTGCGACAATCATCATTATTTTTAAGTGAGTCATTTTGTTT